>NC_058083.1:81022574-81328485 GCF_014858855.1 Bufo gargarizans
TGTTATTTACTTCTGTACACCATGCTGAACTATTTTAAATATATATTTTTTTCCTCTGGACAACCCCTTTAAGTTCTAATGTACCCTATTGGTATCTGCAAGTTTTTTGGAACATGAGCATTTAAATGGGTTGACTCAACTGGACAACGATTGATCTTAAGTCACCCTGATGATTGTCTGATAGACACTGGTCCGGCTGCTCAAACCCCTTAACCGTCAGATGAGGGAAACTATAGACAACCATGTACTTTTACTGCAGCAGCTGCTACAGGTAAAATGTACAGAACTATGGTGTGAATTCTATAAACGGACCTTACTCTAAGTCCAAAATTCCCCAAATTCCCTGAACAGCCATATATTCAAACAATAACATTTTGTCCACCTACTTCTAGCACCAGGAGTATGATCAATAAAGTGGATGCTAAGCTAGTAATTCTTTTTTTTTTCACTCTTATGATCATAATTTAGTGCGCAAAGTGAGATCCTTAGAGGCGTTATCTTAAAAGGAAGTTGTCCTGACTCCCAGATTCACTGATAAAACAGGCACAGTGCCTTGTAGGTCTCAGATGAATGTAATGATACCTTTCACTTAGCGATCGTTTGCTTTGTTCTGGGGGAAAAGTAATTGAAATCCATATGCAAATTAGCAGTTAAGTTCCCCGTGGGTGGGCCCAAGCTACTCTGTGCACTTTTGCTCCTCCTACTTCCTCTGCCAGCCTCTTCTTCTGCTTCTTGATTGACTGAGTCAGGCAAGATGACTATGCAGGAACCTGGCCCTGTCAATCAGAAAGCAAAGAGAGGAGCTGGCACACAATGACCACAGTACAGTATGTATTATTACTACAATTTATTAGTAAACAGGTCATTCCAAAGCTGTGCATAGCATTAGCTCTCCACAGACACAACCATTTACATAACTTTACAATACACCCCTGCCATCTCGGCTCTCATTACCACTGCATCCATGTGACATTGGCTTTGAACCAGTATTCATCATTTATTGTAGACTGAGATAACTGCTCTAAAACAATTTACATTTTAGAAGACAAGGCAGACAATGCTTGAATACATACAACGCAGGCTATTCCATGCAGAATGATTAAGTAAATGAATGTTTGCTGTATTTTTAAGCCATAAATCTATGAAATATAATTTGATTATTGTACCTTTGATTTTGTTACTTTTTATTCTGGTATAAGACTGAGATGGATATTTTTTTTAAGGTTCACAGAGTAGCAATTATTATGTGATGCTGAAAAAAGCTGGTGACAGTGTCCTAGCATGAACACAGGTTTATCAAAAGGGTTGTGCTATATTTTCAAGTTATCTCCACAGGATATGGGGATAAGTAAGGCTAGTTTCACACTTGTGGCGTGAATTCGCTACCGGGCCCTGGAGCCTGAGGGAGCCCAAAGAATCTTGTGCCGCATAAGATGACACAAGTATTATAGAAAGTGCATGCTGGTCAAGTTACACCTCTGGCCTGAGGGAAGGGGTTAGGTCAAGAATTTGGCATGGGGGGGTTAATTTTTGTCTCAGGCAGCAGGAAGGCTATGTGCTCCCCTGCCCCTGGCCACAAAGCTCTGATGGAAGGGGGGGCCAAGCTTAACTATTGCACCAGGGCCCATAAGCCTTTAGCTATGCCACTAGGTCCTTGAGTCCATAGGGGGTCCTTCATAACGAAAATGGTCTTAAACTACACCAGCAAGGAAGCTAGCATAGTTTAAAGAAAATTATTGTAGAATTAAATATACAGTTAGTATAAGTGTCCGTATAAGTGAATTTTTAACCTGGAAATGGACCCTTTTAAAAAATCGCTTTTATTAATTTTTATTTAAAAAGCATAAATGTAAACACCCTCTGATAACAGGGTGTCCAAAATAATAATAGGACAAGATGTTGCCCAGCTACCACCGTGAATTGGTGAAGGAAAATAGATAACACAAGATAATTAAGGTATATATAAATTCCCAGGGCGTTGGTAACTTTATATTGAGGTTGGGAGTTGGGTAGAGAGTGGGGCACATGAATAGGGGTATTAGGGATGATTCTCTCCCTGTACCCGCCCTATAATAGTCCTCTGCCCAGGGATGAGCCCTGATGGTGGGATCACCCTGTCCCCGCACCTACCCTGTCTAGCCCTGTGTAACCCTGTACAGTGGGAATTTATAATACAGTTGATGTCAATGTTTTACCCCTTTATTTTATATATGACCCCGATGCGTTTCCCCACGTTTTGGTTCATCAGGGGGTCGGTTTAAAAGATAATAGATAACATCATGCAGGATGAAAGAAACATATAATATTAGATATATTTACTGTGTTCTGGTCGATACCATGATGGGGCAGGCCATGTAGGAGAAACCGAGAGTTTATATGTTTTCTCCTGTAGAGAAGGAGATGTCACCTAGGGAAAAGAGCATATCACACAAGAGCCCACTGTTGATGTTTTGGCTATATAGTAAAAATTGTTCATAGACGTTTCCAATTATTGATGACTTACATGTTAGGTGTCTCCATGTGGTCTGGACTGCCATCTGCCGTGTCTGATGGGGCAGTAAAGCATCCCTATAATTGTGCTGTATTTAACTGGTGAGTGGAGAGGCGCCTTTTCCTGAATGGAGCCGCGTATCCGGTTGGTAGAACGCACGCGCCGCTACTTCCGGTCCCCTCGAACGCATGCATCGCTTCCGGTCTGCTGAACCGCAGACGTCATTTCCGGGATAGCAATGCTCTAGCGCTCCAGGTCCTCCCCTGTTGCTATAATCACAGGTACGATGTATCCGATTTTAGCACCCGAATATTTCAATATAATTCTTTTGGTCGGCGCTTTCTATGCGTTTTCAGGGCTGGGCCGCTTAGTGGCAAGTAGTTGTTTTTTAGGGGGTGAGGTTTTATCTGGCATGTTCAATTTGAACACATTAGATGTGCCATATGAAACAGCCATATGAATGTCACTTGGACTGACCTCTTTATTTACATCATCCCTATATCTCCATCAATAATATAGACCCCTCCATATTTATAAAACAGCAAAACAGTGACAGGACAGATTCATTTCAAGGCTATAGCTATTCTGATCAGTAGATACGTATATATGATCAATGCAATCACCTGATCAGACGAAATAACTATTATTGAGATAAATAGAAGATAATTTACCCGGGTGTGGCCTGATATAGCTCAGACCCTTTTGATATAATATATTGAGTACATTATGTACACATGACCAGTTTGAGACCTTTTTTTTTAAGATTAATTATTCAGGAAAAATAGAGGCAAGTATGGAGAAAAGAGACGATCTTTCGAATGTCTCTTTTAAGGTTATGAGGTATAAAGAAACTTTACAAAAAACAAGTAAAGGTCAATCGTTCGTTAACGCCGGCCGGTGCTTGCGAACGGCATCTGTAGATCACTCTGCTTCTTTGCGCAGAATCTTGTTATCCCAGTCCCCTTTTCTTGGAGGACATGGGTACAAGTTCCAATGCCGAGAAGCTGAGTGAGTGGGGGTCCCCTGAATGATATTCATGTACATGACTTGCCACTGGTGTGATTCTGTTATTTTTAATATCGTTTACATGCTCGCCCACCCTTTTCCTTAATTCCCTAAAGGTCTTTCCAATATAGTCCTTGGGACAGGGGCAACAACATATATAAATTACCCCTTTGCTTTTGCAATTAATTTTACAAGTCCCACATTTAAACATACCAGTGGGACGGCGATCAAGCCACGTTCCCGGTGGGGATGGGGGCATGTAGTGGCTGTGTACCAGTCTATCTCTGAGACTCTGACTTCTTCGATAGGTTACGCTTGGGTAAGGTGAGATGTTCCTGGCGACACATGTGTCCATCTGCAAGATTGGCCAATATTTATTTAAGATGGTCCTTATCTCAGTGTTGGCCATGTCAAATGTGGAGATAAGACGTGTCTCTGTCCCACTATCATCCCCACGTGTTTTGGGGATAAGTAGGGTTTCTCTATCTGTTGCCAGGGCCTGCTGAAATGCGTCTCTTAGTGTACTCTTAAGGTTCCCCCTGTCGTTCATTCTCTTGTAGAGTTTCCTTGATTCGCAATGAAAGTCGTTTAGACCCGAACAGTTCCTGCGAATTCTCAGATATTGTCCCCTTGGGATACCTCTTTTTTGTGGAGTGGGGTGGTGGCTTCCCCAATGTAGTATGGAATTTGTTGCCGTTGATTTTCTGAAAATTGTGCTGACCAGTTTTTCACCTTGTTTGTGTATTGTTACATCCAGGAAGTTTATACATTCTTCCTGTATCTCAGATGTAAATTTGAGACCTATGTCGTTGATGTTTAAGACATTTATAAAATCAGCAAATTCTCTCCTACTCCCATTCCAAAGCACAAAAATGTCATCGATATATCTCGTCCAGAAGGCCACCTTCTCACTCCACCAAGAGGGGTGACCTGGAAAGACGATATTGTCTTCCCACCAGCCCAGGAAGAGATTGGCGTATGTGGGGGCACAGGGGCATCCCATGGCCATCCCCCTGAGCTGGTGGTAAAACCGCCCACTGAACAGAAAAAAATTGTGCCTTAGAATGAAATTGAGTAGGGTTAGGATGAAACGATTGTGTTCCTTGAAATGGTTCTCTCTTGTGCCAAAAAAGGTTGCAATCTGCGGACACCTTGATAATAAGAAGTGGTATTCTGATTTTCCAATAATCCTCTGCTCCAATCCTGTATCAAGGATTTGTTGGAGTTCTGTTAGATACATATCAGTCGGGTCACTGGCTAAAATCCGATAACCACTTTTGTCCCTCAGGAGATCCATACAGATTTTTTTATATACATATCATGATTCATGATCACCAGATTTCCCCCTTTATCAGAGGGCTTGATGACAATGGAATTATCCTTTTCCAGTGTCCTCAAGGCCTCAAATTCACCTTTAGTCAGATTTCTGCCATGTGAACGGGGCATTTTTATTGTTTCCAGTTCTTTGGTGACCAGTTGTTGGAAGATGTTGATATGTTCGTAATTAAGTGGTGGAGGCATTTTCCTACTTTTAGGGCGAAGTTTAGTGAAGGGACCTTCTCCTGGTTTTTTGGAACCCTCCTCCCATAGATCCATTAGGATTGCAAGATCTGCCAGATCGCAGTCCTGTATCCTTAGTCTATCATGAGATTGTTGATTTGAGACGTCAAAGTATTTCCTCCACCTGAGTTTTCTACAGAATAGGTCAAGGTCTTTTATCCAAGTGAAGATCCTAAACTCAGTCGTTGGGACAAATGAAAGTCCCTTTTTCAATACTGTGATCTCTGCGGTATTTAGGTCTCGCGTAGACAAATTAATGATCTGTAGGTCTTCACTATTATGGATTGTGCTGTCTATTTGGTTCTCTCCCGTAGTTGGTAGGGTGGTTGACCCTGTCCTAAAAAAGGAACCGCTGTAGATGTTGTGGAGACTGCAGGGAAACAAAAGGGTCTGAGCTATATCAGGCCACACCCGGTTAAATTATCTTCTATTTATCTCAATAATAGTTATTTCCTAGCTATAAGTGAAAGTAGAGGGATGGCACTCAACACCTGAGGTGTATGGAAAAATAGTGTTTAATAAAGAATAGCTGATGTTAAAAATATATTAAATATAATGGCTGTATATGTACATAATTAGATAAATAAGTACATGATGGTAATCAAGATTAAAAGATAAAAAACACAAATATAAAAAATACAATAAAAAATATATGAGTGAAAAATATATGAGTGAAAAATATGAGGGTGGTTAAATGTCAATTCAATTAGATCCTGCTGGAAAAAAAGGATGAATCCTGCTGGAAAAAGAAACAGATAATCTGCTGAAAAAAAGTATTTTTCTTATATTGTAATGACCAGTGATATGGTGGCCAATATTATCCTGGTACAGTGTCAATGGTGTGGAATCCTGTTGGGAGAGAAAGATGCTCCTTCCTATAAAAGGTCTAATTCATATATCCCAAGATTTTGGGTTTAAAACTCAATCCAATTCTGGTATTGATTATTTATTTACAGATCCAGTGTTGGTGGGCTGTGGAATAGAGACTGCTTAGTAAGCAGGTACGTTACCCTCCTTGCGGCTGTTGATGCGCTGTTCAGCGGCTCCTGTCCGGGCGGCGATGTCCACGTGTGCCGTTCCCGCTCGCTGGTATCTCCGGCCGTTGGTTGCTATTAGGTGTCGTCACTTCCGGTGACGTCACCTGCGTTCCTCGGATCTCCCGCTCAGTGCTGATGGAGCTTGCCACGTGGAGGCTAATGGCGGGAAGTGGAGACGCTGTAGCTTTTTAGGAGGGAAGTGGATAGATAGCTCCGGAGCTCCTCTGTAGTTGTGGGATCCTTCTTATTCGTTGCTAGCTAGATGTCATAGGCTTACTCAATGCCCCATTCAGAGCTTCCTGCTCCTTCATCAGTGGGAATGAGTGGGTAACGTACCTGCTTACTAAGCAGTCTCTATTCCACAGCCCACCAACACTGGATCTGTAAATAAATAATCAATACCAGAATTGGATTGAGTTTTAAACCCAAAATCTTGGGATATATGAATTAGACCTTTTATAGGAAGGAGCATCTTTCTCTCCCAACAGGATTCCACACCATTGACACTGTACCAGGATAATATTGGCCACCATATCACTGGTCATTACAATATAAGAAAAAGACTTTTTTTCAGCAGATTATCTGTTTCTTTTTCCAGCAGGATTCATCCTTTTTTTCCAGCAGGATCTAATTGAATTGACATTTAACCACCCTCATATTTTTCACTCATATATTTTTCACTCATATATTTTTTATTGTATTTTTTATATTTGTGTTTTTTATCTTTTAATCTTGATTACCATCATGTACTTATTTATCTAATTATGTACATATACAGCCATTATATTTAATATATTTTTAACATCAGCTATTCTTTATTAAACACTATTTTTCCATACACCTCAGGTGTTGAGTGCCATCCCTCTACTTTCACTTATATTTCCTCACCACAAGCGTTGGGTACGCCTTGTTTGGATAGAGCACCTACTCCATCCTTTTGTCAATAGAGAGCCGTCTCAATCTTACCCTTCAATTTCCTAGCTATAGCCTTGAAATGAATCTGTCCTGTCACTGTTTTGCTGTTTTATAAATATGGAGGGGTCTATATTATCGATGGAAATATTGGGATGATGTAAATAAAGAGGTCAGTCCAAGTGACATGCATATGGCTGTTTCATATGGCACATCTAATGTGTTCAAATTGAACATGCCAGGTAAAACCTCACCCCCTAAAAAACAACTACTTGCCACTCAGCACCCCCCCCCCCCCACCCCCCTGAAAACGCATAGAAAGCGCCGAAGAATTATATTGAAATATTCGGGTGCTAAAATCGGATACATCGTACCTGCGATTATAGCAACAGGGGAGGACCTGGAGCGCTATAGCATCGCTATCCCGGAAATGACGTCTGCGGTTCAGCAGACCGGAAGCGATGCATGAGTTCCAGGGGACCGGAAGTAGCGGCGCGTGCGTTCCACCAACAGGATATGCGGCTCCATTCAGGAAAAGGCGCTCCACTCACCAGTTAAATACAGCACAATTATAGGGATGCCTCACTGCCCCATCAGACACGGCAGATGGCAGTCCAGACCACAGGGGGACACCTAACATGTAAGTTATCAATAATTGGAAACGTCTATGAGCAATTTTTACTATATAGCCAAAACATCAACAGTGGGCTCTTGTGTGATATGCTCTTTTCCCTAGGTGACATCTCCCTCTCTACAGGAGAAAACATACAAACTCTCAGTTTCTCCTACATGGCCTGCCCCATCATGGTATCGACCAGGACACAGTAAATATATCTAATATTATCTGTTTCTTTCATCCTGCATGATGTTATCTATTATCTTTTAAACCGACCCCCTGATGAACTAAAACGTGGGGAAACGCGTCGGGGTCATATATAAAATAAAGGGGTAAAACATTGACATCAACTGTATTATAAATTCCCACTGTACAGGGTTACACAGGGCTAGACAGGGTAGGTACGGGGACAGGGTGATCCCACCATCAGGGCTCATCCCTGGGCAGAGGACTATTATAGGGCGGGTACAGGGAGAGAATCATCCCTAATACCCCTATTCATGTGCCCCACTCTCTACCCAACTCCCAACCTCAATATAAAGTTACCAATGCCCTGGGAATTTATATATACCTTAATTATCTTGTGTTATCTATTTTCCTTCACCAATTCACGGTGGTAGCTGGGCAACATCTTAGCATAGTTTAAACCATGTCACACGGCTGGCGGAACCAAGCACTAAAGTTATGCAGAACTCTATAAATCACGTCAAATCACCAATCTTAATAAATGACCCCCATATTCTATAGTCCTTATGGATTCACATTATGGACCTATAGAACTTTTGTCTTTAAAAAACACTCTATTCTCCTGCTATACTTTTTGGGGGAGAATAGCTCTATAATGTGGCGTGTGGTAAAGCAACAATTTTTTTATACACATTCTTTTTCAATCCATGAGAAAAACCTTTCTATGTGTCTGTATAAAATTTGCGGCACTACCACTTAGGTCCCAAGCTGCCCACATGAGCCTATTTCTAAAAGGAATGTTATTTTCTCTTTATGTTGCTCCAATGCATCTAAAAAATATGAAACACCTTTTTAACTAACACTGATTAAAAATCTTTAACTTTTGTGCATACTGCTCCTATGCAGAGCTATGTGTCTCCATAAATATAGACTACTAATTAAAAGGGGAATTCCCATCTGAGAAAATTGGGGCATATCGCAAGTATATGCCCCCATTGTTGGATAGGTGCGGGTTCCACCTCTGGGACGGCTGGAGGACCCCAGGTTTTCCGGGGTCCAGTCACCACCAAGTGCTCTCCCCGTAGTAATGAATGGGAGTGCACCGTGCTTGTGTGGCCCCTGCTCCCATTCATTTCTATGGGGCAGATGAGATAGCCGAGTTAGAACTCCTAGAGATATGCCCCCATTGTCTGATATGGGAAAACCACTTTAACTCTTTGTCATCTGATCCTGCAGTTATATGATAGTCCATTCCTGCAGAACCTTTCCTTATTAACACACAAGAGGCCAGTGATGGAAAAGAGTTACACATGTTTTCAGGATCAGAATAATGTGTATTTCACACTGGCTTTAATGGTTCTGGCAGGCTGTTCCAGCAACCCTACCGAGCGCTGCCGGAATTCTGTCCGGCCCCATTCACTATAATGGGGACCAGTGGAAATTCAGCCGCAGCACGGCAAATATGCAGAGAGGTGGCCGGACAAATGCCACTGCACACCGTTAAGGTGGGCAAAGGGGCACATATTCCAAAGTGCACCATTCGGATTTCGCAGGCCATTTTTTACACATTTTGATTGCAAAGTTCTTCTCACACATTTGGGCCCCTAAATTGCCAGGGCAGTATAACTACGCCACAAGTGACCCCATTTTGGAAATAAGACACCCTAAGGTATTCCGTGAGGGGCATGGCGAGTTCCTAGAATTTTTTATTTTTTGTCGCAAGTTAGTGGAATATGAGACTTTGTAAGGAAAAAAGGGAAAAAAAGAAAAATCATCATTTTCCGCTAACTTGTGACAAAAAATTAAAAATTCTAGGAACTCGCCGTGCCCCTCACGGAATACCTTGGGGTGTCTTCTTTCCAAAATGGGGTCACTTGTGGCGTAGTTAAACTGCCCTGGCAATTTAGGGGCCCAAATGTGTGAGAAGTACCTTGCAATCAAAATGTGTAAAAAATGGCCGGCGAAATCCGAAAGGTGCACTTTGGAATATGTGCCCCTTTGCCCACCTTGGCTGCAAAAAAGTGTCACACATGTGGTATCGCCGTACTCAGGAGAAGTTGGGCAATGTGTTTTGGGGTGTCATTTTACATATACCCATGCTGGGTGAGAGAAATATCTTGGCAAAAGCCAACTTTTCCCATTTTTTTTATACAAAGTTGGCATTTGACCAAGATATTTCTCTCACCCAGTATGGGTATATGTAAAATGACACCCCAAAACACATTCCCCAACTTCTTCTGAGTACGGCGATACCACATGTGTGACACTTTTTTGCAGCCTAGATGCGCAAAGGTGCCCAAATTCCTTTTAGGAGGGCATTTTTAGACATTTGGATCCCAGACTTCTTCTCACGCTTTAGGGCCCCTAAAAAGCCAGGGCAGTATAAATACCCCACATGTGACCCCACTTTGGAAAGAAGACACCCCAAGGTATTCAATGAGGGGCCTGGCGAGTTCATCGAATTTTTATTTTTTTGCATAAGTTAGCGGAAATTGATTTTTTTTTTGTTTTTTTCTCACAAAGTCTCACTTTCCGCTAACTTAGGACAAAAATTTCAATCTTTCATGGACTCAATATGCCCCTCAGCAAATACCTTGGGGTGTCTTCTTTCCGAAATGGGGTCACATGTGGGGTATTTATACTGCCCTGGCTTTTTAGGGGCCCTAAAGCGTGAGAAGAAGTCTGGAATATAAATGTCTAAAAATGTTTGCGCATTTGGATTCCGTGAGGGGTATGGTGAGTTCATGTGAGATTTTATTTTTTGACACAAGTTAGTGGAATATGAGACTTTGTAAGAAAAAACAAACAAAAAAAAAATATATTTCCGCTAACTTGAGCCAAAAAAATGTCTGAATGGAGCCTTACGGGGGGGTGATCAATGACAGGGGGGTGATCAATGACAGGGGGGTGATCACCCATATAGACTCCCTGATCACCCCCCTGTCATTGATCACCCCCCTGGTAAGGCTCCATTCAGACGTCCGTATGATTTTTACGGATCCATGGATACATGGATCGGATCCGCAAAACACATGCGGACGTCTGAATGGAGCCTTACAGGGGGGTGATCAATGACAGGGGGTGATCAGGGAGTGTATATGGGTGATCACCCCCTGTCATTGATCACCCCCCTGGTAAGGCTCCATTCAGACGTCCGCATGATTTTTACGGATCCATGGATACATGGATCGGATCCGCAAAACACATGCGGACGTCTGAATGGAGCCTTACAGGGGGGTGATCAATGACAGGGGGTGATCAGGGAGTGTATATGGGTGATCACCCCCTGTCATTGATCACCCCCCTGGTAAGGCTCCATTCAGACGTCCGCATGATTTTTACGGATCCATGGATACATGGATCGGATCCGCAAAACACATGCGGACGTCTGAATGGAGCCTTACAGGGGGGTGATCAATGACAGGGGGTGATCAGGGAGTGTATATGGGTGATCACCCCCTGTCATTGATCACCCCCCTGGTAAGGCTCCATTCAGACGTCCGCATGATTTTTACGGATCCATGGATACATGGATCAGATCCGCAAAACACATGCAGACGTCTGAATGGAGCCTTACAGGGGGGTGGTCAATGACAGGGGGTGATCAGGGAGTGTATATGGGATGATCACCCCCCTGTAAGACTCCATTCAGACGTCCGCATGTGTTTTGCGGATCCGATCCATGTATCCATGGATCCGTAAAAATCATACGGACGTCTGAATGGAGCCTTGCAGGGGGGTGATCAATGACAGGGAGGTGATCAATGACAGGGGGTGATCAGGGAATCTATATGGGTGATCACCCGCCTGTCATTGATCACCCCCCTGTAAGCTCCATTCAGACGTCCGCATGTGTTTTGCGGATCCGATCAATGTATCCATGGATCCGTAAAAATCATACGGACGTCTGAATGGAGCCTTGCAGGGGGGTGATCAATGACAGGGGGTGATCAGGGAATCTATATGGGTGATCACCCGCCTGTCATTGATCACCCCCCTGTAAGGCTCCATTCAGACGTCCGCATGTGTTTTGCGGATCCGATCCATGTATCCATGGATCCGTAAAAATCATACGGACGTCTGAATGGAGCCTTACAGGGGGGTGATCAATGACAGGGGGGTGATCAATGACAGGGGGTGATCAGAGAATCTATATGGGTGATCACCCGCCTGTCATTGATCACCCCCCTGTAAGGCTCCATTCAGACGTCCGTATGTGTTTTGCGGATCCGATCCATGTATCTGTGGATCCGTAAAAATCATACGGACGTCTGAACGGAGCCTGACAGGGGGGTGATCAATGACAGGGGGGTGATCAATGACAGGGGGGGTGATCAGGGAGTTTATATGGGGTGATCAGGGGTTTATAAGGGGTTAATAAGTGACGGGGGGTGTAGTGTAGTGTTTGGTGCAACTTCACTGACCTACCTGTGTCCTCTGGTGGTCGATCCTAACAAAAGGGACCACCAGAGGACCAGGTAGTAGGTATATTAGACGCTGTTATCAAAACAGCGTCTAATATACCTTTAGGGGTTAAAAAAAAATCACATCTCCAGCCTGCCAGCGAGCGATCGCCGCTGGCAGGCTGGAGATCCACTCGCTTACCTTCTGTTCCTGTGAGCGCGCGCGCCTGCGTGCGCGCGTTCACAGGAAATCTCGGGTATCGCGAGATGACGCGCCGATGCGTCCAGGAGGAACAAATCAACCACCTCCCGGACGCATCGGCGCGTTAGGCGGTCGGGAGGTGGTTAAAGTGATCTGTACAGACCAAGAAGTGGAGCCTATTATTAGGCTTAATGGCCAGTGCAAAAACTACAAATATATATATTGACATGGAAAATTAAAAATAACATGAACATTTCTTTAAAAATATATGATTTAAATAATAGGTTATTTTCTGTTGACACTATGTCACGACCTATCACTATATTTATTACATGCATATACCCTGCGCATGTAGAGGCACTTTTTTACATTTAGTACAAGACTACTGATTTGCCTGCTCTTGACATGTGCACTTTTAACATTAAAATATAACTTTTATTACTCGTTTTTAAACTTAGTCATACCTTATTTCTATCCAACCAAAAAAAAAAAAAAAAAAAAAACGACCTATCACTGACCCTGTTGTGCCCAGGGGTCAGAAGGTCGCAGCTGGTGGCTACACGTTCGGTTTCAAGGGATCGCTCCATGACCTAGTTGTGGGAATGGTTTCCAATCCAGGTTTTCCTGCTTCGGTTTGTGATCCTTTTTGTCCCATTTAGGAATCGGTAGCTTTTCCTTTCAGCTGTCCTTTGTCAGCCACTCTCAGCTACTATATATTCTCCCTTTATACTTCCCTTGTTGCCAGATATAGACCTTCCTTCCAGATTTTCTATTCTGACCTCTGGTGGAGTTGCTGTGGAGCTGTTGGAGCAGTTGGAACTGGTGCTGTCGGATCTTTGGTGCTCT
This sequence comes from Bufo gargarizans, assembly GCF_014858855.1. Lineage (NCBI taxonomy): Eukaryota > Metazoa > Chordata > Amphibia > Anura > Bufonidae > Bufo > Bufo gargarizans. The sequence continues at coordinate 81,035,833 of NC_058083.1, forward strand.
CCTGTTTGTTGTTTCCATTCAGGGATTGTTTGTATTGTTTTTCCTTTCCCTGTTGTTACCCTAGGAGTCAGTGGTGAGGACTAGTGCTCCCACCGCCCTATTCACTACTTAAGGCTTATTTCAGGGTAAGCTAGGGACGAGGCACGTGATCGGCGTACGGGTGAGCAGCCCGTCTAAGGACGTCAGGGCAGCCAGTTGCCAGTGCTAGGTGAGTTAGGGGTCACCACTCCCTCTTCCTAGTGAAAGGGTACCCTCCATCCCTCCTCTCTGCGCCGCACGTCTGTTACCTGCCATATCAGACATGATACACAATCCCTTGCAAGCACTTATGATCCAGGTAGAATAAGTTCGTACCTGAATCGAGTTTCTTGGCCCATTCAGCAAATTGGACCTGATTTGCAATGTAGATAGCAACCTAGCACCATAATTGCCAATCTCATCGCTCTTCACTGACATGATGTATCGCTTTATAACATATCAGTGTTTTCTTCGTCTCCTCTACCAGCTGCAAATATCCCAAAGGTCATAACTGGTTATGTTTACTGTAATAAATGTGTTTAGTTGGAAAGTGATAGTGTTTATGAAATCAGCATGTAGTAGAGAGATTGTCATCTGGAAATACAGGAAAATAGACACCAGGGGGAAAATGAGAGAAAACATAACCAGCTTTTACCACTAATATCAGCCCATAAAGGATTATTGGAAATAAAATGTTTGCATCCCCCTGCAGTCATGTATTCCAGTGGTGAATATCCTATGTTTAACATATTCACAATATAAAAGCCTCTTACACAAAATGCAATTTATTACCTTATACAGTAGCATTGATTCTCCTTTAGTATTTGAATGCAAAGATAAAGATCATCATTAACATTTACAAGACATCTTCTCAGTGGAAAGATTATGCAGGTTCTGTTCTTTAAAATTGATTTAGATGGGATTATGTTTCATCCAGGTACTGTATACTAATGTTATGCAGAGAGCCACACATCACAGCAGGTTATCGAGCATTGCCAAGCTAAAAATACAATGCTCCGGTTCCCTAATGACATCAATAGCTCTTTTAGTCTCTCTAGCAAGAAGACAATTATTTTCAGTATTACATGATGCATACATCCATCACTAACATAGTGTAACTATGTCCCAAATGTAATATGGAAGAAATGATTCATTTATAACAGTTGTTCAATATCCAAATGAGAAAACCCTGGTTCAAATATCCAAATTAGGTCAAGTTCACAAAAATTATGATGCTGGAATAGGCTGAAATTTTGCAACAGAAAATGTGAAATCAATTCCACATTGGTTTCTTTTTAATTCTATATATAGAATTAAGAGGGGCACTCTCTTCATAAGGGATCACACACAAAGTATAAAATTATTATTTGGTATTTGATATTGAATGTCTTCACTGCAAATGACAACAACAATAGGCAATCCCTAAAATATTAAAATAGTAAAATGTTTTCACACAAAATAAAACCACATCAATCAATTTCACAATACAATCCTAAAATCAGCCATTATGGGGAAGACAAATGACAAATTAATCCACTGTATGTGTGTATATATATATATCCTTCTCAGGGATAATTAGTCCTTAATTTCGAATACAGCACCATATCTTCAGAAATAGTATTCAGTATCTTAGTTCCATAGTGCAATAGTGCCGTTCATTATTTGGAGTACAAAATGTGTACTGATAGGAGCAGTCTATGCAGCCCAGTAAATGGTGATCCAGTTATATTCCAATAGTATTAGTCAATTCAACCTCAGTTATACCTAGGTCCGTTGCTCTGTTGCGCTAGATATGTCAGCCAGCCGGCTGTAAGGTGCGCTATTTTTATCCAGAGGTGGATATAAATTTCTCTTACTGGACTCTCAGGTGTGCCCCTCGCCCGCCTCCTGGTGATCGGCGTCTCTTACCGGCCTCCCACCCCACGGCGCCCTCCTCTGCCCTGCTTCTCACCCTTCACGCAGCGTCCCACGTGGTGACGAAGCCAGCGAATGTCCTTACATATGCATCAATTATTTGCGCTCACTTTTGGGACCATACGCGTTTCAGGGACAACCCCTTCCTCAGTGGATATTTGGAGTGAGCTTTAATGCTGTTCTTTTTATAGGCGGATGCCTGTCAGTCCACATTATTATTGGTTCACATCCAAAATCCGGACTGGAATCCCTGTTAGTGAACTTTTTCTTTACCTATATATAGTGCTGCATTGTTATATATATATATATATATATATATATATATATATATTCTCTCCTCCTCACATATTGCAATATATAAAACACTGATAATACATGTGTAGTTATTAAATATTAAAACATTAAATTCATAATACTACAGTTTCTATGCAGGCGGGTCCTTAGTGACAACTCACTATTTATGGCATATAATAACAGCATCAATGGCATTCTTCTTAAAGGGATGGAAGAAAGAATTTATTAAAAGGGGGTTTCATGCATATATCTCTTATCAAGACATGGAGTCGGTTTGTCTAGATCCAGAATGAAGCTCAAATGTCGAGTAATGTATAAATGGAATAGGGGAAGGGGGCATGCAGGGAGGAGATCAGAGTGTCGATAACACAACCAGACTCCGATGTCCCGTCCCCAACAGGCCTCCCCCTCCTTACAGGAAGCCAAAGAGCTCCAACTCTGCATTCAAACCCCCCGGCATCATAGTCTCAAATTCAAAAATACGTCTCGACTCCTGTCTAGACATATGCGCAATATGGTTTCCCCCTCTCCAGGGTCTCTTAACCTTCTCAATGGCTGTGAATATTAATCCTGAAGGGTCACTTCCATGTACCAATTTAAAATGTTTGGAAAGGGAGTGTGCCTCATAGCTCTTTTTTATGTTGGCTATATGTTCTGATACTCTCTTTTTTAGAGTCCTCTTTGTCCTCCCTATGTATTGCTTGTTACATCCGCATTGAAGCAGGTATATTTCATCTGTTGTATCACAGGTGAGGCAGTCCCTGATATTTAAAGTAAATGAGTTGTTGTAGACTGTATCTTTTCTCTCTTTCTTGGGAACTTTGTAATATTACAGTTGGCACACCTCCCACATCTAAAAAAACCTTTTGTGGATAACCAATTCCCTCCCTCCTTTTTTGTAGGGTTCTTAACAGTTGGAGACACTTTCCCCGCTAAATTTGTAGCTTTAGTATACACTATATTTGGAGTGTCGCGGAGATAGGGCCCTATAATCTTGTCTTTTAACAAATGATTCCAATGCCTTTTAACAATTTTTTCTATAATACGATATTAGGAACTAAATGGTAGGATAAGTTTGGAAGTATCATCATCTACAGGGACCTTCTTGTTTGAAAATAATTCTTTCCTCTCCATTTTCCTCACTTTTTCAAGGGACCTATCGATAACTTTTGATGGGTATTCCTTTTCTATCAATCTATTCTTTAAAAACTCAGCTTCCTGTTCAACTTTTTCTTCTATTGTGCAGTTTCGCTTCAATCTTCTAAACTGACTTGTAGGTACGTTAATCAGCCACCGTGGTAGGTGGCAGCTTGAGAACCTAATAAAGCTATTTTTGGAAACTGGTTTTTAAGTGGGTACTGCAGGTCAATCTATTTCCATCTACTTTGATATCGAGATCTAGGAACTCTACCTCTTTACAGCTCACAACTGGAGAAAATATTAAGTTCCTACTTCCTATCATTCTCATTCATCTGTTGTAAGAAACAGTCCAACTCCTCTCTTGTGTCCTCCCAGATGAATAGAATGTCATCTATAAATCTGCGCCATAGCACCAGACCCGCCCCCAGCTTGGGCTGGATAACCTCCAGTTCCCATTGTGCTAGGAACAAATTCGCCTAGCTGGGGGCAAATCTGATGCCCATAGCGGTACCTGTTCGCTGAAGGTAGAATTTTCGCTCGAAGGCAAAGTAGTTGTGTGAGAGGATATAACGGACTCCCTTCAGTAGGTATGACGATTGGTCTCCCTGTATATTGCCATTCCTAGAGAGTTGTTTGTCAAGGGCATCAATTCCGGCACTATGCTCAATCACTGTGTACAGTGAACTTACGTCCAGTGTCCCCAAGATCCATCCAGCTTTCCATTCCATTTCCTCAAGTGTCTTTACTATATCAGTGGTATCACGAATATATGCAGATGTCATTTTCACATATGGTTGCAGCCATTTATCTATATACTGTGACAGATTACAGGAAATAGAATTTATTCCGGACACTATTGGTCGCCCAAGTGGGGACTCCAGATTTTAATGGATCTTGGGGACACAATAGAACATGGGTATCCTTTTCTCTGTCTCAATTATATATCTGGCCTCCTGTTCCAATAGATATCCCGCATCCGTCCCTTCTTTACAATAGTCCCTTAATTATCATGACATTTCTCTGTTGGGTTCCCTTTCAATTTTTCATATGTTCCCACATAGTTGTCTCCTATATTCCTGTAGATAATCCTCCGTATTTAAAATCACCACCGCACCACCTTTATCTGCTGGTCTGATGGTTATTTCTTCATTAGTTTGTAATTGTTGGATTGCCTTAATTTCATCTCCAGTGATATTATTATTAATTCTCCGACTTTTGACGTGTCTTAAATCCCACTCAACATTTTTCCTGAACGTTGCCATATGTTCGCTAATTTCTTGTATTGGGTATTTTTTTGATTTACCCTTCAGATTCGTATGTGCATATCTTTCTATTCCCTCATCCTGTTTGCTATTTGTCACTATGGGGTTCTTTAAAAATATTTTTTTAGACATAAATGTCTAACAAATTTCTCCACCCCTATATGGGTTGAGAATTTATCCAATACATTAGTGGGTGCGAATTTGAGGCCTTTGTTTAAGAGTCTTGTTTGAGTGTCAGTCAGTGTTTTACCACTAATATTGATTATGTTCGTCGCTATCTGTGCTGGGTTATCTTATTTTCCCTTGTTTGAATGTCGCCCCCTTCGTGTCTTTCGCCACGGAAATACTATACTAGTGTGTTACTGTACAGCAGCGGCTGCATGAAGCGCACGGCGTCATAGCAATCAAGGACGCCGTGCGCTCATGCTGTCAGGAGAAATCCCGGCCGGTTTTCCACGATCCGCTCTCGGCCGCAGAACACGGCCGTGTGCATGAGGCCTTATACAAATAGAAATCAAATCAAAATAAGAAATGAATTTGAATTCTTCCAGGATCCATCTTGAAGTTACCAGTATATAAAATGGAATACAATATTGGGCTCCAAAAATTACATATATGAGTATAATTACCACTCCATCACTGAATTATCATTTAGAAATCGATATGCCCATGAACGTGCCTTTGTTGTTGATATGTGTTCCTATCTAAAGTACTGTGGTGGGTAGCTGTAGCAACACAAATGGCTGCTAGTTGAGCTGCTGTGACATCCCAAATGTGTTTCCATCTTGTAAGATGTTTTGACATCACAAGTGGGCTTCATTTTGGTAAGCTACTATGACATCCCTAACCAGAATTCAGTCAGGCAAGCTACTATGACATCACGACTTTCTGTCAGTCAAACTACTGTGTCACCACAACTTCCTGTCATGTAGACCACTGTTATAGTTACAGTTGTGTTTCCATTAAGTAACTACTGCAACATCACAAGTTTCAGAGAGATAATATGCTGTTACGCTGTTACATCACAATTGGGTTTCCTTTAGGAAAGCTACTATCACTCGTTCCATTCAATAATTTGAGATATACTAGATCTACCACTATATTAAGAGTTGGAAAACAAGGGGCCTATATATTGTTCTAGAAAAGGGATTATCTATTGTTGGTGTCCACCCTTGTACCAAATTGAGCCTACTATGACATTTAGAATTCATAATAGCAAGATTTAAAAAAAAATCTTGTCATTTAAACAAAATGTATCTCATTAGGGTCCTTCCATTATTTGACCCCCTACAGTTTGTATATTGTTTGAAGCAAAGCATTCAAAGCAGAATATGGTGTGAAGTGTAGGAAAATGAATCCACATTACCTTGTGCTTTGTGGTAACAAATCAGGTTTTCCTAAAATGGCAGCTGCACGTGTTACAAAGCAAAACTAAGTGTAGAGGAGACAAGCCCGGGAACACAAGATCACCCATAGTGCCATGCATTCTGCCAATCCACAGATAACCATCCCCTGAGATGTCACAGCTCTATAAAACCCCCATCCTATGCGGTCTCCACCACTCTCCTGTGAGCTGAGCGTAGGGAGAGACATGCAAAGTACTCATGCGCTAAGGACAGTGTTGCTGAAAACGATAAATAGAAGAATATTGTAAAGGGAGAGTGCAGGGAGATTTTTTTCTGTGTCGGTTTTATTTATTTGTTCCCAAAATTATTTATTCCTACATCAGCCATAAACTATGATATGTAATTCAATACTGATAAGATAAAAGCCTTTATTATTCCAGTGCCCAGTAGCCAATCAATACCATCCAGTCTGCACCATTTAGGGGGGGCAGGTCTTAATGATGACCATCCTCATCTTTTGTTGGCTTTACTTCTTTCAAATCATCCTTCAAAGTCTCCATGCTCTAGAAAAGACAGCAAGATGCAGAGAGAGGAGGAGCTGGATCTTCCTGATGACATATTCTCATCGATATTGGATGATGTGGAAAAGGCGGAAAAGCAGATGGCAGAAGAAGGGCTCCCACCTGTAGGGCAGGAGAGTGCTGGGGTTGGAGAAGTGGGTACACCAGAGATGATTACTATTCTGTGTTTAGTGTCAAATAACCTGCAGGAGATTGCAGGAAAGAACAGCAATAATTTGTATCCTAAGGCAGAATGGCCTGGGTATACCTGATTTATAGCAATTTGTGACAAATTAATTTGGAACAAAACAAATTTCTTGGTGAATTTTGGCAAAGTTGCAGAATCAATCTCTAGGAATAAGACTTAAAGATATCCATATAATATGAATAATGGAATTTGAGTTACATTTCCAACGCAGATTTTTCAGTTGTTCCTTATATGATTTTGTTGATTTTTTTTTGCACATGGTACCACTCACCTTATAGACTGGTAAAGAATGATTGTTTTCCAGAGTGTGGAGAGAGGAATAAGCTGCCATACACCTCTGGCAGTGGCATATGTCCTGGATAGGTATCTTAGATGATCCCACTGCAATCTGTGAGTTCGGCTCGGCATAATCACCTGTGCTCTAGATTAGTGATCTACAAACCTGTGGCTTTCCATCTGTTGCCAAAACTGTAATTTCTATAATGCCCTGATGGCTGCAGGCTGCCAGGGCATGATGGAAGTTGTAATATTACCACATTTGGTGAGCCATTGGTTGGGGAGCATAACTCTGGATCAATCAAGAACGGCTGTGGATATAATTTTGTCATAAATAAGTTTGTCAAAAGTTGTGGATAACATCTTCAGTAGAGGTCTTAAAGGTATTATTCAACTTCAATACTGCCCAATCAGTGTGACCTGTCAAGGGAAGTATACGTATCTATTCCCCTTTACTCAGTTCCCTCTCCATGGGTTTACAGCTGTCTTTAATGCACTTCAGTAATCACATGTAAACTTGTAAACTTCTGGTACGGATGGGGGTCACAATGACTGGCCGTAGCAGTGATGTGTCCTCAAGTATCATGTTATCTAGCAGTGGTGCATCTATGGCTGCAGTTTACATGAGAGGACTGATGTGCAGTGAAGATAATAGTAGAACCCCAGAGCTGAAACCAAGTATCAGGGAGTAAGGAGGTTTACTTCCCTTAACAGGCCCTTCTGGCTGGGGGAGGTATTTAAAAACTATATGAAGTTGGAAAACCCTTTTAAGAAGAACAATTTATCACTGTTACATGGAGCACAGTGTTTACCTTCTTGTTTCAAAGGTCATGTCTCTAAAGCTGCTTGGTTAAATTGGCATATACAGTATGTTTGTTACAATTTCTTAAAACAGTGTTCTAATACTGTATACAGGCAGACTGTTATCGTCACTTATCCTCATTTAAATCTATCATCTATATCTTTTACCATTGTGTGTATATCTACTCATTGTGTTTTCCTTGAACTTGTCATATTCTATACGGCGTTGGAGCTTTGATTCTGTACTTACAAAAAACATAATAATAAAATCATAAAAATACTATTTGCAGATACTTTTTACTTTACATTTTACATTTTGTCTAATTAAATATAGCTTTCCTTTGAAACCTTGAAACTTAAAAAATTTGTAAAAGTAACATAACATGACATTTATAATTGCTGTCTAATATCAAAAAGGAAAGTCTTGTTACTTTAAATTGGCATAAATTAGTCTCAATAAATTCCATTGCGCGCTCCATTTCATCATGACTCCCTCATGATGAACCATCTCATTTGTCGATAAAATATTGCATGACTCTCATTCTTATATAAAATTTAATTAGAATTTATTTTTGCTCATGTTCAAACTAATTAACCGATTATGGATCCTAACAATTGTGTGACAATATAAAACGATTCTGTGACATCCGGTAGAGGGGGAAAAAATTGGCAGTGTGTTTAATGTAATAAAAGTAAATGGATTTTAAACTATCAAGCAATGAAACTGAACTACAATTAAAATGAGGATAGAAATGTGATTAAAAATGACGATAATGCCTATAATATTGAAAATGAGAGAGTGTAAACTCCCCCTGATTACATATAATTTACAGAAAACCTGCTTATTACACATAGATGATAAAAACATTGGCAATATAACTCAACCCTTTCCAAACTGTATATATATCTGGGCAGTCGACATCCATGCAGAGTTCGCAGCTGCGTGCTAATCGTGCAGCTGCTGGAGCGGGGAGCCGGCTGTCAGTGACAGTCATGCTCTCCATGGCAACAGCAAAAAGTGCTGTGTATAATGATCAGGAAGCTGCAATGCCGGTCATGTGATTGCCAAGGGTAGGGAATCTCCACGAGGTGCTGGGTCTTATCAGACCCAGATTAGCTCTGCAGCGGAGTTGTACAGTTCTGTATAACCTCTCTGAGACTGTATTCCCAGTGTAAGTGTGGCTAATATTTCAGTCCTAGATACAGGAGAAATCAGCAATAATAAAATAATAATAATAATAATATATATATATATATATATATATATATATATATATATATAAAGCTAAATGTCCCCCAAAGGTCTTGCATAACCTCCTGGGGGCACAAAGCGTCAAATAAAAAAATGAATAAATAAAAAATAAAGACAAAATAAACAAATATTTAAAAAACACTGCCCTCATCGATCATGATCCATGCATCCAATATATCAAAACAACTGGAAAGGTGAAAAAAAAAAACAATTAGGTGCACATTGTCATTAACAAAAAAAAAAAAACAAAAAAAAAAAAAAATGAAAAACAGAATATGTTTCCCTTTTTTAATTTTCCTTTTATAAAAAAATAAAAAACTAAAATAAAATAAACATAAAAATAAAGCCCCATGTATTGCAAACAAGTACTGAAAATTATTTACATAGCCGAATATAAAAAAAAAAAGGAAGGCTTTCAAATACGCATGTACTAAAAAAATGGAAGATGCACCTGAAAGGCTGGTAAATGGACAGATCTTGAACTGGTGAAAAAGTTAGGGAATTGTCATTCCAGTACATCTATATGATCTATCATCCTTCATCTATGAGACAGTCTCATTGTTTTGCTTGCTCATTGGATCAAGCAAAAGATAAGCAACTTTTACTGGCATTAGTAACTATTGCTATTGTTTCTTAAGCCAGACTCGCAATGATAATCAGCAAACAACGACTTCGAAAAGAGTGCTTTAGGATTGCATTGTATCTGATTACACTAAACTAGACATTTGAAAAGGGTTTATATTCTGTACAATTAGACTTATAATTCAAAAAATGGTGTGTACAAAAATCTTAATAAAACGACACAAAAAGGTTTTTGATAGCCCAAGGAAAATAGAAGCAGTTATAACCATTAAACTGTGTACTAAAAATGTCTTCTCTGTCTGGTCCAGAAGGAGCATAGTTTATTTGGGCTTTTGTTTTTTTACTTTACTGAAATAAATGCTTTTGAACATTAATCCTGGATGTTACTACCATATACAGTAGAAGTAAATGTACATTTCCTTAAGAAGCAAAAAGTCACATATGAAGGGAAATCTGGCTAAACACATTATTAATGGCTGTGTGGATTGTAGGGCTGTGTGTATGACTTGGTGACTACAGTTACAAATGCCACTGAATTACATAAGAATGTACAAGACTATTTTAGGAAACTCATATATTTACTTCTAGAATCTGCCACAGTTAATTTTACTCAGGAACTCAAACTTCCCTCATACTGAAATTTAGGGAACATATAAGAGACAGACCATTAAGAAGTAACTTTTGTAGCCAACTGATCCTCATGCACAGTGCCACAACTTGAAGAAGCCAAAATGAAATCAGTAATAAAATAATAATGGTTAGAGGGGCTTTATACAGCATAGTGCTTTACACTTTAAAAGAGGACAAATATTGATGGGAGGCAATGGGATTTTCATATTGATAAATATAAAAGGGCATTGATTTGGTATTACAAAAAAAGGCAACTAGGAGGCAAAACAAGACCTACTAGACGGAGCCAAAAAAACTTCAAAAACAAGGCTATACTTTCATGACTAAACAGGGCAAGGATCCAGAGGGTGGATGGTCAAGCACATAAAAATTTAAGGCAATCCAAAATGTCTTTACCAATGGCAAGAAGAAGAAAATGGTGATGATTTTGAAGGGTTGTCTTATGAAGAGATGGTTAGATGATCGCCACAGGTCCAACCAGAGGGTTTTAATTAATCCAGCAAACAATGTACATCTTACAGTGGGATGCGAAAGTTTGGGCAACCTTGTTATTCGTCATGATTTTCCTGTATAAATCGTTGGTTGTTATGATAAAAAATGTCAGTTAAATATATCATATAGGAGACACACACAGTGATATTTGAGAAGTGAAATGAAGTTTATTGGATTAACAGAAAGTGTGCTCTAATTGTTTAAACAAAATTAGGCAGGTGCATAAATTTGGGCACCACAAAAAAGAAATAAAATCAATATTTAGTAGATCCTCCTTTTGCAGAAATTACAGCCTCTCAACGCTTCCTGTAGGTTTCAATCAGAGTCTGGATTCTGGTTGAAGGTATTTTGGACCATTCCTCTTTACAAAACATCTTTAGTTCATTCAGGTTTGATGGCTTCCGAGCATGGACAGCTCTCTTTAAGTCACACCACAGATTTTCAATTATATTCAGGTCTGGGGACTGAGATGGCCATTCCAGAATGTTGTACTTGTTCCTCTGCATAAATGCCTTAGTGGATTTTGAGCAGTGTTTAGGGTCGTTGTCTTGTTGAAAGATCCAGCCCCGACACAGCTTCAGCTTTGTCACTGATTCCTGGACATTGGTCTTCAGAATCTGCTGATACTGAGTGGAATCTCTGCATCCCTCAACTTTGACAAGATTCCCAGTCCCTGCACTGGCCACATAGCCCCACAGCATGATGGAACCACCACCATATTTTACTGTAGGTAGCAAGTGTTTTTTTTTAATGCTGTGTTCTTTTTCCTCCATGCATAACGCCCCTTGTTATGGCCAAATAACTCAATTTTAGTTTCATCAGTCCACAGCACCTTATTCCAAAATGAAGCTGGCTTGTCCAAATGTGCTTTAGCCCACCTCAGACTACTTTCACACTAGCGTTCGGGCGGATCCGTTCTGAACGGATCCGCTCATATTAATGCAGACGGAGGCTCCGTTCAGTACGGATCCGTCTGCATTAATAACTTTAAAAAAATTCGCAAGTGCGCAAGTGCGCAAGTAGCCTGCGCGGATCCGTTCAGACTTTCAATGTAAAGTCAATGGGGGACGGATCCGCTTGAAGATTGAGTCAATTGGTGACATCTTCAAGCGGATCCGTTCCCATTGACTTACATTGTAAGTCTGAACGGATCCGCACGCCTCCGCACGGCCAGGCGGACACCCGAACGCTGCAAGCAGCGTTCAGCTGTCCGCCTGTCCGTGCGGAGGCGAGCGGAGCGGAGGCTGAACGCCGCCAGACTGATGCAGTCTGAGCGGATCCGCTCCATTCAGACTGCATCAGGGCTGGACGGCTGCGTTCGGGTCCGCTCGTGAGCTCCTTCAAACGGAGCTCACGAGCGGACCGACGAACGCTAGTGTGAAAGTAGCCTCAAGCGGCACTTTTTGTGCTGTGGGCAGAGAAAAGGCTTCCTCTGCATCACTCTTGCATACAGCATCTCCTTGTGTAAAGTGCGCCAAATGGTTGAATGATGCACAGTGACTCCATCTGCAGCAAGATGATGTTGTAGGTCTTTGGTGCTGGTCTGTGGGTTGGTATGATATATTTAACTGACATTTTTTATCGTAACAACCAACGATTTATACAGGAAAATCATGACGATTAACAAGGTTGCCCAAACTTTCGCATCCCACTGTATCTGAGAAAAGTTGAACTTGATGGACACGTTTTTTTCTCAGCCTTAGAAATTTGGTAATCATCTTAAAGTTAGGCGCTCAACTAAGACAGTTCACATTTCAGTTATTTGGTCGGTTACTTTGATTAGTTATTGTGAGCCAAAACCAGGTGTGGGTCAAAAAACACAAAATACTGTAGGTGCAATCCCTTAAATTACACCTGATCTCTGAGTAGGCTTCACTAGGGGATTTTGGCTCACAATAACTGATGGCAATAACTGACTAGTGATGAGCGGCAGGGGCAATATCTGCATTCGCAATATTTTGCGAATATTTGGTAGAATATTCGTCATATAGTCGCGAATTCGAGATTATTTTCTTGATCGCGAAAAATCAGCAATGTAATATTCACGTAATGTGCGCAAAATACAGGCATGGGCCACTATAGCTAAATTTTTCAAGCTGATAGAAGTTTCCTGAGACTGGAGAAAATGGTTGGCACGGCAGAACATTACAATAGCTTTATAAGCAGATAGAGTGCGCCAATATATTTGTGTGAATATTTTGGCGCAACACGTGCAAATTCACATTTTAACAGGTCTCACTACTTATTAGTGATTGGTGCACTAGGTATTGTTGTGAACTTGTGACATCACAGCACTTTGTATGTAGTATGTATGTATGGACAGCAGAACCTATCAGCTACACTATATCAGGATATAACCTACACTGACTATCTCCCTCTAACTATCTGTATTATATATATGAGCTAACTAACTATCTAATGTAATGTAATGACACAGGAAAGCACAGAGCACAACAATGACACTGCTCTCTCTCTCAGAACTGCAAACTACAGAAAATGGCTGCTGGGGAGGTTCTTATATAGTAAGGGGTAGGCAGCTTTCCTATTGGTTGCTAGGGATGTTGCTAAGCTCAGACAAAGACATTGCAGCCTTCTCATTGGCCCACAAGCAAGAAGGGAGGTTACTGGTGAAATAAAATCTAGACTATTCGAAATAACAAATATATATCACTATATTCTAAATATTCGCAAAATTCTCGAAGTGCCGATATTCGCGATTAATATTCGCTATTCAAATAGTCACGCCCAACACTATAACTGACCAAGTAACTGAAGTGTGAACTTGGCCATTATAGTGGCAACATTTTAAAACATTTCACTACCTTTTTTTGGCATAAAATACTGATTTAAATGTACAGCAAAAATAAGAGGGTAAAAAGGTTTAACAAAATCTTCTCCTTTGCCCTGAGGTCGGCATCTTGACCATAGAGTGATTGGAGGGTAGAAGGATTGTTAATGCACAAGTGTTAGGGTACTTTCACACTTGCGGAACTGCCTGCCGGATCCGGAAATCTGGGCGCAAACTGATGCATTTGTGAGACGGATCTGGATGCGGATCTGTCTCACAAATGCATTGCAATACCGGATCCGTCTTTCCGGTTTTCATCCGGAAAAACGGATCCGGTATTCTTTTTTTTTCCACAGATTTAATGGTCTGTGCATGCGCGGACGGAGAGAACGGTTCCGTTTTGCCGGAACACTTGGGGCCGGATCCGGCATTAATGCATTTCATGATCAAAACTGCAGCATGATGCAGTATTTTCTCCGGTCAAAAAACGAGGAATGAAATAAAGACCTCCTGATGCATACTGAACGAAATGCTCTCCATTCAGAATGCAATAGGATAAAACTGATCCGTTTTTTCCGGTATTGAGCCCCTAGGACAGAACTCAATACCAGAAAACAAAAACGCTAGTGGGAAAGTACCCTTAGTCAGTGGAGCTGATGGATCATGGGGACAGCTGCTCTTACAATGTTTTAGGTGGTAGCAGGGGATATATGTAGGGTTTACTGAAGACCATGAAGAGGGCACTCTCCTGTTCAGGGCTTCAGCACCTAGCACCTTACAGCTCCAGAGACATTGTAGGCTGCTGTCTGTGGTGGCAGGTGTCACCTTGAGAGTAGGATGTACATCAAAAGGCATGCTGTGAATGTCCTATGATGCCTGGCAGCAATTTTAGAAAAAAGAGGTCAATTGAATAAAAGCAATGCACCATTTGTGGTCTAATCACATTGCTGATTACCCTGTTTTGTTATTTTTTTTTCATTTTTTTTTTTTAGATTATTAATTAAGCATGCTCGGCCAAACACCAGTTCGGCTCAAGCATCACGATGCTCGGCACATCGCTGTGTTCGGCCGAATACCGCGTGTGCTCGAGCACCATGCTCGATTCTCCTCCCCGCACGTTTGTTGTCTGCTTCGCAGCCAATAAACATGCAGGTAAGTACTGCCACTCACTGTAATGCCATAGCCATGTTGGTTACGGGCATTACAGTAATTGGCTAGCCGGAACGTGTCATTGGGTTCTATAAAGTACCCGATGACACGTGGTTCAGTCAGTCTTAGTCAGGGAGAGCTGTGCTGTTGAAGGGACAGATAGTGTAGGGAATTTAATTTTATTTTTTGGTTAGGCAGGGTTGGTGTTAGAGACCCTTTTAAGGACTATTGTATCTGGCAGCAATATATATTTTTAGCGCAACCTGTGCTAAATAGTTTGCAATTGTTTGGCCGCTGCAGACAGCTACATTATCTGCGCTACATCTCCTGTGTTACGTGTGCGCAGCCTAAAAATATCTGTGACATCCAGGGAACTTTTTCCATAGACGCTGCAGACAGTGACATTACCTGCGCTACATCTCCTGTTTAACGTGTGCGCATCCTAAAAATATCTGTGACCTTCAGTGTATTTTTTCCGTAGACGCTGCGGACAGCGACATTATCTGCGCTACATCTCCTGTTTAACGTGTGAGCATACTAAAAAAATCTGTGACATCCAGTGTACTTTTTACGTAGATGGTGTCCGCTGCGGACAGTTACATTACATGTGCTAAATGTCCTGTATGGCGTTTGCAGATCATAAATATCAGTAACATTCAGTCAAATTTTTTCACTGCTAATGGCAGCGACATTACCTGCACTACATCTCCTGTATAACGTTTGCGCATCATAAATATCAGTGATATTCCCTGTAATTTTTTATTTAGACGCTGATGACAGCGACATTACCTGCACTACATCTCCTGTATAAAGTTTGCGCATCGTAAATATCAGTGACATTCAGTTAAATGTTTTCACCGCTGGTAACAGCGACATTACCTGCGCTACATCTCTAAAATAACGTTTGCGCATCATAAATATCTGTGACATTCCTTCAAATTTTTTCGCTGCTGCTGGCAGCGACATTACCTGTGCTGCTTCTCCTGTATAACGTGTGCGCATCCTAAAAATATCTGTGATATCCAGTGTACTTTTTCCATAGATGCTGTGGACAGCGACATTACAGTATCTGCGCTACATCTCCTGTTTAACATGTGCACATACTAAAATTATCTGTGACATTCAGTGTACTTTTTCCATAGACGCTGCGGACAGCAACATTATCTGCGCTACATCTCCTGTTTAACGTGTGCGCATACTAAAAATATCTGTGACATCCAGTGTACTTTTTACTTAGATGGTGTCCGCTGGTAACAGCGACATTACCTGTGCTACATCTCCAATATAACGTTTGCACATCATAAATATCAGTGACATTCAATTAAATTTTTTCGCCGCTGGTGACAGCTACATTACCTGCGCTACATCTCCTGTATAACGTTTGCGCATCCTAAATATCAGTGACATTCAGTCTAATTTTTTTCGCTGATGGTGGCAGCGACATTACCTGTACTACATCTCCTGTATAACGTTTGCACATCTTAAATATCAGTGAAAATTAGTTAAATGTATTTGTGCATACACATACTTGCAAGCATATATACCATTTAATATGCAGAAGGCGAGCAGTAAGGGACGGGGAAGTGGCCGTGCTGCTGACGATGCACTCAGAGACCATGGCCCTGGGCGCAGTGAAACTGTGCCTGCTGCCAGAGCACAAGAAACACACTCATCCACGATACCTAGCTTCATGTCCCTATTTGCAGGGTGGTGCAGGACACCACTCTCAAAGTCACAACAGTGCAACCAGGTGGTCAGTTGGATTGCAGCAGATAATGCTTCCAGTCGGTTAAGCACCACCCTGTCTTCCACAAAGTCCAGTCTCAGTAGCCAAGAGTCTGGTCAACAGAACCCTTGCCCTGATCCTCCTTCCTCCCACCATGGAGAGTCTTGGCAAACAAGTGATCCCACACTCGGATTTTCCGAGGAGCTCTTTTTATCGCCATTCCTTGATTTGTGCCTCTCGCTAATACCACTTGAAGAGGGACATGAGGAGATCGTGTGCACTGATGCCCAAACTCTTGAGCATCCACAGTCACAAGAAGATGATGGTGGGGAAAGGCAATTAGTGTTTCACGAGGTGGATGATGATGATGAAACACAGTTGCCAATAAGTCAACGGCAATTAGTGTCTCAAGAGGTTGATGATGAGCATGAGACACAGTTGTCAATAAGTGATGTTGTTAGGTCAACAAGTCAGGAGGATGACCAGAGTGAGGAAGTGGAAGAGGAGGTGGTGGAAAATGAAATCACTGACCCAACCTGGGAAGGTGGCAAGCCGAGCGAGGACAGCAGTACACCCGTGCCCTGACCAACTCATTAATTGAGAAGGTCCACTTAATGACTGAAACATGGACAAGTGCTTGTGGCCAGCAACGCTACATTTCCCTGATGGCACACTGGGTGAACGCTGTGGAGGCTGGGAGCTAGTCGTACCCTGGGATGACACAGGTGGTACCGACGTCAAGGATTGCGGGCCCTATTTTCATCAGGATTTCTGCCACCACCTACATTAGTGGCTTCAACCCCCCCTTCTCCTCCACCTCCTCCTCCACTTCCACCTCTGAATTATCATCTTGCAGCACCAGTCAGCCATCAGTCAGTAGCTGGAAGCAGTGTAGCACTGCAATGGGGAAGCGGCAACAGGCAAACAAAAAAAAAATCGCTCCAAAAATTTCCAGCTGACAACGCTGGCAGCAGAGAACGTGGTTCCTTGGGCAACAGAGGAGGAGAGAAGAGGGGAACAAACAGCAGTTCCAACAGAGGCAAGGCAACACTCTCCAAGGCCTGGGACAGTTTCATGACACCCCACTAGCAACCTCACCCTGATGTGTGGCCTAGTGTCACAAGGAGAGAAACGTTTTGGAAGATGGTGAAGGAGTATGTAGCAAACCGTGTCAGCGTCCTCAATGATCCCTCTGTGTCTTACAACTATTGGATGTCCAAGCTGGACACGTGGCACGAACTGGTGTTCTACGCCTTGGAGGTGCTGGCCTTCCAGCGTTTTATTAGAGCGGGTATTTAGTGCTGCTGGGGGCATAATAACTGATAAGTGCATCTGACTGTCAACTGAAAATGGTACCTGTTTGACTCTTATCAAAATGAACATGGCCTGGATTGCCCCTGACTTCTCTACTCCACCAGAGGAAAGCGGCTGAACATAAAGGCACTTTAAATGTGTCTTTTATGGTGCATTGAATAAACTGTATTCCCATGCACCCCTTCCACCACAAAAAAGGGTATATGGTTCAATCTTTCTTTTTCTCGTCCTCCTCCTCCATCATATCAACATGCTTATTAGGCTGACATCGCTCTAATGTTTTCGATGGTCAGCTTAGCAGCAGGCCCTTAACCATAATTTTTTCGATGGTCAGCTCAGCAGCAGGCCCTCAACCATAATTTCTTCGATGGTCAGCTCAGCAGCAGGCACTCGCCCCTAATGTTTTAGAGGGTCACCAGCAGGCCCTTGCTCCTAATGTTTTTGAGGGTCACCAGCAGGCCAGCAATCATAATTTTTCAAGGGTGTGTATGATGCCCTCCTTTATGTGTAATAAACGGTATATTAGAGTTCCGGTTCCTTGAAATTTTTGGCAGCCCTTTCACTTAGTGCATAGGCTGTATGAGTGTTATAGTCCCACTACCTGAACAATTGTACCACAATGTGAATGAGGCCCTCCTTTATGTGATATACAGGTTGTATCAGAGTGCC
The DNA here is from genome assembly GCF_014858855.1 of Bufo gargarizans. Classification (NCBI taxonomy): domain Eukaryota; kingdom Metazoa; phylum Chordata; class Amphibia; order Anura; family Bufonidae; genus Bufo; species Bufo gargarizans. The sequence goes on from NC_058083.1 coordinate 81,054,254, forward strand.
TCTTCCTTGTAATTTTTGGCAGCACTTGAACATTATATACAAGTAAACATACAGGAAATAATGTTTCCTAACAACATATTAATGTCAGTTAGTAAAATTTGCGTACTACTCGGACATCATCGTTTTCAGCAGCGACCTGGGAGTCCAAGATGCATCCAGACATCCTCCCTATGCTGTTCCCGAACCATTTCAGTGGTGTTTCCATTAATTTCTGACCTTTTCCTGTGAACCAAACACCATCCTGCCTGGTTTAATGCTCGGGTTCTCCCATTGACTTCCATTGTGCTCTGGTGCTCGGTAGAGCACCTAAGCACCCCGAGGTGTTCCACTCGAGCACCCGAGCACTTTGGTGCTAATTAGAGCCCCTTTAATACAAAGAAACCCACATCATGCTTGATATTTTTGTTCAATACTATCAAATAGTAACATGAACCTGAATACCTTCTGTGATAGGAAGATTATGTCATGCAAAGTCAGATCATTTGATTTTTACAAAGGTTGTATGCACTGACTGTCAAGAGATTTAAGGAAATATGATGTATGTAGCAGTTAGTTTCCTGCCTTTAGCTTTGCTTATTTTACATTAACTTTTTTTTATATTTATTGAACTGTACATTTTGAACTAGAGATAAAAAAAAACTAAAAATCTTAACACATAAATTAATATTTATTAGTTAGAGAAAAACACTCAGCAATGTGTGTAGTAACGCATCATGAGAATAAATGTTATCTTAAAACTTACGTACATATAGTATACCATATGCAGGGGTGTACCTAGCCTTTTTGCTGCCTGAGACAAAAACTTAAACTGGCCCCCCTAAGCCAAATTCTCAACCTAACCCCTTCCCTCTAGCCCTACTGTTAAAGACATACTTGGAAAACATTACATACAGCGCTACAAAACATACAGGCTAACACAGCACTACAAACCTCTTACATCCAGTGATGTCTCCTCTGATGTAGGCATTCTCTATCCTCATCTTCTCCATTCATACTAGAACGCAATGATGATGTCTTTCAGCCATTTCTTGTCTCGAGTTCGACACATAATGTGCGTCAATACAAAAAATATCCCCTTATAATATGTGCGGTACAAAAAATGTATCTTTATAATGTGTGCCAGTACAAAAAAATAACACCTTATTATGTGTGCTTTACAAAAAACATTCCCTTGTAATGTGTGGCAGTACAAAAATACCCGCCTAATTATGTGTGCCAATACCAAAATTGCCCCTTAAAAAGTGTGCCAGTACAAAAAAAGTCTCTTCTAATGTGTGGCAATACAAAAATGCCCCTTTTGTATGTATTCAAGTATAAAAAATGCCCCTTTATGTGTGCCACGACAAAAATACCACCTTATATGTGTACAAATAATACCCCCTTATATTGTGTGCCAGTACAAAAATAAGCCCTCATAATTTGTGCCAGTACAAGAAATGCCCCTTATAATGTGTGAAAGTACAAAAATGCCCCTTTATGTGTGCAGTAAAATATTCCCCTTTGTAACACATGCCAGTACAAAAATACCACCTTTTAGTGCCCCCAGTAGAACCAATGTGTATAATGTGCGCCAATGCAAAAAAAGCCTCCTTATGTGTACAAGTACAAAAATGCCCCTTATTATGTGTGCCAGTACAAAAATGCCCCCTTTTTAGTGCCCCCAGGAGAACCAATGTCACCACAGCGCCCCTTCAGTTATAATAATGACTCCTAATGGTCCAATGGCATGCTGCCAAAGAAAAATAGCAATCTCAAATACTTCAATACTTACTTCCATGCCACAGTCAGTGATGCTGTGTAAGACATGGGCCTCTTTTGGTGTGCGTGTACTGAGCTGTATGATGCTCAGTGACATCATCACATTTCCTGCACTGGCCTCTGATAGGCTAAAGGCACTAGACCAAAAGCCTATCAGAGGGAATGGCAAGACAGAGAGATATCACTCATGTGCTCCGCAGCAGCATTTAACGGTATCTCCGTCCTGGGAATGGCGATACATTTGAGCACTTCCTCAATGAAAACGCTCACATCTCATGGCACTGCCACCACCCCCTACTTTTCACTTGGTGGCACCAACTTAGGCAATTGTTTCACATAGCCTCTATGGCATTGTGCCCCTAACCATATGTGTAACATCTAGAGAGGCAGCATTCACTGTACATGAAGAGTTTGTCACAAAATCTAAGTGTTGTGTATCGGCAGTGTCCATGAGAGGGGGGTGGGACCATAGTCCAGGAGACTGCTGGGGAAACTGTTTTAGCCTGGACAGGAAAATGCCTGGCAGAGTGTTAGGGTGACAGATACGTATGAGTCCTTGAATGGAAAGTAGCAGAAATGTCCACAGAATGAGAGAAAACCAGCCTTCAAGTTTGTCCCACTCAGTTCAATGAGCAAGAACAGTACAGAGGGGATCACATTGAGTCCCTCCAAGCTGAGGTTGCGTTATATAGCCAAAATGCAACCTGTGTAATGACCCTATAAGGGAGGAGTCAAACTCAAAGGGAAGCAATCTTATATCATTACTAGAACCAGAATAAAACTCACAATGAGTCTGAGTCAGATAGCTAGTAAAGGGTGCTCCATTCAAAATAAGTGTTCCCCTATCCACAAGATACTGTAGGAGACAACTATTATATTTGTGCGGGTACAATTGCTGGAACCCCTCCAATCACAATTATGATGGCCCTGTACACCAAAATGAATTCTCTATGGGACTGATAGGCACTGTTATGATGATTTATAATTATATTATTCTTTATTATTACGGCAAACATCTTGCCTGAGCTGCTGTTAACAGCATAAAGAGATGTCCTTTACAACAACCACATGGGCCATGAGTAAAATGGGCACATTGACATCTATGAGAGAGTTTACTCAACATGCTTTGTGACCTGTGCAGGTAGGGGGAATATATTAGTTATGACTATAACATATATTATCTACATATAGGTGATTACTTTCATTGTAATCCTGCCTGTTATGATAATAACATGACTGCTGAAAAGTGATCCTTGTAGAACAGGAATTGCCAGTCCACTATTAGGCTTAGCATCAGAGTTATCTGGGCATTGCCACTAACAGGTACAGTCTGGTGTCCAAACCCTCCCCTCCATTCTTGATTGACATCCCTCAGCTGGTCTACATTACTACCAGCATTGTCCAAGTATTAGACATGTACCTTGAACTCCATGGGCATACGAATGCTGCAAGACACATTGTGCCAATCTTCATCTTTGTGCGGCAAATACAAAAGTTTACAAGGATCTATCAGGAGACAATTTCCACATACGCAGTATAGTGATGAAGCTGGACACAGTACATCTTAATGCACTGTGCATGTCCAGGGAGTGTAAGGATATGGAGCTTGCCTAAGAATTGCCATAATATGTGCCTTTTTAAAAGTTCATTTTATTTAGAATTTTTTTGCAGCCCGTATGCAGAAAAACAACGGAAATTACTCCATGTGCTTTCCAAGTCCGTATGGCCATACCGCTAAAAAAATAGAACATGTCCTATTATTGTCCACAAATTATGGATGCGCAAACGACATACAGGAGGTCTAACGCAAGTAATGTCCCTGTCACCAGTGGCTAATAAAATTATTTTTACACTGCATTAATTTCACTGAAATTTAGGATGGGCAAACGTTATACAGGAGATGTAGCGCAGGTAATGTAACTGTCCGCAGCGGACACAGTCTACGGGAAAAGTACACAGGATGTCAGATATTTTTAGGCTGCACACACGTTACACAGGGGATGTAGCGCAGATAATGTCGCTGTCACCAGTGGTGCAAAAAAATTACATGAATGTCACAGATATTTTGGATGCGCTAACGTTATACTGGAGATGTAGCGCAGGTAATGTCTCTGCCACCAGCAGCAAAAAAATTAGACTCAATGTCACTGATATTTCGGATACGCAAACGTTATGCAGGAGATGTAGCGCAAGTAATGCAACTGTCCGCAGCGGACACCATCTATGGAAAAAGTACACTGGACGTCACAGATATTTTTAGGCTGCGCACACGTTACACAGGAGATGTAGTGCAGATAATGTCGCTGTCTGCAGCGGCCAAACAATTGCAAGCTTTTTAGCGCTGGTTGCAAGAATATTATATATTGCAGCCAGTTACAACTATAGTCCTTATAAGGACTTTTGGGTCTCCAACGAGTTTTTTCAATAAAATATTACTATTTCACTCCCTACATTATCTGTCTCTTCTTCAGCACAGCTCTCCCTGACTAAGACTGAGCAGAACACGTGTTCCCGGCCAGCCAATCACTGTAATGCCAGTAGCCAACATGGGTATTGCATTACAGTGAATGGCAGCACTTACCCGCACGTTTATTGACTGCGTAGCAGCCAACAAATGTGTGGGGTGGAAACTCAAGCATCATGCTTAAGCACACGAGGTGTTCGGCCGAACACCGCGATGTGCTGAGCATTGCGATGCTCGAGTAAAATTAGTGTTCGGCAGAGCATGCTCGCCCAACACTAGTTAACGCGTTTAGTAAATGTTACGGTTACTCCCAGGCTAGCTGGAAGCTGGACCGCTTGGATAGTCTGGATCTCTGTTTAGGGAGAGAGAGAGGAGCCGCTTCGTCTCGATATCCAGAAGGATCCTGTAAATGTAGAACAATCCCACTAGCTATTTTACAGCTAGGATAATCTTTCCCTCACAAAACGAGGCGAGGCTGCGATTTGAAGGCCAAACTAGGACTGACTGCCCTGGGGCATACAGACTCTTTTATTTACAATCCACACACATAGCACTGCCCACAGGGGTTTGAAATACAACCAATCAATCCGTACAATAAACACAGACACTCCCACTCAAAATCCTCCTCTCTGTCTGTGATAAGATTACTGAATACAATGGCGAATATAATTATCACAGGCAGAGACATACAGTTTTATAAAACATATCACAGGAACCCCAAAACATGCAATAACCCCATAACAAGTATATCCTCGGAACCAGGGGATCTGGAAGATACAGTTTTATGCCAGTTACACCGAAAATATACAACTTATACAGAAAATAGTCACTAATAAATGTGTCCCTTGTTTGGTAGTTTCAAACTACTGAATGATGTCTCTGTGCACCAAATACCGGCAAGATGGCACCGTGTACAAAAGTCCAAACAGTGTCTGTGAGTTAAAATGGCCGCCATCCATTGTTCTCACCATGTGCTTCATCCATTCAGACTAACAGGGTAAATAACAGTTTTGTAACAGTGCTCCCTTTTTGTGGAACACTCTGGCAGACACTGTCTGACCCCTTTTCGGGGCAGACTAAGGCTGTCCAGACTGCTGGTTATGCTGGGCTGAGGTCTGTTTGTCTGGACAACCCGTCGGCGTTGCCATTCTGTTTCCCAGGTCTGTAGGTAATGGTGAAGTTGAAGGGTTGTAACGATAAACTCCAACGTAAAAGTCTGCCGTTATCCCCAGAGACCCGGTTTAGCCACACCAACGGGTTATGGTCTGTAACCAGAGTGAATTCTTGTCCATACAAATAGGGAGTCAATTTCTTTAGTGCCCACACCAAAGCCAAACACTCTTTTTCTACCGCTGCATAGCTGACTTCGCGTGGCAGGAGCTTACGGCTGATGTAGACAACTGGGTGCTCCCCTCCGTCTTCGCCTACTTGGCTGAGGACAGCTCCCAGCCCGAACATGGAAGCGTCTGTATGGACGATAAAACGCTTGTTAAGGGCTGGGGCCGCCAAGACAGGAGCGTTAACAAGAGCATTTTTGAGAGCTTGGAAAGCCGTTTCACAGTGGGGAGACCACAGGACCTGTCGAGGTAAGTTTTTCTTGGTCAGGTCAGTCAGGGGTTTGGCAAGTGTGCTGTAGTCTGGTACAAACCGTCTGTAGTACCCTGCTGTGCCCAGGAATGCTAGGACCTGAGTCTTAGTGGTGGGGGTGGGCCAATTGGCGACAGCTTCTATCTTGGCCGGTTCTGGTCGCTGTTTCCCACACCCCACCCGGTGACCCAGGTACTGTACCTCGGCCATCCCAAAGTGGCATTTTTCTGGCTTCAGAGTCAGGCCAGCAGCCTGGATCTGATCCAGAACCATTCCTATGTGAGCTAAGTGGTCCTCCCAGGACTCACTGTGGATCGCTATGTCGTCCAGGTATGCGCAAGCAAAACTCTGGAAGCCATCCAGGAGCCTATCGACCAAGCGCTGGAATGTAGCTGGGGCATTCTTCATCCCAAACGGCATTACCTTAAAATGATATAAGCCGAATGGGGTGACGAATGCCGACTTGGGGACAGCCTCCTGGGCCAGGGGGATCTGCCAGTAACCCTTGCAGAGGTCAATGGTGGTCAGATAATTTCCCCTGGCTATACGATCGAGTAGCTCGTCTACCCTGGGCATAGGGTAAGCGTCCGTCACTGTCTTTTCATTGAGCCTCCGATAGTCTACGCAAAACCGGGTTGTACCATCTTTCTTGGGCACCAGGACCACTGGGGAAGCCCAGGGACTATCGGAGGGCTCAATTACCCTGAGTTGGAGCATCTCATCGATCTCCTTCTTCATCCCTGTCCTAACTGCCTCAGGGATTCGGTAAGGAGCCTGGCGTAAAGGAGCTTGTCCCGGGGTATCTACCTGGTGGGTGGTTAAGGTAGTGTACCCTGGCTTCTGGGAGAAGGTGGGGCTTTTGGACTGCAGGAGTTGATTAAGCTGCTCCCTTTCAGTGGGGCTAAGTCGGTCCCCTATCTTGACCTGAGCTACTATATCTGCATGGAGACTCTTTTCTAACAGATCTGGAATGGGTAGACTGTCGGGGTCTTCCTGAGGGGGACAGCATACGGCCGTCACATTCTCCGGCCGCTCAAGATATTCCTTGAGCATGTTCACATGGAATGTCTTTCTAAGATTGCTGTCATGGCAGCTAGCTATTACGTAAGTGGTGTCTCCCCTTTTCTCCACTATCTGGTAGGGGCCCTGCCAGGACGCCTGCAATTTGTCTGTCTTAACTGGCTTAAGCACTAACACCTTTTGCCCTATGGTAAAGATTCTCTTTCGGGCCCCCCGATCGTACCATACCTTCTGTCTTCTCTGGGCCGATTGGAGGTTAGCCTGCACTGATTTGGCTAATTGCTCCATTCGGTCCCTGAGTTCCAGCACGTACGGCACAATGGGGACACCGTCAGTCTCCATCTCTCCCTCCCAGTGCTCCCGAATCAGGTTTAGGGGTCCCCGTACCTTTCTTCCGTAGAGCAACTCGAAGGGAGAGAACCCGGTCGTTTCTTGGGGCACCTCCCGATAAGCAAATAGGAGGTGCGGCAGAAAACGCTCCCAGTCTCGGTATTCCTGAGTAAACGTCTTGAGCATTTGTTTGAGGGTCCCATTGAACCTCTCACAAAGTCCGTTCGTCTGGGGGTGGTATGGAGAGCTCAGGAGGGACTTAATTTTGCAAACCTGCCAGAGTTGCTGAGTCAATTCGGCAGTAAATTGGGTGCCTCGGTCGGACAGGATTTCTTTCGGAAATCCTACCCGGGAGAACACCTGCACCAGCGCATTCGCTACCGTATCCGCTTGGATGTTGGATAGGGCGACAGCTTCAGGGTACCTGGTAGCGTAGTCCACTACGGTAAGAATGTAGCGCTTACCGGAGGGACTAGGGGTAGCCAGCGGTCCCACTAGGTCAATAGCAACCCTGCTGAAGGGTTCCTCCACAATGGGCATATTTACTAGATGAGCTTTAGGGTGATCGCCTCTCCTCCCTACTAGTTGACACACATCGCAGGTATTACAATAAGTCCTAACATCAGCGTGTACCCCTGGCCAAAAGAACGTGTGAGTAATGCGGTGTAGTGTGCGGGTTACAGCTAGGTGGCCTGCCAAGGGAATGTCGTGTCCTATCTTGAGTATTTCTCGACGGTATTTGTGGGGCACTACCAGCTGTCGCCTATGCTGCCCCCTTTTCTCCGTCAAGCGATATAGCTTTCCCTTTTCCCATAAAAAGGTTTAGTTATCTGACCCGCTCCCTCCGGTCTCTGCTCGTTCCCGGTACTTTTGTAATGTCGGGTCAGTCTTAGACTCTGTCTCGAAAGCATCTGGGGTGTCCCAGGGTATGGGACCTAACGGGTCAGTCAAGGTCGGGGTAGGTCTTACCTGTGTCTCCCGCACTGGTGAGAGTTCTCGCTCCGTTCGGGCTTGGGCTCGGGTAGTCACTGGGTTCGCCTCGTTGTTGTATACTGGAGCATAGGCAGAAGTCAGGGGGCCCAAATCGTTGCCCAGTAGTACTTTGGCAGGTAAATTATCCATTATGCCCACGTTCACGACCCCCTTTCCCGCTCCCCAATCAAGATGTACTTTAGCGGTCGGAATTTTGTACACATCCCCCCCCCCGCCACTCTAACGGCCACAGTCTGCCCTGATCGCTTGTGCCCCGGCACCAAATGGCTCTGGACCAGTGTAATGGTAGCCCCCGTGTCTCTTAACCCCTCGGTAGATTGCCCCTCGAGCCATACTTTCTGCCGATGGTGCTGGCGGTTATCCGAAGCAGCATATACAGGATCTGCTTCGTGAAGTGGTCCCAAATATTCCTCCATAGGGGCCTCTTGGTTAACACAGAGCGCCCGGGCAGGACGAGATGACCCAGAGGGGTAATTATAATTCCGGGGGGTCTGGTGTGCATTAAGGGGGCAGCTAGCCATGCGGTGCCCTGGTTGCTTGCATCGGTAGCAGGTCGGTCTGGGACGATCAGAGTTGTTATTCGGTGGTCCTGAGTACCGTATGGGCCCAGCGGGCACCGGGGCTCGGAATTCGGTACGTGGCGACGTATGGTAAACATCTTGGTGTTCGACCCGTGCTGGGGTTCGGTAGTTCGTGGGTTCGTGTAGACGGGAGTCGTAATGTTCATCGGCCAATTTGGCTGCTTCTTCTAAGGTAGAAGGTCGTCTGTCTCGCAGCCATTCCTTCCCCTGCTGCTCCATGCCGTTATAGAAATGTTCTAAGAGAAATAATTGTAAAATTTCCTCACCAGTCACAGCTTTACTTCCGCTTATCCAGTGATTTGCCGCTCTCCGCATTCGGTGCGCCCATTCCATATGTGTATCGTTAGGCTTCTTTTTCGTGCTACGAAATTGTCGGCGATACGTGTCAGGAGTTACAGCGTACCGCCGCAACAGTGTCTCTTTGACCAGCGCATACTGTGTCACTTCCTCAGCGCCCAGAGTCCGAAATGCTTCCAGAGCTCGCCCGGATAGTTTCCCAGACAATATCGTGGGCCACTCTCTGTTGGGAATCTGGTGCAGGGCACATTGCCTTTCGAAGTCCGCCAAATATTCATCGATTCCTGTCTCGCTCTCTAGGAAGGGTCTAAAAGCCGCATAGGGTATCTTTGGCCTCCCAGCGTTTTCGACAGGAACGATTACCTACGGTGCTTCGGCATTGCGGTGTGCGGTCACTAGGCTGAGTTCGTGGGCTCGAGCCTTCCGTATATCCTCGTCCACTTCTGCCATCAACTGCTGCACCAGTTCCATAGGTGGGTTCGGCCCGTATAGCGAGAGCCTCTCCCGAACAATCCTGGTCTTTTCGTCACCACTCATGGTCTGGGTTTCTGCCATCATGACGCCCTTATCCAATTCGGTTAATTCTGCGATCAGTTCCCTTCTCGGACGGTTGCTGGCGTTCCCCCCTCTGCTTTCGAGTAAATCCTTTAGGGTAGCACGTTTCAATTTTTCGTAAGCGCTCTCCATCCGTTCAGTACTTCTCCTAGGAAATCCAGGACAATCCCACCGCTGCCATCCAAATGTTACGGTTACTCCCAGGCTAGCTGGAAGCTGGACCGCTTGGATAGTCTGGATCTCTGTTTAGGGAGAGAGAGAGGAGCTGCTTCGTCTCGATATCCAGAAGGATCCTGTAAATGTAGAACAATCCCACTAGCTATTTTACAGCTAGGATAATCTTTCCCTCACAAAACGAGGCGAGGCTGCGATTTGAAGGCCAAACTAGGACTGACTGCCCTGGGGCATACAGACTCTTTTATTTACAATCCACACACATAGCACTGCCCACAGGGGTTTGAAATACAACCAATCAATCCGTACAATAAACACAGACACTCCCACTCAAAATCCTCCTCTCTGTCTGTGATAAGATTACTGAATACAATGGCGAATATAATTATCACAGGCAGAGACATACAGTTTTATAAAACATATCACAGGAACCCCAAAACATGCAATAACCCCATAACAAGTATATCCTCGGAACCGGGGGATCTGGAAGATACAGTTTTATGCCAGTTACACCGAAAATATACAACTTATACAGAAAATAGTCACTAATAAATGTGTCCCTTGTTTGGTAGTTTCAAACTACTGAATGATGTCTCTGTGCACCAAATACCGGCAAGATGGCACCGTGTACAAAAGTCCAAACAGTGTCTGTGAGTTAAAATGGCCGCCATCCATTGTTCTCACCATGTGCTTCATCCATTCAGACTAACAGGGTAAATAACAGTTTTGTAACAGTAAACAATAGCAAGAAAATGTTAATTTACTTTTTCAATGGATTTTAATAGCTTTCATCACGAGATTACAGGGTGACGTGTGTTATCAGAGTAAATTTTAGCTCGGCTGCATCTGTAGATGTATAAGGGCTCATGCACATGAATGTGTTGGGCCCCTGCCCCTATTGTGGCCCGCAAACAGCCGGTCCGCAATACAGGTATATGGGCACCGGCTGTGTGCGCTCTGTATCATTCACTTGAATGGGTCCACAATCCGCAAGATATGCAGCAGTGAGGAGGGGAGGCACAGAGCAGAAGGCCATGCAAGAACTACAGAGTGCTTCCATGGGATTTCGGTCTGTGGCTCCGTACTGCAAAAAAATTAGTTCTATTTGTTTGCAGTGTGGACTGAATCTTGTCAAGATAATGGGTCTGCATTCATAAACGGCGGGCACACAGCTGGTGCCCATGCAATGTGGACCACTATTTGCGGTCCACAGCATGGGCTTGGGGTGCACGTTTTCATGTGCATGAGCCCCTAACATAAAGTCTTACGTAAGTCTCAAAGGACTTCTTAGCAGGGATAAAGGAATGCAATGTTTCTAGGAACATGACCTTGGCTGAGACTGCGATGGAAAATGACAGCACTAACACTTCCTACCTCTCCATATGTATTCTCTTTTACATACTTGAACACCTTGATTACCGAACTCAGCATTAACATCTGTCTGACGGTGTAATAACTACCAGTATAAGCGCCATGATGGTCTAGGGAGAACACTTTAATGAAGAGAAAGCTTTTGTTACTTTTTTTATTGACACGTTTTGTCAGCTGTCACTTCTAATTAATGATATTTCTGCTCGGTCTGCATCCGCCAAAGGGGGACTTCAATCATGTAGTATTCTGTTTAACAAGTTTAGAAACATTATTGCCTTTTACTCTGATGCTAATGTGTTGCTATGATGTGAGGACAACACTCGGTATTAGTGCTCTATTATTTCAAAAAATGTCACTCACTCTTTCCCATACAAAAGAAAAATAAAGCGACATAAGGGAATTTGAAGATTATGTAAAAGACTCTAAAGAGGACCTGTCAGTAAAGATAAAGACTGAGAAAATGTTCATTATGTGTATTCAGTAGATGTAGTGTGAGTGAATTCCACTTAGCCTACAGCTCCAATTTTTCTTATTTAGTCCCCAAATATTCCACTTCACTTACGTCAGTCCTTGGACCCAACGGGTCTCACAATATCATTTTTCTCCGACATATACTAAGACCAATAAACCTAACTGGATATTTTTGAAATGTGGGAGATAAGCTGAAAACATAGAATGCACATGAAACTCCATGAATACATTGACCATAATTGAATCTAAACACTGGATCCCAGTTCTCTAAGGGTACTTTTACTCTAGCATTAAAGCTTTCCAGTATTGAGTTCCGTCCTAGGGGCTCAATTCCAGAAAAAAACTGATCAGTTTTATCCTAATACATTCTGAATGAAGTACATTCCATTCAGTATGCATCAGGATGTCTTCAGTTCCGTCACTCCTAACTAAAATGCAAATTTTTCTCAAAGTTAAAGGGTTTTTCTGTTAACAAGTTATAACTTATCTCCTATGCTTTGTTAGTAGCTGGGGCCCCCACTGATCATGAGAACAGGGTTCCAGGTCCTTGCTCAAATGAAACATTGAGCACCACTGCTTCATTCATTTTAGGCTGGTGTCCCGTGTCCACCACTCTCCTGTTGTCCCAGGCATCTCTCCACTCTCCCTGTGTGTATTGGTACTTACAGCACTTTTACTCCCTGTTCAGCTGCTGATTTAGCCTTAGACTCCCAGTGCCATACATGTACGGGTCTCTACTGTTTCAAACAGCAGAGGCCGGCAGCTAATGTATGCGACTAGCAATAATGCCAATCGCAGGCATTTAACAGTTTAGATCTGAATAGTGAAAAACCCGGAAGCGCACGTCGGAAGCAGGGCCTTCATTCTAATGTGCTGAGTCTCTCAGAAGAAACCTGGTGTATTGGAGCTCCAGTTCCTATGGATGCCTTCAGGGGGCAGGCCAACATAGGATAACTGCAAATTGAAAATTGAGCTTATACTGTAGTTCTATGGAACTGAAATAAATCTACTAGTGAATATTATAGTCTCCTAGAAGGGGTAAAAAATGGAACAAAATTTAAAAATTCTTACACAATATAAAAAAATATAAAAATTTGAATAACTTCTCCCCCTTTCCCTAGAATAAAAAAGGAAATATATATGCAATAAAAAAACAAAAAACATCATGAGCATCCCCATATCCGAAAACACCCGTACTATTAAAATATAAAATTGTATCGATAAAAATTTCAGATTGAACCACAATAAATGAGCCCACAAAAAGCTTGGTATACATAACTGTTAAAGAAAGTTATGCGGGTCAGACTATAGTGATGTAAATTTTTTTTTCCAAGTTTCTAGTTTTTTTTAAACTATTAAACACAAACAAACCTATATATATATATATATATATATATATATATATATATATATGGTATTGATATAATTGTATTGACCCAGAGAATAAAGGGCTCCGGTCAGTTTTGCTGCATAGAGAATGCCATGGGGACTATGGGGGTCATTTATTAAGACCGGCATTTTAGATGGATATATGCCAGAAAACTGGCGCATATCTGATAGTAAATGACCATCTAGGCTCGTAAAAGTGTGGCAGAATTGCTTTTTCTACCCAATTTAACCCCATTTAGTGTTTTTTTTTCTGCTTCCCACTACATTTTATGCCATATTAAATGGTGGCATTAGAGAGTACAACTTATCCCACAGAAAACCAAGCCCATATATGGCTACGTGAACGTAAAAATAAAAAAGTTATGCCTCTATGAAGACAGGGAAGAAAAATAAAAACAAAAATGAAAATTCTCAAGTATCCATGGGTAAATCAAGGCAACTGGGCTTACTGTAGATTTCTTGAAAACGTTTCACTTGTTCTCAGAATTAAGAAAGCTTGTTGGAAGAACGAGTGAAACGTTTTCAAGAAATCTACAGTACGTCCAGTTGCCTTGATTTATTCTTTACAGATATACCATGACCTGCATAAATGAGAACCTTTACAGACATGTATCCAAGGGGTTAAGATACTGATCAGCCTTCCTATTTAGCTAAGCTTTAGATCCACCTCCATGTCTGAGCTTCAAGGTTTTCTAGTTTCTAGTAACCAGCAAAGGTGTGATCTCTTGTCTGACTATCCATGTACCATACTTTGCCCGTCTACCAATTCTGCTCCTTGCCATCTGACCCAACCTCGGAACTGCTACCTGGATTATTCACATAACTTGCCCCAACCTTGGCACTGCTATATGGAATACACACATATTCAGCCTGCCCTGATCTTGGACTATGTTCAGACTACACCATTTGCCTGAGTCCTTGGTGATTCACACCGGTGTCTTTGACCCTGTGGGTCTGCAGCCAACTATGCCAGGACTACTCCAGGAAGTAGCGGCCTGGTTAGTTTCCTGCTTCAAAATCCAGATCCCTATATAGGGGTTAAAGGGTGAATACTACGGAACAACCAGGACAACGCACTTAGGTTTAGCCCAAATTAAAACTGACTAATTAGCACAATGGGTACAAACCCACTGTCTATTACAATTCAAAGTCTATGGGGCTATCAGAGAAAGCTGGCCACTATACTGGGCTGCCTTTAGCATTCAAATAGGCTGGGGGACCCAGTGATTAGAATCCCAGTGATTTACCAGTTTTACCTATCCAGTGGATATAGGATAACTTGTCATTACCACAATACCCTGGGCTCATGTCCTGTGACTTGCACCCTGTTAAAAGAAGTGGTATTGCCCCTATTTTATTATGAACATGAGAAATAAAACAAATGGTCTTAAAAAGTAATAATTAAAAATTGATGTGATGTGTCATTTTGACAATCTTCTTTAAAATGTATTTCCAGCAATTAAGTGTGATTGTACATGTCACTATCCTGTCCATAGAGACCATATTGGTTAGCTGATAACTTGTCCTGCTGCTGAGAGACCCTGTAATCGGCTTCCACCACTTCGGTAATCTGGTAGTGTTCACGTTTTCTGCAGCACCAGCGAAGGAGAAATGAAGAATTACACAGTGCTCATTAAAAACTATAGGCTCTCTACACAATGCACAGATGGGTTGAGTCTTCCACAGAGAAAATATTATTTCTAGTAGTTTTCTGCTCAATATAATAGATGAGATTATTTAATGGGAGAACACTATCAATGAAGTAATTATGCCACCAAAGTTAAAATGTTACATTGTATACTGTGCACACCCTTTCATTACTACAGCACAATGAAATTACATGTTCTGCATTTGATTTGATTTTCTGCAGATACTTCTCATAGGTCAAAAGTAATAACTGGAGACTAATAATATCTACAGTGAATGACAGGTCAGTATAAATTGGTATTTTCACTAATACTTGATATTCAAATATACGCTACTCCATGCATTAATAAACTGTCAGAGGTTCAGGATCCGACAGTGAGAACAGAGATGCCATTCACCGGGGAGATCAATGATAGCTATTTTCACTGTGTTTAAGCTACAGAGATCACAGCTTGATGTGTCAGTGCTATAGCATTGTTCTTGTGTAAGAGCCAGGGCAACATCTTCATACAGTCTTACAAGCTTTACCAAAAAAAGAATGGAGAAAATACCATTCACACAATACTGTAGCACCGGTAGACACATCATACCAATAATCTGAAGTCCAAAGACTGATGACAACGTGTATGTTGACTAATAATAAGTGCTCCCTTTTTAAAAATGCCATACAAAGTATACTAGTAAATTTCCCTCAAAAGGTGAGATTTCTGATTGTTTAGGGTAGTTAAATGATATTAAAGGGATTCAAGTGTTTCTATAATTTGTATTTTACCTTTATAGTGCTGAGCTAATTTTATAATATAGTTTTATGGCAGTTAAAAGTGTTGTTTTTCTGTTACAAATTGCCAAATCCCTTTGCACCTTCACACCCCAATCCAGATAAATACAATCCTGGCTGCCCTCTTATCCCATGATTAAAGTAAAACATGAAAATCAGACATCATATAGTACATAACAATCAACAAAGCTACAACCAGCCCTGGTCCTTACATGGATCCAGAGATCTCCCATGTATTGCTCCAATTGCTCTGCTAGATTTATTTCAAGCTGGCAGCTTAGGGACATGTCTGTTCTGATGCAGGTTTCCCTATCACAGCTCAAGTGACCTTGCTGCTACAGCTCTCTTTTTGTAACTATCACAGTTTCTAACAGTAGAAAGCTGTTGGCACTTCAAGGATGGAACTGAGCATATGTGACCACCTCAGCAATAGTGTTGAGCGCGAATATTCGAATATCGATTTTTTTTTCGCGAATATTTCGAATATAGTGATATAAATTCGATATTTCGAATATTCGTTTTTTTTATTTTTGTTTTTTTTATTTTAATTGTTATATTTTTTTCTTTCCCACTTCCCTAAAGTTGTTCTTACCTGTCCTTTGGATTCCTGGCTTCCTGGCTGCTCCAGTCAGTGCCCGTTGCCGCTTCTGCCGACTTCCGTGCTCATGGAGCGTCCCCATCACCATGGGAACGTCTCCATATACTAGAATGTACTGTCGGATTTGAGAATTACGTTGAAATCGCAATTCGATTATTTCAAGTTATAATAATCGAATTTCGATTTTAACTTGAAGGCTAATCTCCTATTGAAATAGCAATGTGATTAATTCAAGTTATAATAATAGAATTTCGATTTTAACTTAGCACTGCTATATTCCATATTCGTTAATTCTAGCCTAATATGGAATATAGCAGTGATAAGTTAAAATCGAAATTCGATTATTATAACTTGAATTAATCGAATTGCGATTTCAACTTGGACCTGGTTTACTATGGTTGGCTTGGTAGAATTAGCGAATATGACGAATGTATTCGTCATATTCCACAAAACGAATATAACAAATGTATTCGTCATATTCCACAAAACGAAGATAACAAAGTATTCTGCATCTTCGTTTTAGCTACCTATTCATCAACTTCGCTAATTCTAGCAATCATATAGGAAAGTTTACTATAGAGACAGCTAAGTTTAATTCGCTATGCGATTATATTACTTTGCTTTTTTTTATAAATAGAATAATTATAATAATTATCAGGTATTATAATTATTCTATTTTTTTTTTTTTTAAAAGCAGTCATATAATCGCATAGCGAATTAAACTTAGCTGTCTCTATAGTAAACTTTCCTATATGATTGCTAGAATTAGCGAAGTTGACGAATAGGTAGCTAAAACGAAGATGCAGAATACTTTGTTATCTTCGTTTTGTGGAGTATGACGAATACATTCGTTATATTCGTTTTTTGGAATATGACGAATACATTCGTCATATTCGCTAATTCTACCAAGCCAACCATAGAAAACCAGGTCCAAGTTGAAATCGCAATTCGATTAATTAAAGTTATAATAATCGAATTTCGATTTTAACTTAGCACTGCTATATTCCATGTTAGGCTAGAATTAACGAATATGGAATATAGCAGTGTTAAGTTAAAATCGAAATTCGATTATTATAACTTGAATTAATCGCATTGCTATTTCAACAGGAGAGTAGCCTTTACGTTAAAATCGCAATACGCGATTATTTTAATCGCATATTAATCGCGATAACAAGAATAATGACGAATATTTTAAACTATGCAGTTTCTTAAATATAGGGTACCTGAGTAAAAAAAAAAAAATCACAATGGTTGTGCTTATTTGTACAGTCATAACATTTTTTTCCGCCATATTATTCCCTGTTTCAGCTGCATAGCTAGATGCATTTCATTCAGAAGCAGGGGATGTCTCCATCCAATCAGCACTGCTGTGGTATGACATCCTTTTCCTTACTTCCCAGTTCCCACTATTTTTGTTTTTAGCTCCAGAGCTCACAGAACAGATAAGGAGGGATAAATCACACTTTTGGAAAGGCAGGAGACTCCTAGAATGTTCAGAACTGTGTAGAACCAGATCTTTTATCAGGCTCAGTAGTTCTGACAACAACCCCACTTCTTATCAGCCATCTTCTGAGTCTCTATTACCAGTGAAGGATCGTGCCTGACAAAAGGCAGTGGACTGCAACATAGGTGGAAGTGAGACCCCTAGTGGCCATGACTTTACAGCTTTTTAAGGTGAATGCAGGTTTTTGTTTTTTAAATAAAGTGATTTAGAAATTTGCTAGTTACACCATTCTCTATTAAATAAATTAAAATTGTATGAAAAACTCCCACCTTTATTTAGCTGGATCACGGACGACCCTGTTCACTGATGCAATACCAGTGGCGACTCTAGGAACAATATATAGGGGGGGGGGGGCACAAAGATACCACAGTCAAAAATGGGGGGGCAAAAACAAAATAAGTATATATAAATAAGATTACAAAATACGAAAGAATTGCGGTATGCAGGGATACATTTATAATAAAACAATTTGCTTACAAAAGAAGCTATTCAGTCGTCTGCTGTGCCGCCCTCCGCTTGCTTCCACGCATTTTTCCCCCTTCTTTCTGTCTATTGTCAGTGCACAGGCGCACTGTTATGGTGGATCTGTGGAAGACACACTGTTATGGGGGCATCTGTGGATGACACATTATGCCTCTCATTAGCCCTCATTATGCCTCTCATATCAGCCCCCATATCAGCCCTTATGCCTCATAACCCCCCATTATAAGCCCTTGTGCCTCATTAGCCCCCATTATTCCTCTTATTAGCCCCCATTTTGCTTCATTAGCCCCCATTATAAGCCCTTATGCCTCATTAGCCCCCATTATAAGCCCTTATGCCTCTTATTAGCCCACATTATGCCTCATTAGCCCCATTATAAGCCATTATGCCTCTTATTAGCCCCCATATGCCTCATTAGCCCCCATATGCCTCATTAGCCTCATATGCCTCATTAGCCTCATATGCCTCATTAGCCACATATGCCTCATTAGCCACCATATGCCTATAATAGTCTAATTAGCCCCCATTATGTCTCCAATTAGCCCCCATATGCCTCTAATTAGCCCCCATAGCCCCCATATGCCTCCAATTAGCCCCACATGCCTCCAATTAGCCCCACATGCCTCCAATTAGCCCCCATATGCCTCCCCAATTAGCCCCCATATGCCTTCCCAATTAGCCCCCATATGCCTTCCCAATTAGCCCCATATGCCTTCCCAATTAGCCCCCATATGCCTTCCCAATTAGCCCCCATATTCCTCCCCAATTAGCCCCCAGCAGCCACTTTTTTTATAAAATAAAAACACTTACCTCTCCTGCTCATAGACGGACATCGAATGCAATTTTCTCCCTCCTCAGTTGACTGTGCTCTAAACTGGCGCGCAAAGCGTGAGGTCACAGAGCGCCCTCACGCTGTGCGCAGCCCTGCACAGCCGACAGCCAAGGACCAGGAAGTGGTGAGTACAGAGTGTTCACCACTTCCTGGTCCTTTGGTGCTAATGAGCGCTTCCATAATGGTATTCACCTGGGAGAATCAGCAGAGGGGGGGCACCCGGGAAGGCAAAGAACAACATAGGGGGGGGGGGGCAATTGCCCCCCCTTGACCCCCTCTAGCGACGCCACTATGCAATACAAATAATGTCAAGGAGCATAATTCATTTTTTATTTTTTTTTATGTTCCAGTTACTCATAGACTTGAGACAACTTCCGCTTGGCTCAGGACCTTATGTGATGTCAGATGGATAACAGAGATTATTAGCTTTAATACTGCTCTAAAAGACACTGGAAGACTTCAAGATCTTTACTTGCCCACCATTATTGATAATTTGCTTACTTAGTGTTCTGTTAAAGAGGAATTTAGGCTGAAACTATTTTTTTTTTTTATATCTACAATGTGTGCCATATAGACAAGAACTGTAGAATGAGTATAGCTTACAAAGATTGCATTATATCACAAGACGATATTTCATCCTTAAAGTGGTCACACAATCTCTACGAAACCAGACCTTGGCCAGAAGTTGTCAATCCAATGTGACTTGATCAATCCGATAGGACTTAAAGAGGTTGTCCAAAGGTTTAAGCTTGTCTCCTATTCAGTGTCTGATGGGTGAGCTCTGAGCACTGGGACCACCACCAATCTAGAGAATGGGGATCCTGTATGAATGGAGCAGTGGTCAAAGATACGCATTACCACCTAATTCATTTCCTATATGACTGCTGAAGATAGACAAGAACGTGGCTATTTCTAGCAGTCCTATAGAGATTTGTTTTTATATATTTTAGAAAACAGCGGATAATTCACTTATTTGCATAATTCCACAAGTAATGATTAAGGCCATGCATTGTTATTAATTGCATAAAAGTTAATTGCAGATGGTAAAAACAAAAAACAAATGCAAGCTGGCTGCAAAAGATAAATCACTGAGTGAGATTATACAGTAAGTTTATGTCCCTTTGTTTCTGTATTGGAGGAAATGCTAAAATTAAAATTGACCAACATTTTTCTTGACAACAGTTATTGCTCGATATAATTTGAATCATTTTAATGGTTTAATCTTTACTTTTTAATTAATTAGGAAAATTAATTTAATCAGTCCAAATTAACTAGTCTTCAGGTAGTTTTTACACACACAGTGCTTTATGAAAAACCAGACTGTGGCTTTTGATGTAGTTTTTTGACCTACAGCCAGAAAAAGTATAAGTAGTTGCTTTATATCTTTAATTAAGTTTGAACTAACTTCTGGCATTGACTCCGAAAACTGCATGGAAAACTTCTACCAAACTGTGATATATTTTCAAGAACCTGTGTGCGAAACCACCCTTAGTGTGACTCTGTATGATGTCTGTGTGATCACATGTGGTCAGTCCACAAAAGTGGTCTCCAACCTGTTGCTCTCCTGTTGTTGTAAAGTAAAAGTACAATTTGCAGCTTGTATTGATAACTCCAGTCTTTTAGAACATGTCAAGAGTTGCAGTTTTGGAGAGCCAAAAGTTAGACACCACTGGTCTACAGTATTGTGAATCAACGGACCATAACAATGTTGTTTTTGAAAGACTGCAGAACTTATAAGAGTCACTTTACCAAAGCCCTAACTATGGATCTTGGAACTCAGATACTAGGACTTGAGTAAAATTACATAACAACTGGACGATGGAAAGGGACGTTACATGTATTAGACAAAGAATAATAAAGTCACCAACGATAACTAGGTGAGGATGGCTAAGATGGAGTCCGACAAAGAAGCAACTAGAAGACAGCTATTGCATATGGGTGGAGAGCAGTAAAAGTAGGTAAAAGGAATAAATCTAGCAGAAACTAACCTTGAAATGCTAAGCCCAACTAAACAGCAAGAAAATCACAAAACCCAAAAAGCAATAGAAAGCTAAACCCATAGCAAACTCAGCTATAATACAGACAACAACAATACTATGGAACCACAAATCCCAGGATGTACTCAAGCAAACCAAATGAGCAAAGTTTCAAGACTCTGGAAACAACTGCACATAGCTTTCTGTAACGGTCACGTCCACATACACACAGGGGGAAGGATAGTGACCACTGCGCTCCACCCTCACCCCTGGCCCTGCCTACTTGCCTCACGAGTCCTGATGACAGGGGACAACTGGACGACAGTACCTTACTTAGGATATGTGCAGGGAAGACAGACAAGACAAAATACGGAACGTGAATCGACCGGGTCAGAACCAAGAGAGCTACGCAGTACAAAGGATTAAGCAAAGAATGGTCAGGAGAAGCCAGGGTCAAATACCAGGAGAGTAGAGAAGTACCAGAGGAGTCCGCAAAGAGTAGTCAGGTGGGAGCTGAGGTCACAATACTAGGATGGATACGCAGTACAGGAGGAGCAGGCAAAGGATCGTCAGGGAACAGGATCAGGTGAGTATTCAGTAGTCCAACAAATAGCCAGGAACCTAGAATTAACAGGCAACCTGTGGCCAGCAGGCTGCCTGTATTTATAGTGGGGTCTAAGGGTCATGTGACGTGGCTAGCATCACATGACCGACAGACAGACAAGTCAAGCACCGAGTGAACAGCTCGGCGCTCAAGGCAGACCTAGGAGCAGGGAGCCTCCCAGCTAGCAAAGTCACCCTGGGAACGAGGCCAAACACAGATCCTCGCTCCCGAAGCTAAGCAGCAGGTCTGCGGCTGATGGGAGACCGAGTGACACTTTCACTATATCGGACAAAAAGTCACAGAAACTAAAGGTATTTAAAGGCATAACAATCTGAATTTCCCTCCCAGCAAAAATCCTGACTGTGCAAGTTAATAACAGAACCATATTCAGGTGTAAGGGGGTTGCTATGCCTCAAAGTTATCGCGTGACTAGCAAGAGATACCTGTTGCTTCTAACACTGACATGATTATTGATGATGGATGCAAATAAATCCAATAATAATGTAATGGCTAGCAAATTGTAGATGGCCATTGGCTCATGGCCATGAACCATGAAGACTAGTGATGAGTAGCATAGGCAATATTTGATTTTACGATATTTTGCTAATTTTTAGCTGAATATTTGCCATAAATTCGAATTCGCGATTGCAAAAATTGGCAAAGTATCACTTGTATGTATCTCTTCTCAGCCTTTTGGCTAAGATCAAGTGTAGTATCTGTTCTTATCAGTGCAGCCTGGCTGTACTGTAAACTCTGTCCGTAGGGATGGTTCTGCATGGCCGCACTATGAGATGGAGGAGAGCAGTGAACCACACAGTAACCCGGGTGTACAGCATGGGGGCCAAGTCAAGTCCTGTGCGAGGTGACCAGGGTGCTGGATCGAAGCCATGAGGCTGAGTTGTGTTGAAAGCCCAAAGTGCAGGGTGCCCCAGAAATCGTGACCCTGGGGTACCTGAACTCTCTGGGGGTGGGATCCCACTGAGTGACGACACATTTGCACAGCACTTTCTTTCCTCACAATTTTAGCACACACACTTCTCTTTGCTCAGCTTCGGCCTTGACAAGATGAGGAATTTTTATAATACCGGTCGAATGTCTGGGCCGTAATGGCACACATTCACTTTATTTTTTATGGTCACTGTGTTTGCACTGTACACATTTGTTTTGTCACTAGGATTTTCAGGGTTGCAGCGCCCTTATGGGTACCCCCTGAGGTCTGGGGGGGAATGTATGGCCATCTTGGTTCAACACCCCCCTGCCAAACCCCTTGGACTCTCCCTCCGGGGAGAGTCCAGACCTTGTTGAAGCTCCTAAAAAATAGGTATTGATAGATAGCATAATGGTGACGGGGACGCTTGTCGGGGAGGAGTATGCGAACGACCGCACAGATTGGAAAAAAATTCTAAATAACGAATATTCGCTATATTGCTATATAATAGTTTTTTAGAATATTCGTCATATTCTAAAACATGAAGTTATAGCAATATAGCAAATATTCATGAAATACACATATAGACTGCAATTTAGCTAATATAGTGCTATAGAATTTTTTTTTATAGTGTAAATTTCTTCCAAATCTGAAGTTCAGAAGAGAGAAAAAAAATTACACTATAAAAAAGATTATAGCACTAAATTAGCCAAATTGCAGTCTATATGTGTATTTTACGAATATTCGCTATATTGCTATTTATTCTTGTTTTAGAATATTACAAATATTCAAAAAAATGAAGTTAGAACAATATAGCGAATATTCGTAAAATACACATATAGACTGCAATTTAGCTAATATAGTGCTATAATCTTTTTTTATAGTCTAATTTTTCTGTCTCTTCTGAACTTCAGATTTGGAAAAAATTTACACTAAAAAAAAAAAAATACTATAGCACTATATCAGCTAAATTGCAGTCTATATGTGTATTTCACAAATATTCCCTATATTGCTATAACTTCGTGTTTTAGAATAAGACAAATATTCTAAAAAACTAAGTTTTAGCAATATAGCAAATATTCGTTATTTAGAATATTCATCTTTTTTTTTTTTCCCAATCTGTACGATCGTTTGCATACTCCTCCTCGACAAGCGTCCCCGTCACCATGGGAACGCCTGTGGGTTAGAATATACCATCAGATCTAAGTTTTCACGATCTCAGGGAAAACTCAGATCCGATGGTATTTTCTAACCCACAGGCGTTCCCATGGTGACGGGGACGCTTGTCGAGGAGGAGTATGCGAACAACTGTACAGATTGGAAAAAAAAAAGTGAATATTCTAAATAGCCAACCAATAGGAAAGTTGCCTTGTACAGTTAAAAGAAAATTGCAATACGCAAATAATTAAATTGCATATTATTTGCGATAAATAGAATAATGACGAATATTCGACTTTGACGAATATTCAATCGAATATTCTCAAAATATCGCAAAATCGAATATGGCACCTCCCGCTCATCACTATATATTATTCAGAAGTTATGAATGCTCGCACATTCCTGTGCATCACGTGCTCATATGTTATTGAGCTGTCCATGATATTCACACAAGCCATTGCAATAAAAATATAAATTAAAATCTCTGGTGATTTCACCAAGTAGATTTACACTTTCTGATAATACATTAAAATATTTACATCTTGGAATGTCTCCTTTTTTTTCCAGTTTTACCAGTTTTCCCAGTTTTTTTTTGCAGCAAGTTTTTTTAATTACATATTTAAAAAATAAATAATTAAAAGTCTCTGCAAAAATCACAGTAAAACCATGACCAAAATTATAACAAAAAAGTAATGATGTTTGGGTTAATATTGAGATTTTGTTTGCTATTCTTAGGCCTTGATGGATCTCAAGCAATCTTGGAACATAAACTCTTCATGACCCAATTTAATGGGAGGTTGTCAAATCCAGCTGACAGAGTTCTAGAAAGATTCTAACTAGAGATGAACTAATCAGTTGTAAATAATTCAGATTCATTATGAATTTAACAAAAATGCAAAGCATTTGTGATTTCTTTTGGACAAATTGTGTAAAAATGGCACCATTTTATGATAAATATTGGTGGAAAAAAACACCGGGAGGAAGAATATGGAGGATAACATGACACTGGGTGGAAGTAGGGGAGGGCGCTTGTCCCGATAAACTTTTTACAGCAATATTGCCATTAAACCCGTGTTATTAAACTTGTTGCATTATAGCAAAAGCATTTTACGGCAATAACACTATTAATATACACTGGCTGTCCCAAAAAAAAAAAGTCGCCACCTGGATTTAGCTAAGCAAATAGGTATGAGCCTCCTATTGGATAATTACTGCATGGGCGATTATTTTTCAGCTGGTAATAAGTTATTTATTTAAACTGTTATTTAACCCCAACTAGTGCAATGAGTTGCTTCTCATTTCTTAAACAATCACGTCAAAAGACACATCTCGTGGTTGTGGAAAAGAGAAAACATCTAAGGAGATTGCAGAAACGACTAAAATTGGGTTAAGAACTGTCCAACGCATTATTAAAAACTGGAAGGATAGTGGGGACCCATCGTATTCGAGGAAGAAATGTGGCGGGGAAAAAAAATCCTGAATGATCATGATCAGCGATCACTTAAGCGTTTGGTGAAATCAAATCGAAGAAAAACAACAGTAGAACTTAGGGCTATGTTTAATAGTGAAAGTAAGAGCAGAGCAACCTTTTATTGCTCCTTTGTCTTTAAAAACATTAGCAATTCAGAAAAAAAAACTGTAGCAATTTTGCCACTACCATTTAATAATCTGTGTACCAAACCTGTGACCTTTCATTTATACAAAATCTATGACTTTTCATTTACAGTCCTCATAATAAAAGAGAAGCGTGGAAAAAGAAAGACCCAGGCTTCATCATCCGAGAGTCAGAATGTGGGTAGTAGCAGCAGTAGTAGCACCAGCCATCTGGCCAGTAGTAGTAGTAGCAGTGGCACTCGTGGCAAATATAGAGCATGGTGGTGACAGTGGTAGCAAAAGTGGCACTCGTGGCAAATATAGAGCATGGAATCCAGATGAGGGCCAAGGATCTCATGATGACATACAGTTTAAAAGTCTGATAGAGATGAGATTGTTGAGGATATGGCATAAGAGGAGGAAGATGTGCCTGTGGGGCAATAGAGGCGTAGGCAACGTATGGCCAAAACTTCCCAAAAACTGGCAGATCTGCTTCTATTGTGGTCAGCTCAGGAATCGGTGATGCCACTAATACTGTGGGCATAGGCTCAAAATGTCCTAGATCTAGGCCAAGCTTGGCTGCCCCTAGCAATATGTGAGCAACTCCCATATGGTGTTTTTTTCCCCACAAGGCCGGCACACAAAACCACAACTGTGTGCAAGATCTACAGGATTAAAATAAGCTGTGGGCATTCAAACACAAACATAGGTAACAAGGCTCCATTGCAGCACATCAGGTGGAATCAGGTGGGTGGGAAAATATAACTGGCCAGCATTCCTAATCAGAGCAAGTCTGTCATCCTCCTTGTTTTCTTTGTTGCAACCACCCCTCATCCCCAAGGAGGACAGCATCCTTGCCATCATTGTCAGCTGCTTCTTCTCCTGCTCAAACACCTCCTCCTCCTTGTCCTTCCCTTCATTGTAGGGCATCCATAACCATATGTGTGGCCACAAGAAAACTATTCTTGACCACCAAATAGTTTATGTGCAAGCTGAACACATGGCCTAGATGCTGGCAGATCAGTTGCAGCCTTATCACTTAGTTGTGGTAAATGTGGTGCAGTTCTGCTCCTTCTCCAAAATGCAGTTGTTGCCAAATTCCGTAATTGGGACTTTTGGACAGGTGGCCATAGTTGTGCAGTTCTGCACCTTCTTCAAAATGCAATCCCTTTCTAAAACTAAATAATTATTCTCTAAGTCATCAGCCACAGTTTTTGCAATATCCCGTCAATTGGACTTCGGTCCAGTTGTCAGTAGTTGCCCAGTTCTGCGCCTTCACGAAATTTAATTCCGCTCTATGATATTTTTACTTCTGCCCAGCCATCCATTATTTTCCCAAAAATTATTTCAAATTATCTAGTTATCTAAATGACTGTGGCCTTTACCTGACACATACCCTGTTCCCTGACCCCATGGATTTCTGGGGAAGCAGATTGGGTCAGTGGCCATAACTGGCCCAGTTTGCTCTCTCTGTACTGTCTTGTCCAGCCTCCAATGTCATTTCAGAGAGGGTTTTCAGTGCAGCAGGTGGTCTTGTTACACCTAAATTTTTCCCATAGTATGTACAGAGCACAAAACTACCAACATTTAACAATTATGTAGTCCTTTAAACCAGGTAACATCCAACTGATATCGCTGTTGTAGAACTCTTCCCCAACAGCATTGACCTGCTGATTACTTGCTCTGGGACTTAAAGATTGGGATGGAGAGGGAAACTGATCACTGAGGCATTGTACAACTTTTATAATTTTCCGTGGACTTAAAGGGGTTGTCCGGGTTCAGAGCTGAACCCGGACATACCTCCATTTCCCCCCCGGCAGCCCCCCTGACATAAGCATTGGAGCAGTTCATGCTCCGATGCTCTCCTTTGCCCTGCGTTAAATTGCGCAGGGCAAAGGCATTTTTTGGAGATCCGGTGATGTACCAGGGCTCTCCATGGGGCTGACAGGAACCCCGGTGACATCACCGGCACTGATGGACAGGATTTAGCTCTGCCCTAGCCAGTAAAACAGTGACGTCACCGAACACAGTTTCCACCCAGCAGTGTGTTATTGAAAACAAAAGAGCCCTGTGCGATTTAGCGCAGGGCAAGGGAGTGCATCGGAGCACTCCGATGCTAGCCTCAGGGGGGCTGTCTGGGTGAAAATAAGTGTATGTCCGGGTTCAGCTCCAGACAACCCTTTTAAGTGCTTTCCCAAGACTTTGCCTACTATTGTACGGAAATGATGAAGGTAAAGCATATTCAGGACTGCATGGAGTATCGGCAACTGCTGTAGATGTAGAAGCTTTATCTTGTGAACTGTCTTCTGCTTGTCTCTGTATGTTCTTTGAGCAATATTATGCTGTTTGTTGAATTTCTTAAGTTGTCTTGGTGTTTCATTGCTTCATGCAGGCCTGCATCTTTTTGTCTTTGTCGACTTTCACGTCATCTCTCAGCATCAGTTTTACCCATCTTTCTCAAAGACAAAATAAATTGGATGCTACATAGACCTATACTACCACTTTAGTCAGCATGAAATAGCCTTATGGACATTCAGGTGATTCTGTCACACACACGTGATTCCGTCACAGTGCCATAACTGTCCTAATAACATGTGAGAATTTGTGACTTTTTACAGTAATAATCCTGGTAAAGGTAGTGCTTTGCACAAAACTTTTTACTGACCTGTATAAAATACTGACCCGTATAGCAAAAAAAATCTCAGTTATCGTGACGGAATCACATGCTCATGCACACCATCTTTAACCCTTTCATGACCAATGGTCATTGATGCCCCAGTGTCCAGGTCAAAATTTACAAATCTGACATGTGTCGCTTTATGTGGTAATAGCTTTGGAACACTTTTACTTATCCAAGCCATTCTAAGATTGTTTTCTCGTGACACATTGTACTTCATGATAGTCATATATTTGACTCAATATATTTCACCTTTATTTATGAAAAGATCCCAAATTTACAAAAAAAATTGAAAAATTCACAATTTTCCAAATTTCTATTTCTCTGCTTCTAAAACAGAAAGTGATACCTAATAAAATATTTATTACTTAACATTCCCCATATGTCTACTTTATGTTGGCATCATTTTGGAAATGTCATTTTATTTTTTTAGGACGTTAGAAGGCTTAGAAGTTTAGAAGCAATTCTTACAATTTTAAAGAAAAATTTCCAAAACCCACTTTTAAAGGACCAGTTCAGGTCTGAAGTCCCTTTGTGGGGCTTACATAGTGGAAACCCCCATAAATGACACCAATATAGAAGCTGCACCCCTCAAGTTACTCAAAACTGATTTTACAAACTTTGTTAACCCTTTAGGCGTTCCACAAGAATTAAAGGAAAATGGAGATGAAATTTAAAAATTTCACTTTTTTGGCAGGTTTTCCATTTTATATATTTTTTTTCTTTAACACATTGAGGGTTAACAGCTAAACAAAACTCAATATTTATTACCCTGATTCCGCGGTTTACAGAAACACCCCACATATGATCGTAAACTGCTGTACGGGCACACGGCAGGGCGCAGAAGGAAAGGAATGCCATACGGTTTTTGGAAGGTAGATTGTGCTGGATTGGTTTTCTGAACGCCATATGTTTTTTGTTTTTCTGCCGATTGTCTTGTGCAGGAGCTCGTTTTTTGCAGAAAGTGTTGAGGTTTTTATTGGTACCATTTTTGGGTACATAGGATTTTTTGATCATTCATTATTACACTTTATGGGGCAAGGTGACCCAAAAATTGGCTGTTTTGGAACAGTTTTCATTTATTTATTTTTACAGCGTTCATCTGAGGAGTTAGGTCATGTGATAGTTTTATAGAGAAGATCGTTACGGACGTGGCAATACCTAATATGTATACGTTTTCTTATTTATTTAAGTTTTACACAATAATAGCATTTCTGAATCCCAAAAAATGATGTTTTAGTGTCTCTATAGTCTGAGAGCCATATCTTTTTTATTTTTTGGGCGATTGTCTTAAATAGGGAATCATTTTTTGCGGGACGAGGTGACGGTTTGATTGGTACTATTTTGGGGGTCATAAGCCTTTTTGATCGCTTGCTGTTGCACTTTTTGGGATGTAAGGTGACAAAAATAGCTTTTTTGGCACTGTTTTTTTAATTTTATTTTTATGGTGTTTATCGGACGGGGTCCATCATGTGATATATTTATAGAGACGGTCGTTACGGACGCGGTGACACCTAATATGTGTATTTTATTTTATTTTTTCATTTTTTTATAGGAAAAGGCAATGTCTTTTTTTATTTACATTTTTTTATTTATTGATTTATTTTTACTTTTATTATTTTCACTTTTTTTTTTATCAGTTCCCTCTTGGATCTTGAAGATCCAGTGGGGCTGATAGTTGTACTATACTTTGCAATGCTCTTGCATTCCAAAGTATAGTACTTCCAGATTGCCTGTAGGTGGCAGCACTGGACACCTTTGCCATGGCAACCGGACGCTTTTGCAAAGCGTCCGGTTGCCATGGCAACCATCGGGTGCTGCAATCACAGCGCTGCAGCCCCGATGGTGGAGAGAGGGAGCTCCCTCCCTCTGTTAACCTCATGGATGCCGCAACCGCGGCATCTATGGGGTTACAGGAGAGTGTCAGCATAGAGCTGACACTCTGCTGATGGCGGCGGCTCGGGAATGGAGCCGCCGCCATCACACACAGAATGGGGAATTGGGGGCAGCGCTGGAAGGGAGGGGGGGATAAATCGGGGGTACAAACTACAGGAGGGGCGGAGGGGCGGACAGAAAATTAATGCAGGGGGCGGGGAGGAGCGGATCGCATGGCAGGAAGGAGATGAGGGCCAGATCGGCAAGGCACAGTGGGGCATCATGGTCTTAGAGCTGCACAGATCGGG
Source organism: Bufo gargarizans (assembly GCF_014858855.1). NCBI lineage: Eukaryota > Metazoa > Chordata > Amphibia > Anura > Bufonidae > Bufo > Bufo gargarizans. The sequence goes on from NC_058083.1 coordinate 81,084,205, forward strand.
GGGGGGGGGGTGCATGAGGAACACTATCGGCTTTCAGGCTCTGATCTGCAGAGCGCAGATCAGAGCCTGAAACCGGCATTTTAACACTGCCGCGATCCGATTGGTTAGTCTGCACAGACTAACCAATCGGATCGATTGCCGGCAAGGGGCCACTCTGATTGGTCCCTTGCCGGCATTACTGCACTGTATGCTGTCCGTGACAGCATACAGTGCAGGGGCAGAAGCTTTAATCCAAGCGCTTTGCAGCGCTTGGATTAAAGAGCTTGTTTGACGTTTATATACGTGGTAGCTGCACGGGGTATGTGCAGCTATCACGTATATATACAGATTGCGGTCGTGAAGGGGTTAAACAGCTAGTGGTTGACTTGTAAATAGTGGCGTTAGAGGCCCCCCCCCCCCGCTGATTCCCCCAGGTGAATACTAATGAGCGCTTCTATTATGGAAGCGCTCATTAGTACCGAAGGACCAGGAAGTGGTGAACGCTCTGTACTCATCACTTCCTGGTCCTCAGCTGTCGACTGTGTGGGGGCTCTGTGACCTCACGCTGTGCGCGCCAGTTTAGCGCACAGTCGACTGGGGAGGGAGAAAATTGCTGGCGGCGTCCGTCCAGGAGCAGGAAAGGTAAGTGTTTTTTTATTTTATAAAAAATTTGGCTGCTGGGGGCATAATGGGGGCTAATTGGAGGCATATGGGGGCTAATTGGAGGCATATGGGGGCTAATAGGAGGCATATGGGGGCTAATTGGAGGCATATGGGGGCTAATAAGAGGCATATGGGGGCTAATTGGAGGCATATGGGGGCTAATTAGAGGCATATGGGGGCTAATTAGAGGCATATGGGGGCTAATTGGAGGCATATGGGGGCTAATTGGAGGCATATGGGGGCTAATGATGCATAATGGGGGGCTAATTAGAGACACAATGGGGGCTAATTAGACTATTAGAGGTATATGGGGGCTAATGAGGCATATGGGTGCTAATAAGAGGCGTAATGGGAGCTAATTAAGCATATGGGAGTTAATTAGGCATATGGGGGCTAATAAGAGGCATAATGTGGGCTAATTAGAGGCATAATGGCTTATATTAGGGGCTAATGAAGCAAAATGGGGGCTAATTAGAGGAATAATGGGGGCTAATGAGGCATAAGGGCTTATAATGGGGGCTAATGAGGCATAAGGGCTGATATGGGGGCTGATATGAGAGGCATAATGAGGACTAATGAGAGGCATAATGTGTCATCAACAGATGCCCCCATAACAGTGTGTCTTCCACAGATCCACCATAACAGTGCGCCTGCGCACTGACGAGAGACAGAAAGAAGGGGAAAGAATCAGCGGAAGCAAGCAGAGGACGGCACAGCAGACGACTGAATAGCTTCTTTTGTAAGTAAATTGTTTTATTATAAATGTATCCCTGCAGACCGCAATTCTCTCGTATTTTGTAATCTTATTTATATATACTTATTTTGTTTTTGCCCCCCCCCCATTTATGACTGTGGTATCTTTGTGCCCCCCCCCCCTACCCTATATATTGTTCCTAGAGTCGCCACTGCTTGTAAACATGGTGGAAAGTCTCTATCTATTAATATCAAATCTCTAATGCATGCTACAAGTGACTGCACTTACCAAACAAATGTCAAAACATCCTGGCTTACTTGATGGTATCACAAACTTGACAAAGAATGCACCATCTGTGCAAGCAAATCGGCCATCTTGGTTTACAATGTTGCTACATCAAGGCGCTTTTTTTAAAGTTACAAAACAATATTTTGTAACTTATCAGTCATGTTAATGCTCCGTGCTTCTGCAGTCCGCATCGGGTCTTGGCTGTCATTCACGCAGCGGATGTCACGCACGGCATCCGCTCGTGTGAAGCAGCCCTTACTCCTTATGAAAAAAATATATAAAAATTGGGGCTAAGCAATTGTAATATGTAATTTTTTCATTTTCCCAGCCAAATGTTTCTAAATTCTATAACAAGTGTTTCTAAAGTGTATACTAGTGGACAGTGATGGATGAACATCTGCCGGGACGGTTCGCGAACGCGATCAAATGTTCGCGAACCGCAAGTTCGCGGTGGGTCCCATTCATTTTAGTGGCAGGCGAACCTGAAAAACCTTCAGCTCATATTTGCAGCCAAGAAATAATTACTAGAAGTGCACAAATAGTCCCACAACATGGACAGTGACATACCAGATGTATTATTCCAATTTGCGATCTCCATTCATTAATTTTATTTTTTCAATGAGAAATATCGGCAATATCATCTTTGCTTACGCGCATGCCCAAATGCACTATACAGTACCCAAATGCACTATATAGAAAGTATATTGGTATATAACACCCCGCTTCAATCAGTTTTTTGGGGGGTCACTGGTATATCACACCAGTAGAAATTATTTGTTCCAATAACGCTTGTCCCTCTATATACCTGCAGTATCGCAGCAGAACCGCACACAACTGCCGCACAATACAAGTGCACTATAATATACTTTCTAACATAGAAAGTATATTATAACATTGTACAAGGAAGGCAATCCATTAGAATATACATGAAGATAAAACGTAACCTTTAATAATGTTACTATGAGGGTCCATTCACACGTCCGTAAGTGTTTTGCGGATCCACAAAACACGGACACCGGCAATGTGCATTCCGCAATTTGCGGAATGCACATCGCCGGCACTATAATAGAAAATGCCTAATCTTGTCTGCAATTGCGGACAAGAATAGGACATGTTCTATTTTTTTGCAGAAACGAAAACACGGATGCGGAAGTGCGGAACCGCAAATGCGGATGCGGATCCGCAAATGCGGATGCGGACAGCAGATTCCGGCCCCACTGAAAATTAATGGGTCTTCACCGGTTCCGCAAAATTGAGGAATGGATGCGGACCCATTTTGCGGACGTGTGAATGGAAAAGATATCCCTCAAAATGAAAATAAATTAAATTCTTAAAGTTAAGCAAAAAGCATAGATGTGGTAGGCAATAAAAAGTGCTCGGCGGCACCAAATCAGAAACCATATGTCCTACCACAATCCGGGGGGTTCCAGTGCACATCGATGAATCCAGGAGGGAAAGCAAAAAACATCTATCCCTGGGCTAGATGATGATGTGGTATTAAAGGACAGGGTGGGCAAAGAACTGTCCCTGATATTGCCCTACAGGGGGGTGCTATTCTGGCCCTAATAGCCTAACCACAGAGGACCCGCCCTGATAAGAGCGACCTTGTCCGGAACCTTACCCTATATAAAAATGGCCCTAGTAAGCCCCTAGCCCCTAGACCCCTGACTTCCATGTGATCACTATATAGATCTATGTGTTTTTGACTCATTATAAAAGTATATTATAAGTATATCGCACACCTCCGTGGCTCACACCTACCGATAGCACACCTATACTAGTCCTTATAATTACTTTTGTGGCCCTATTAGCTAGCGTTTGGTGTCCCTAACAGCCTGTCCTTGCTCCACACAGCAACCTCTCCCTACACTGGCAAAACATTAAATGTAAAATGGCGACCATATCAGGTTTATTTATAAGGTAGAGGGTATGTCCATGTGCTGAAACGTCTCAATTGGCTGTCCTGTACCACCTCATGGATGTGTCATGGGGCAAAGTTCTTCACAATGTAAAAGAATATGGCGGGAGCAGATATCTCCATACATTCGCATGTTCGGCGAATCGCGAACACGCAAAGTTTGCCGCGAAACGACCGCCGGGCGAACCACAAGGCTATCTCTACTAGTGGGCTCTTTGTGCCCACAACACCTTTTGAAAAATTTCTTGAGGATTTTTTTTTCTAAAAGGGGTCACTTCTTGGGGTTTTCTACTGAAATGTGACAGAGCACCCAAAAACCATCTCAGCAAAATCTTCCTTCCAAAAGCCATATACACTAGTGCTGCTTTCCTTCCTAGCCTTCTGGTGTGCCCATACAGCAGTTTATGACCACATATGGGGTGATGCTGTGTTCAGGAGAAAATGGGTAACAAATTGTGGGGTGATTTTTTTTACCCCTTATATAAAAATGAAAAATTAGGGGCCATGTATGAATGATTTCTATAATGTAAACTACTCAAAGTTGCTTCATTATTGAATTGGTTTTTAAAAAAAAAGGCAGGAAATTTTAAACATTGTTTCTTAAAATATTTTCTAAGTAAAGTTAAACATATCAACCCAAATTTACTTCTAGCATGAAATACAATGTGCCACCAGAAAACAAACTCATATGAGGTTGAATAAGTGAAGGTATTTAAAAGTTATTAGCACATAAAGTCATACAGTACATGTCAGATTTGCAAAATTTGCCTCTGCCCTTTAGATGAAAACTGGCTGTGTTCTAATTGGGCCAAATACAACAATGGGTATTTCTAGGTAAGAAATAGCATCAGTATATATACAGTTGCAAGAAAAAGTATGCAAACCCTTTGGAATGATATGGATTTCTGCACAAATTGGTCATAAAATATGATCTGATCTTCATCTAAGTTACAACAATAGACAATCACAGTCTGCTTAAACTAATAACACACCATGTAAAGATTCACAGTGCAGGTGGAAAAAGTATGTGAACCCTTGAATTTAAAAACTGGTTGAACCTCCTTTGGCAGCTATAACTTCAACCAAACGTTTCCTGTAGTTGCAGATCAGACGTGCACAACGGTCAGGAGTAATTCTTGACCATTCCTCTTTACAGAACTGTTTCAGTTCAGCAATATTCTTGGGATGTCTGGTGTGAATCGCTTTCTTGAGGTCATGACACAGCATCTCAATCGGGTTGAGGTCAGAACTCTGACTTGGCCACTCCAGAAGGCGTATTTTCTTCTGTTTAAGCCATTCTGTTGTTGATTTGGGTTGTTGTCCTGTTGCAACACCCATCTTCTGTTGAGCTTCAGCTGGTGGACAGATGGCCTCAAGTTCTCCTGCAAAATGTCTTGATAAACTTGGGAATTCATTTTTCCTTTGATGATAGCAATCCATCCACGCCCTGACGCAGCAAAGCAGCCCCAAACCATGATGCCCCCAACACCATACTTCACAGTTGGGATGAGGTTTTGATGTTGGTGTGCTGTGCCTCCTTTTCTCCACACATAGTGTTGTGTTTCTCCCAAACAACTCAACTTTGGTTTCATCTGTCCACAGAATATTTTGCCAGTACTGCTGTGGAACATCCAGGTTCTCTTGTGCAAATTGTAAACATGCAGCAATGTTTTTTTTGGACAGCAGTGGCTTCCTCTGTAGTATCCTCCCATGAAATCCATTCTTGTTTAGTGTTTTTCGTATCGTAGATTCGCTAACAGGGATGTTAGCATATGCCAGAGACTTTTGTAAGTCTTTAGCTGACCCTCTAGGATTCTTCTTCACCTCATTGAGCAGTCTGCGCTGTGCTCTTGCAGTTATCTTTATAGGATGGCCACTACTAGGGAGAGTAGCAGCAGTGCTGAGCTTTCTCCATTTATAGACAATTTGTCTTACCGTGGACTGATGAACAGCAATGCTTTTGGAGATATATTTTTTTAACCCTTTCCAGCTTTATGCAAGTCAACAATTCTTAATCGTAGGTCTTCTGAGAGCTCTTTTGTGCGAGGCATCATTCACATCAGGCAATGCTTCTTGTGAAAAGCAAACCCAGAACTGGAATGTGTTTTTTTATAGGGCAGGGCAGCTGTAACCAACACCTCCAATCTCATCTCATTGATTGGACTCCAGTTGGCTGACACCTCACTCCAATTAGCTCTTGGAGATGTCATTAGTCTAGGGGTTCACATACCTTTTCCACCTGCACTGTGAATGTTTACATGGGGTGTTCAATAAAAACATGGTAACATTGAATTCTTTGTGTGTTATTAGATTAAGCAGACTGTGATTGTCTATTGTTGTGACTTAGATGAAGATCAGATCACATTTTATGACCAATTTGTGCAGAAATCCATATCATTCCAAAGGGGGTCACATACTTTTGCTTGCAACTGTATATATATAGATATACACCCATGCAACACCAGATATATATGTTAGCTGATATAGCACAGTATAACAGGGGTTTTTCTTGCATATAATTGTATAAAAAACATATTCTACTGTATTCTTTAAACATAGCTTGACATAGGTATTGACAATACCAGTCTGGTTAATGACACATTGGACATGTATGTAGGGGAATTTCACATTGTATTCACTAAATATTGCTATCAAATGTGGTGTGAACCTAACCTTTATAGATTCAGCAGTTTTATCCTGTTATTTGCAGTGCTCTTGGTAATATCACCACGTGTTATCTTTCGTTTTCCATGGGACTGCAGGCAAATTTAATAATTATCCTGATTTGATTCAATAGTTAATAGAGAGGTGCTCATATCCTAGCCTGAGTGAAGAGTGGCTAAAAAAGCTCTCCTCTAGAAGATTTGTCCTGTCTTGTAATGCTTAATTTCCCCTGCGGTGGCGCTGTAGGGAAGTTGAACACTTACAGCCAGGTTTACACATACATTAGATTTGGTCACTGGTGGTCCCAGCAGGGGATGCTTTCTGATCAGACTATTGCCAAGTGACCTTTCTGACAAGTACTAAGGCTGAAGCTCAGCCTGTGTTTGTGGGAGGGGCGGAGGAGGCCTATTTAGCGCCGCCTCACGCTCCCATCAGGGACGCCGCGCTTTCACGTGACGTCTCTGTGCATCGAGGTCTCAGTGCCGCTGCTGCTTACCTACGCTGCTGCTCCTTCAGCCTCCGCTCGAAGCATTACCTCCCCTGGAACCACGCTCCCTCGGTAAGCCAAGCGGCGCCTTGAGCTGCTCCCTGTCTGGGAGCCTCGGCGCCGCGCTCCCACATACCCACATACCCACATGTCGCTTCCTGGCCTCGCCTCCCGCCGATCGCCAGGCAGCATCAAAACCGCGTCCCCAGCGCTCCCACTCACCGCGCATGTCCGCAACCTGGCCCCACCTCCCGCACCGGCTGGTCTCCAGGCAGCACTGATGCCGGCCGCCCCCCCCCCCTCCACCATTAACCCCTTCACCTGGCAATAGCATCCTGGCTTCATCAGGGTGCTTAAAAATGTACATTCAAATGCTCAACTTGCAAACCTGACAGCTGAGGCCTCCCCACAAGCGGGGGCCTCAGCAAAAACAGCACATACCTGGGCAATGAGCTGGCTTGGGGCACCAGCAACAACCGAAACAAGGTTCCAAACAGAGGAAACCCATGCACGCCACCCACAGCCATGCTTCAGACACTTCACCAAGTCCCACATGCCGGAGCCAGGCCCCAACCAAAAAACAAAACAAAAAAACTCTCATTTCAGCTACACACATACGCTGCATATTTCATTTCACGCCATTATCTGCCTAGCAGAGTCATGTCAATGTTTTTCTTCCTTAAAAATTTCATCCACGTTATGGTCTGCCACGCAGCAGATTCATGTCATTTTTCCTCAGGTTCGCTTACGCTATCGTCTGCCACGCAGCAGATTCATGTCATTTTTCCTCAGGTTCGCTCACGCTATTGTCTGCCACGCAGCAGATTCATGTCATTTTTCCTCAGGTTCGCTTACGCTATCGTCTGCCACGCAGCAGATTCATGTCTTTTTTCCTTAGGTTCGCTCACGCTATTGTCTGCCACGCAGCAGATTCATGTTATTTTTCCTCAGGTTCGCTTACGCTATCGTCTGCCACGCAGCAGATTCATGTCATTTTTCCTTAGGTTCGCTCACGCTATTGTCTGCCACGCAGCAGATTCATGTCAATTCTTTCTTCCTTAAAGTTCCATCCACGCCATTGTCTGCCACGCAGCAGATTCAGGTCAATTTCCTCAGGTTCGCTCACGCTATTATCTGCCACGCAGCAGATTCATGTCTTTTTTCCTTAGGTTCGCTCACGCTATTGTCTGCCACGCAGCAGATTCATGTTATTTTTCCTCAGGTTCGCTTACGCTATCGTCTGCCACGCAGCAGATTCATGTCATTTTTCCTTAGGTTCGCTCACGCTATTGTCTGCCACGCAGCAGATTCATGTCAATTCTTTCTTCCTTAAAGTTCCATCCACGCCATTGTCTGCCACGCAGCAGATTCAGGTCAATTTCCTCAGGTTCGCTCACGCTATTATCTGCCACGCAGCAGATTCATGTCACTTTCCTCAGGTTCGCTCATGCTATTATCTGCCACGCAGCAGATTCATGTCAATTTTCCTTCCTTAAGTTCCATCCACGCTATTGTCTGCCACGCAGCAGATTCAGGTCAACTTCCTCATGTTCGCTCACGCTATTATCTGCCACGCAGCAGATTCATGTCACTTTCCTCAGGTTCGCTCACGCTATTATCTGCCACGCAGCAGATTCATGTCAATTTTCCTTCCTTAAGTTCCATCCACGCTATTGTCTGCCACGCAGCAGATTCATGTCAATTTCCTCATGTTCGCTCACGCTATTATCTGCCACGCAGCAGATCCATGTTAATTTTCCTTCCTTAAAGTTTCATCCACGCTATCGTCTGCCACGCAGCAGACTCATGTCGAATTTCTTCCTTAAGTTTTATCCACGCTATGGTCTACCACGCAGCAGAACACCTCAGTTCTCGAGCATGTTTCAGATTTCATCCACCGCCCCGACACGTATCAGGCACAGGTTCGCACGCTCACGCACCACTCACCCGCCTCGTCCTGACCCAGGCGCTTCAACGCGCCTCACGAGCTTCACTTCTAGCCCGCAGCTAGTTCACGGGTTCGGCCGCCTGCAAGGCATCGGATCATTCAGGGGCCGTCCTTCGCACCCTGATTCACGCCAGGATTTTACCTTCTCCCGCTTATCTCAAACATCACCCCATGTTTCTAGGGTCCCTCCGGAGGCCTGCTCGTGTCAAAATTCGCTAGGCGAATTCCCCAAGGTACCAGTCCTAGGTCACCTTTTTCATCCAGGTCGTTTTCATTTACGATTTCATGAGCCGAGTCCAGGTAAGTTGGTTTCACTACTTCAGTTCTTAGGGTCAGGCCAGCATCGACAGGTCCTTCCTTCGGGGGGCTGAGGCCAGCGCATCAGGTAGGTTGGGCCTCTTAACCTCTTCCTGGTAACGGATTGGGTCACTCTTCGGTGTCATTCAGAGGGTTTCACGGACTCACTCACTGGTGTCAAGTGGCTCAACCACCCTTCTCACTCTCCATTTTCCTTTTCACAGCATAATGTCCCACGCATCGGATATCGCCGAGACTCGCTCCATCCCGGAATCACCCGGCTCAGCCCACGGAAGCAACTTTTCAGGCAGGCAATGGACCATCCCTAAACTTATGGCCGAATTAACCAGGAGAAACATCCGCTATCCTGCCACAGCCCGCAAAGCTGACTTGTACAGGCTGCTAACGGCAAGGCCTATCCCAGCGGCTGCAGAGCAGGTGTCTCTGTCCACGGTCCAGACTGCGCTGACCCAGCTTCATGCGGCGATCAACACTCTCACCAGCTCAGTGTCCGACATGCAGACCAGGTTGCTAGCGGTGGAAACCAGGCCATCAAGCCCAAGCACTCCCATCTCTCCAGTTCCAGGCCCGTCTGCCATCCACGCCCCAACTCCGAGCCAAGCCCCCAGCTCCTTCACAATTTCCCCATCACATTTTGTTCCCGACAATGTCCGGAAGGATATTTTGGCAGGTAAAGACGTTAACTTGGCTTCCATACTTATTTCCACCCACAACTTCGACGAGAACAGGACCATTGCCTGTGGAGATATATCGGTGGTTCTCAAGTCCAAGGATGCCCGGCTGCACAAAAAACTCTCCATCCCAGAGTTTGTGTTGGCCTTCAGCCTTTTCCGAGAGATCTTATGCTCGGCCCAACCGCACCGCAGAGAGGAACTTGACACCTACCTCTACAGGGTCACTGATTTGGGACACAAGTACGGAGGTCACGCATTTTACGACTACCATCATTCCTTCTCGGCCAAAGCCGCCGCTGCTCTGTCCCAGTTCCGGCACATCACGGACTGGTCCATACTAGACATGGAGCTCTTCTGCAGGCACTTCGCTGGCCTCAAAGCTCCCACCTGCGCCAACTGCCAGTCCATCCTGCATTCCTCCGACTGGTGTCCCAACTCAGGGGCCCTGGCCCAAGGCAGACCCTCCGCTCTCCCTTCCACCTCTTCAAGTTCAGGGCAGAACGCAGACAAATGGGGCAGGCCCATAGTGTTTTTGGGCAGAAGCCAAATCTGTAACAATTTCAATTGGTCCGACTGCTATTTTTCAAAATGCAAGGCCCTGCATATTTGCACTATCTGTTTCAGGGCCCACCCCCAGTCGTCTTGTCCGCAAAGGGCATCAAAACAGCTATGACTAGCCGGAGTCAACACTGATCTGCTAGCCGCCCTCCTGCTGCATCACCACGATCCCGCCTTTGTGCAGTTTTTGGTCTCCGGGTTCTCACAAGGGTTCCATACAGGGCTAGTTTCCTACCCGCAAACTACTTGGGAAGGCCCCAATCTTCGTTCTGCCTTGGCGGATCCCGAATCAGTAGACTCCCTCACCCAGTCCGAGATCAGCAAGGGTTTCCTCCTGGGTCCATTCATAGTCCCCCCCTTCGACATCTGGAGGGCCAACCCCATTGGCCTAGTTACGAAAAAAAATTCAAATAAAAAAAGGCTGATATTTGACCTCTCTGCTCCTCATGTTTCCAGCACACCTAGCTTAAATTCGCTCATCCCTTCAGAAGACTTCTCCATGCGGTACTCCACCTTGGACAACGCCATTCGGTTGATCCTCCAGCTGGGGTCGGGCGCGTGGCTTTCCAAGGCGGACATCGCCGACGCATTTAAGCTGCTTCCGGTCTCACCCCATTTGTGGAAATACTACGGCATCAAGTGGAGGGACACGGTACTATTTTTCAGACAGACTGACATTTGGTTCAAAGAGCAGTCCCTGGATCTTTGATCAATTAGCCACAGCTCTTCACTGGGTCTTGGTCAACCACGGCGGATGCTCCAGGGTCATCCATTATCTCGACGATTTCCTGTTGATCGAGACCGCAGACCAGGCACCCAATCAGCTCCAGGTACTCCTCGACTTGTTCTCCAAGTTAAACGTCCCGATTGCCCCAACAAAAGTCGAAGGTCCATCTTCAGCCATAACATTCCTGGGGGTCATCTTAGATACCGGCAAGATGGAAGCCCGCTTGCTGGACGAAAAACTCCTAAAAATCCAGGATTCCTGGGCGGGCATTCACCTCCAGACTGCTGCAACTTTTACCTGCTGCTTCGGATCAGGACTCTTTGATCCACCTTGACGCCGCCGCAACGGCCGATCTTCACATGTGGCACCATTTCCTGACCAGCTGGAATGGCATCTCCCTCTTCGTCCCTTCCTGGGACGATAATTCTCCCACCGTGTTTTCCGACGCAGCAGGTTCAAAAGGGTTTGCAGCCATTTTCAAGACCCACTGGTTCGCAGGTCCCTGGCCGCTTCAGATATCTTCCACCCAGAGTTCCATCAGATCCTCTCCACTGTTAGAAATTTATCCCATCGTGGCAGCTGCCCAGACCTGGGGGGAAATCTGGAAGAACAAGCCAGTCGTCTTCGTCACGGACAATCAGGCAGTGGTAGAAATTCTCACCAAAGGCCGCTCCTCCTCCCCACAAATCATGCCCTTCGTCCGCAGATTAGTATGCCTCGCCTTAGAATACAACTTTCATTTTTCATGTTGTTTCATACAGGGTTCAGCAAACACAGCAGCTGATGCCCTCTCCCGTTTCAACTTCCCGGTTTTCTTTCAGGTGATGCCAGACGCCGATCCATCAGGAGTTCCTCCACCCGCCATAGAGACACTGATGATGGATTGAGCAAACACGTCAGAACTGCCAAGTTACTCATCCACAACTCCCTATCCCTCAATACAGCCAGGAACTACAAGACCGGGTGGGAGACCTTCTCTCGATTTTCCATCAAGCACCCACAAGGACATCTGGATCAAATAACTCATCTCATGGCGTTCCTGGCTTATTGTCACACAGACCTTCACCTATCTTTCAGCACCATCAAATTGTACCTGGCAGGGGTACAGCATTACCTTACTTTAGATTTCCCAAGTAGCCAGTCCCTATTTTCTTCCCAGGCCATCAAGTCCACCCTTAGAGGGATCCAAAAGAGCAGCAGTAAGCCGGAGTCCCGCAGGAAACCAGTCACCGGGGCAATGTTCAGAGCTTTTTCCACCTCCCTAGATAACGATCCTTTCGGGCCATACAAAAGCATTGTGATCAAAGCTGCCATGTATCTCTGTTTCTACGGATTCTTACGGCCCGGGGAATTCACTAGCTCTCCAGGACATGCAGGCCCCACTTCAGACCAGCTGGTCTGGCAGCAGACTCATTGCACCCTGTCTCTCCCTTCCACCAAAACTTCCCAGGTAGGTCCTCCAGTCAAAATCATTTACTTCCCGACCTTCAATGATTGGTGCCCGGTGGCCGTATTCAGCAAGCTTCTCGCTATCTCAACAGTTTCCGCGCCAGGCAGCCCTCTCTTTCCCTTCAACTCCAAAGGTCTCTCAACTTCTCAGTTCATCCATCACATCAGAACTTTAGCTTCCGGGCTGGGGTTCGATGCCAAGGCCATCTCAGGGCATTCGTTCCGCATAGGCGCAGCTTCCGCAGCATCAAGTCACGGGGTCCCAGCACACGTCATCCAGAAAATGGGTAGATGGCAATCCTCTTGCTTCACGCACTACATTCCCAATCCACGAGCCGAGATCGCCAAGGCTTTCACCAACTTAGCCCTATGAGTTCTACCCTCACATCTTCCTACCCGTTGACTTTTGCCCCTCATTTAGTTCGCACCCGGCCATGGCTTCCCGCACACCCCAGCCATCTGTAGCAGACAGCCTGTCATCCCCTTCCCCCCCCCCCGTCCTCAGCCACGGTCTCTCACCGTAGCCAGGACCACAAGTACTAAGGCTGAAGCTCAGCCTGTGTTTGTGGGAGGGGCGGAGGAGGCCTATTTAGCGCCGCCTCACGCTCCCATCAGAGACGCCGCGCTTTCACCCCTCCCACCCTTCCCCTTCCTTCACCTTTCTCACCATCAGGCATGCCCCTCATTTAGTTCGCACCCGGCCATGGCTTCCCGCACACCCCAGCCATCTGTAGCAGACAGCCTGTCATCCCCTTCCCCCCCCCCCCCCGTCCTCAGCCACGGTCTCTCACCGTAGCCAGGACCACAAGTAGGGATTGTCCAGAGAAGACAAACGCATAAAAATGATAGATTGAAAATTTTAATACAACACAGGAGCTAAATGCCTGGAAGATACGTGGAAATTGCTCTCCAACTTTATCTAGAAAGGTTCCATATTACACCAAGCATTTGTGAAAAAAATACATAAGTAGAAGAATAAGGAGGCTTCTTCTGCTCCTTAGCGATCAGACAAATGAGGGTCACTAAACAATGATGAATTATAATGAAGGTTACAGAGCTATTTCTGACCAGAAAGTGAGGGCGAAGAGTAAAGTTGAGATGGCAGTGAATCATCTTAAGAAATTATACATTGCGTTCCTAAGGGCTTCATAAATCACCCATGACCTGCCTCTGCTACTAAGAAATAAACAATTTTCAAAGGTCATTTGAGAATTTCAATGCAAGAAAGTTCCATGTACGAGTATAGCATGTATAGCTTAGTACAAGAAGTAATAGCGGAGCAATCATTTCTAAATGAGAGCTTGATACCTCAGTAGGTGTGAGATTTTTTTTTTCTACCGTGAAAACTTATGTTAAAGGAATTCATTCAATTTTTTTACATTTATATTTTGAAGTTACAAAATTAAAATTATACCCTTGGCTTCTATTACTGGAAAAGCTTCCTTCACACACGGGAACAATCCAGGTAATTCCCAGCAGTTGCTCTTGCTTGTGCGTCTACATAATTCAGGCATTCACAGGAATAAGACACATTATTCATCATGCATCCTGCAATTTTTATTCCATACATTAGTGGTCTTTATGTGTTTTTGCTGTACATGAATGCATTATAGGTGTAGAAGACAGTACAGTGCACGACAATAGGCATGCAAACACAGAAAAAAAGAACATAAAGAACAATATGCATGTGTCCACCCACTATTCCAGAAACAGCAATTATTTCCTTGGTGTGCTAATATTTGATGGAAGTTAACATGCAAAAATAGATGTTATGTATTAGAAATTTTTTATTTTAAAAGACATTACTTTGTTGCAAATGCTTGAGTCAGGTGGCTATTTGGTTAATTAGCACTCTCCTCAATATAACCTTGTTGGATCGCTGAATAGGTAATCCAGGGTGGCCCATGAAAAAATAGCTTGCCCCCAGTTATAGCATGACAAGATAATTACCCACAAAAGATGCTGAAAGTGGTCCTCATTCACGTCTCTGCATCTTTGGGCACTTTGGATTATGTTGGCTGATACTGCTTGAACCTCTTCAACAGTGATGCTGCAGAATAAAAAATGTCCTGCTTTTTCCAACAAGATGGGGAACATGCCGCACCTCACGGAACTCACTGGCATGGGTTCATGAACTGTTTACGGAGGAGCGAACTTTGAGCAAGGGGTTATGGCCACTACATTCCCCAGACGGGTCCACATGCAATTTTTATCTGTGGGGAAATTTAAAACAGAAAGTGTCTGCTAACAATCCACATCCCCTGGATGAACTCAAGGAAGACATCACAAACACTATCCACAGCATCGCAAGCAGTATCAGCCAACATAATCAGACGTGGCCATAGATGCAAAGACGTGAAAGGGGACCACTTTCTGCCTCTTTTGTGACTTATGGGTAATTAGAAAAAAAACTATCTGCTTGCTTGTTCATCTTGTCATACTATCGCTGGAGGCGGGCTACTTTTTTTGTGGGGTATCCTATATAAAATCAAAATATTAACTCTCCAGGCAAAACTGATGCACTAGGGCATAATTATTAATTTATTAAGTAAAAATTATAATATTAAAGTCTTTTTTTATCATTTTTTTTAAGTTTTATACATAAAAAGGTAATAAAGTTGACCAATGTTACAATGCAGTGAAAGCTATTCTCCATATAGGGTGATAAATGAATAATCAATGTTTTATGTCAGTTTAACAATATTAAATCTCTGCCCCATATTCAAAGATACAACTATTTTTTATTTATACCAACAGTTGCTGTTGATGATTTTAATAACTTCCATCATGGTGGGGGGGTCTATTGGATTTCCAGTACCTTGCTTTCTTAACTCTTAATACTGTTAGATTATTGTGCTGCAAGACAAAGTGCTGATGGTAGGTCCCACATAATAGGGAATCCCCAAAAAGTGGAAAAAAACACCCCTGTTTCTTCAGCAAAGTAAAAATATCAGCACCTTATCACCAGACATGAAACATCTTGCATGTCAGTAGTTGTGGGATATGTTACAAAGCCTGGCAATTTTTTTTGACCCATGTACCAATGATATAAGTTTCCTGGGAACTTCAATATGAACTATGCATCTACAGATTGTGTTAATTGCTAAAATGATAAGTCATAAGCCAATAGAAGTCCGTAAAAGTATTATTTAGGTCTTATTAGGTCATTAAAACTGGAATAAGTCCATTTTATTTGGTAATATATTAAGTAGTGAGCTATAGAAAAAGGACATTCTTTTATAGGAATCACAGTTGAGGGCAGCAATTTCGGAACTCGAATAAATAAATACCTTTTTATTAGATTTTGCAATAAAAGTTACAAACATTGAGGGCTTATATCACCCTCATTCAACATAATGAAAATGACAATTACAAAGTGCATAAATGACAAAAAGAACAGAAATTACAATGAAAACAAAATGCCTACAGTGGAGCCCTCGGAATTTACATCCCTTTCTGAGACCACACAAAAGAATTGTGATACTTTAATAACAGAGGTCAAGTGTTAATTTCTGTATTTTTGAGTTAGAATGTGTTGAAGGCCATTAAGCATAACGCATGATGGATCTGTAGAAGTCATCTAATAAGTTTTGGATGGATAAATATTTGAAGGACTCAAGCCTCTTGTCCAACCAAAATTCTGACAATATATTAATACTTTTTCTTTTCCAGTTTGTTCAGATCTGGTAGGCTAGAACATTTATGTTTGTTAAAATTCATTATGAAAAATTACATTTTAATTTAGACAGCTTAGATCCGGACAGAATGTGTCAAATTTATCACTGTGGCTCATACTATATGATAAATATATCTTTAGACACTTTTGTCGAACTTTATGCCAATTCATGGTTGGCTTACTTTAGACCATTTTGCATTATGCAATGTATTATTCTACTGAATGCAGAAATCGCCTAGTTTATAAATCTAATTTATTTTGGGAAATCATATGTCTATAACACATAGGTCTTTATTCAAAGAGTTTCGGCTTCTTTAGGTGTCTGCATTAGACTGCATGCATCATCCATTACTATAGACCAATTGTGTCCCCGGTTAAAAAAAAAAAGCATAACAGGATCCAAAAGGACATGATGCCTTTGCTAGTACCACTGCAACAATGTTCTAGCAATCAGTGGTCTCACAGCTTGGAGATCCTCACCTATCCCACACTAAATATGAAAATATGAAATCTACAATCCTTTAAATTTTTTGACTGCCACAATCAACTAGTTGTTCATGTAAGTGTAAGACTTTGGTTTCACCACTGGAGCAGCAAAGATATCTCATAACATCTAAAACTGAAATGCTAATATATTGTGGATGGCCTCAGGTACCGTGGTTATCTCTACATGCAGCTCATGTAGTTGACATGTTGAGGTAGTGCCTGCAAGTTTTTCAAAGGTTTGTATTGGGAAACAAAATACCTGTATTCTTTACATACATAAGTCATACTACCAATATAAACAAATACAGTAGGTTCCAATATTGTGCTCACATTGCAGTTATTATTCAGGCTTTTCTTGTCGTCTATCTCAAAACTACTAACTTCTTTATAGTAGCTCAAACAAGGAAAGATTGCACTTTCCCAAAGATACTTAGGGGCTCATTTATTAAGATCAGCATTTTACATGCCTGTCTTACCCTAAGTTCACACCTGAGCGTTTTACAGCGCGTTCCTACGCGCTGTAAAACGCTCAACAAGGAGAAACCAATGGTTCCCTATGGGAATGGTTCTCACCTGGGCGTTTTACAGCGCTGTAAAACGCCCGACGCTCAAAAAAGTACATGAGCTTCTTTGGGGCGTTTTGTCGCGCGTTCCCATACATAGACATTCGGGAACGCGCGACAATGGGCGTTCGTTTGTCTCTGTATGCGCGATTGCAAACGCCGGTACAATCGCGCATACAGAGCGCTCCTTTCAGAACGCTCAGGTGTGAACCCAGGGTTAAGGCTACTTTCACACCTGCGTTTAGGTGCAGATCTGTCTGGTATCTGCACAGACGGATCCGCACCTATAATGCAAACGCTTAGATCCGTTCAGAACGGATCCGTTTGCATTACCATGAAAAAAAAAATAATAATAATAATTTTTTGTTCATGATAGTGCAAACGGATCCGTTTTGACTTTACATTGAAAGTCAATAGGGGGACAGGATCCGTTTGAAAATTGAGCCATACTGTATCAACTTCAAACGGATCTATCCCCATTGACTTACATTGTAAGTCTGGACGGATCCGTTTGCCTCCGCACGGCCAGGCGGACACCCGAACGCTGCAAGCAGCGTTCAGGTGTCCGCCTGCTGAGCGGAGCGGAGGACAAACGGTGCCAGACTGATGCATTCTGAGCGGATCCGCATCCACTCAGAATGCATTAGGGCTGGACGGATCCATTCGGGGCCGCTTGTGAGAGCCTTCAAACGGAACTCGCAAGCAGAGCCCCGAACGCAAGTGTGAAAGTAGCCTAAGTCTGTCTGTGCTGCTGGAGGAAGCGCCAAAGTTATGCGGAGGTACAAGCCTCTATAAAACTTTGGCACTTTTTCCAGCAGGCCGCTAGACAGATTTAAATCTACACCAGCTCCCTTGCTGGCTTAGACTGAAGCCATTTTCTATGCCACAAACTGGCATTGAAAATAATGAATGAGACTTGCCTACCGATTATTTTAGGCAGTTCTAGAGTGACGTCATCAAGTTTTGTTTTACTGTATTTTGGTCTTTTCAGGCAGGGTTGCTACTAGGACCTCTCAAATAAAGCACCCTCACTCCACACATTGTTCAATTCTGGTGACATTGCATCAAGGCCGTCACCCTCACTACAATACATATTGCTACCGTCGAACTCCAGCACCCTGCATATGATAATGACATTGTAGCAGGGCCAGGGAGAATAGCCTTTATTTCCCAAGTGTATCAGTAAGTTTTAGGCACCCATGATCCTGTTGCCTGTTGACCGGTTGCCCTTGCTTGGACCACTATTGGTAAATGTAGATAGTTAACACTGCATACCAGGAACACCCCATGGGACCTGTTGTTTTGGAGATGACCCAGTCATCTAGCCATAACCATCATAACTTGTCAAAGTTGCCCAGAACCTTGCACTTTCCCATTTCGCTGCTTCCAATACATGAGCTTCAGAAACAGCTGCCTAATATATATATGTGCTATTGTAAAAAAAAAATAATAACCAATTTTACTCACTTTACTCTGCTATGGCTGATTGGTGTAAATAAAGCTGAATGCACCAGTCGGTATCTGAACCAACATGAACATAAAGTGCAGAGTGGTTTCACCAGGGTATCTAGCTAAAGACATGGTGGGATGGAGATGTCTTTCATGTCTATCACCAATCCCAAGCGAAGTAAAGCCTTACTACAACTCTCATCATCCTTTTAATTACATGCATTATGGACAGATCGAGCTAGCACTATCCCAAGCTCATATATGAGGCAGCCCAAATTATTAAATTGTGGGTGTGAACCATATGCCAAACTGAATCAGTAATGTGAAAAAAATACCCTACCTCTGAGATATTACACCATGATTAACTAAAGATCTTTGGACAACCTGAGTTCTTTATGGGATCGCATTGACTTCATGAGTTATACGGCATGTGATATTCTAGTATTAGCAAAACTTGAACTGTCATTTTCCTAGAAAGTTTCTCTTCTGTCTTCATACTGCCCTTGGCATTTACCGCCCATAAATAGGGACAGTATTTTGCATTGCAGATTGAGGAGAAGACATTGGGGTTATCACAGTTACTAAGTAATAGCTCTTATTTACTTCTCTTTCTGGATTTCCAGATTTCACCTCTACACTCTGTTATTAAAATAAATGTCATATGAATGATCATTATCATAACCATTATGCTGTCAAAATGAAAAGTCATAGAGAAACTTGTGAAATATATTAAAGAGGTCGTCTGAGGATGAATAAAATTAGGAAAACCTCATCATGCTGTAGAAAAAAAAATCATGCTCATGTTACTGATCCCTTGCTGCTCCGATCCTTCAGGGTACCCCACCGATCCCTACTTCCTGGTGCCTCATGACATAAGAAATGACCTGGCCACGGTCAATGATGAGGGGACGTTTCCTGCATGTGGAGAGGCACCAGGAAGTAGAGACTAGCAGGGGACCTGAGAAACGTCTGAACAGGAGGTGTGTGAGATCGGTAAGGTTTAATATTTTTAATTTTTTACAATGTTCTTTTCAAAAAAAATCCCTGAACAAGTTTTTTTTTTCTTATTGCTCAAATACAGTAGGTCAGTATTAACAACATAAAATGTAATATTTCTATGATATATATATATATATATATATATATATATATATATATAAAAGATAGATAGATAGATAATAGATAGATAAATAGATATATAATAGATAGATAATAGATATATAATAGATAGATAATAGATAGATAGATAGATAGATAGATAGATAATAGATAGGAGATAGATAATAGATAGGAGATAGATAATAGATAGGAGATAGATAGATAGATAGATAAATAGATAGACAGACAGATAGATAGGATAGATAGATAGATAATAGATAGAAGATAGATAATAGATAGGAGATAGATAGATAAATAGATAGACAGACAGATAGATAGATAATAGATAGGAGATAGATAGATAGGAGATAGATAGGATAGATAGATAGATAGATAGATAGATAGATAGATAGATAGATAGATAGATAGATAATAGATAGGAGATAGATAATAGATAGGAGATAGATAATAGATAGGAGATAGATAGATAGATAAATAGATAGACAGACAGATAGATAGGATAGATAGATAGATAATAGATAGAAGATAGATAATAGATAGGAGATAGATAGATAGATAGATAATTGATAGGAGATAGATAGATAGATAATAGATAGGAGATAGATAATAGATAGGAGATAGATAATAGATAGGAGATAGATAGATAGATAGATAATAGATAGGAGATAGATAGATTAGATAATAGATAGTTGTAAAGTTGAGTGACTGCAGCTCATTATTAGAATTTTATGTCTGTGCAGAAAAGATACCCCTAACAGTAGCAACTATTTCAACTCTGCTATATCTTCACTGGCTACTATTTATATGCTTTTTTACTTAATGTAAAAACCAAATTATTGTTTATGCAGAAATCAGAACGTCTGTTTGATATGTCAGTAAAAGTACAGTAATCAATTACTATTTCAAGCATCAAGTTCAAAGCAGGGCATGTAGCGTGGAGGACAACAGTTACTTCGTGCTCATCTGCCTGAGATACTTTTGACATTAGCACCGGCTGTACGCCTCTCCACACAGCCTCACTCTTTCTAGGAGGACACCAGAGCTAAAGCCTCCTACCTTGCATTAATACAGACACACAAAGCCTAAAGGAAGTGGATAAAATGATCATTCTGGTGACTACAGTGATGATTCATGATACCATTTTAATCCTACAGATACCAGTCACTTATCAGCTCCGTACTTATCGTGGGCGCTGATAGATATCATGGTTTGAAACCTGGGGCTGATCATTTTGGCAGCTCTAATGGCAGATTTTGGATGAGGCACCAGAACGTGCATTTGAAGATAAGAATACTTAACGAATCCCGGCTGTAGACATGGAAAAACAAAAAAAAAGTGCATGATGATGAAGAGTGACGTTCAATGAAGACCAACACAGAGTCAGAAACACTATCCATATGGTCACCACTGGCTTGGCATCACTTATCATTATAATAATGACTCAGTATTAAGAACAGAAAGATTAGATAACGAGAAAAAGTACTTGCCCAAGTTGGCACAAACAGGCTGACCGGGCGCTCTAGTTGGGGTGGAAGCTGCTTCCCCGCAGCATTCATTTCCCATGCAGATGAATTCCTGTATGGAGTGATCTTGTATCAGTCATTTATTCCAAATGCCAAGCGCTCGGAGGCAGCTGGGAAGAGTAGGCAAGTTATCGGAGTAGAAGCACCTTTTGTCTAAGCTAACTAATCCATCACAGGACAGGAGTGTGTATGGAACAGCAGCCGGCAGCAGTATCAGCAGCAGGGACTCTTAAGCGTTATTGCATCCAGAGAGTTCCCACTGCTTCCCTCTCTCCCCTCCCTCCCTCCCAGTACAGCTCAGCCTCTTTCTCTCACTCTGCTGCCGCTCGCTGTCATTTAGTAACATGCTCCTCCACCTGCTGGCTTATATGCACTTCATTCCACTCTTATTCACTTACCCCAGTGTGATTAGACAATCCCAATACTCATTTCCTTAAATACATTGCGCTAAGCTCATCGTTTGGGACTTCTGCAAGCGGTAAAAAAGGGTTAAAAAGGAAATTCAAAGCGTTTCACTCTACAGGGAGGAGGAATGCTTTAGTGGAAGACAACAGGGTTTTTATTACTGATGTTTTTTTTTAGGAATAGTCTGCAATATGAAATGACTGAAACAGGCATCGCACTAGTATCTTGATGCAGGAGACGAAAATGCAGGCACTGGGTTATTATTGGCGCCGTCAGAGGATCTCGGCGGTGCTATCCGACCTACTCTGCCTGCCCTGGGAGCATTCTGGGTTAGGAGACTTCAAATGGGAATTGTGCTAGAGAGTTCCTGAATTTTACTAGTTATTTTAACACTTACTTGTATTTAATCCCATAGTGAAGGCATCTGGGTGGGATTTACAAATACGGCCTGATTCTGACAGTCTGATGCTGGATAATAGATTGTTGACTAACTTTACATTTTGTTGGATTACTTTACACCACAATTATGCAGCAACATTTTGGTGCATCCTTTTTGAAGAATCTTAACCATGTACCTTTCCCAGCAGACCAACATCCCATTTCCGCTAAACCATGCTCATGGGCGTCCGCAGAAATGTTTCCAGTGGGGGAGGGGGGCATAATTTTTTTGACATCCATGCTCTATTCTGAGAATGTAATTAAGGGGAGGGGCATATTCATTATCACAAAGTATAATAATGCATGAGCTGTGCAGTGGCGGATCCAGAGCCTGGTTATTTTTTGTCCGCCGCCACAAAACAATGGTGCTTATAGAACAGACTACACAGTGTAGCGATATACTGTATATTGTGTGGCACAGTATAGGCCAGTGTTTCCCAACCAGCGTGCCTCCAGCTGTTGCAAAACTACAACTCCCAGCATGCCCAGACAGCCTCTAACAGCTGGAGGCACACTGGTTGGGTAACACTGGTATAGGCTATATGTGTATAACTTAAACATATTTCACATGAAAACTTACAATTACTTGGCTTGGCCCTTGGGGATCTAGGACGCTACTTCCACACTTTGGCCGGGGGCTCGGTGGAGCTGATGTTGTGTTTTATCGTAATGAGAAAGATTTCATAATAATTGGAGAAGGGGCAGAGGAATAGCAGAGCAGGGAGAGGCGGTCATACCATGGGGGAGTAATAAAGCCCACCATAATGCCCCCCAGTAGAAATAATTCTCCTTATAATGTGACAGTGCAAAAAATACCCACTTGTAATGCCCCCAGTTGAGCTAATGTCCCCATAGTGCCCATACCCCTATATAGTGCCCCCAGTAAATGCCTCTATAGTGCTCCTCTCCCCCTTCCTCCTAGTGCCTCCATAATGTACCAGTATAAAATGCCCCAGTAAATGCCCTCAGTGTCCCCCATAATTTGCAAGTATAAAATACCCCTTCTTAGTGCCCCCCGTAGATGACCCTATAGTACTCCTCTCCCCCCTTCCTCATAGTACCCACCATAATGTGTCCCAGTGTAAAATTCTACTTTACAGAGCCCCCATATAAAACACCCCTTCTTTATGGCCTCAGTAGATGCCCCTATAGAGTTCCAGTAATAACAGCCCCCCATAATGTGCCAGTAATAACGGCCCCCTCATGTGCCAGTAATAACAGCCCCCATTATGTGCCAGTAATGACAGCCCCCCCATTATGTGCCAGTAATGACAGCCCCCCATTATGTGCCAGTAATGACAGCCCCCCATTATGTGCCAGTAATGACAGCCCCCCCATCATGTGCCAGTAATGGCAGTCCCCCCTTGTGCCAGTAATGACAGACCCCCATTATGTGCCAGTAATGACAGCCCCCCTGTTATGTGCCAGTATTGACAGCCCCCCATTATGTACCAGTAATGACAGCCCCCCATTATGTGCCAGTAATGACAGCCCCCCCATTATGGGCCAGTAATGACAGCCCCCCCCATTATGTGCCAGTAATGACAGCCTCCCCATTATGTGCCAGTAATGACAGCCCTCCCCATTATGTGCCAGTAATGACAGCCCCCCATTATGTGCCAGTAATGACAGCCCCCCATTATGTGCCAGTAATGACAGCCCCCCCATTAAGTGCCAGTAATGACAGCCCCCCCAATTATATGCCAGTAATGACAGCCCCCCATTATGTGCTAGTAATGACAGCCCCCCATTATGTGCCAGTAGCCAGAGACCCCCATTATGTGCCAGTAGCCAGAGACCCACATTATGTGCAAGTAGTTAGAGACCCCCCTTATGTGCCAGTAGCCACCAGTATTGTACACAAAAAAAATTAAACACTTATACTTACCTCCTTGGCAGCGATGCAATGCAGGCCTCTTCCGGCCTGTGTTCAGCGCTGTACGGCTCAGGCGGTGCGATGCGCCGGCCTCTGATAGGCTGCCAGCCTAGTGCCTGCAGCTCATCAGAGAAAGGGAAAGGGACACGCTTCTCCCTCCCCTGCCTCAGCACAGTCATCTGTATCGCTGCCCTAAGGACGGCGATACAGATGACTATGGAGATGAACGCTTCATTGTCCCCCTGGATCCGCCAGTGCTGCAGAGCAGAGACAGAACTCAGTTCACAGATTTCCAGGGCCCCAGGGGGGGGCACTTGCCCCCTCCCCCCACTTGCCCCCTCCCCCCCGGGGACGCCCATGACCATGCTCCTTATTGTACAAGTTTTAAAATGCTTGAAAACAATTAAAGGCGTTAAGGTGTCAGAATGGGGGAGTTGTTCACCCCCCCCCACACACACACACACATGCATGTGACATATCTATCTGAAAGAGAATTTGACGAGGAATCCAGATCTGTGCTTAAATGTGATGGGCTTTTTATCTTGCAAAAATATTAAATATTTTCTCCTCTGTATTACAGACAAAGATACGGCTTCACGATTAACACGTGAAGAGAGGACAGAACTCCTGGGAGTGCTGTACCCGAGTCCTGGAAGCAAATGTCAACACTCAACACCCTAACAGGCCACCCATCTGCCATGGCACAGTTGGCAAACTGCTTGCCAAATTTCACCAAGCAGGTTTTGTGTCTGACCTGTAAAAAAGTGACCTTAACAAAACTGCCGTGGACGAATCAACAACAATGGCCATCCTGGCGTCCTTCAGCAAGAGCTCACATTGTAGCACCCACTTGCCCCCTCCCCCCCGGGGACGCCCATGACCATGCTCCTTATTGTACAAGTTTTAAAATGCTTGAAAACAATTAAAGGCGTTAAGGTGTCAGAATGGGGGAGTTGTTCACCCCCCCCCCCCCCCCCCCACACACACACACACATGCATGTGACATATCTATCTGAAAGAGAATTTGACGAGGAATCCAGATCTGTGCTTAAATGTGATGGGCTTTTATTCTTGCAAAAATATTAAATATTTTCTCCTCTGTATTACAGACAAAGATACGGCTTCACGATTAACACGTGAAGAGAGGACAAAACTCCTGGGAGTGCTGTACCCGAGTCCTGGAAGCAAATGTCAACACTCAACACCCTAACAGACCACCCATCTGCCATGGCACAGTTGGCAAACTGCTTGCCAAATTTCACCAAGCAGGTTTTGTGTTGGACCTGTAAAAAAGTGACCTTAACAAAACTGCCGTGGACGAATCAACAACAATGGCCATCCTGGCGTCCTTCAGCAAGAGCTCACATTGTAGCACCCAGCTTCTGTCACAAGCGAGCAAGATGAGTCAAATCACCAGTTGGCAGATCCTGGCAAACCACAAATGAAACCCATACAAGATCCAGTTGCTGTTTTATCTCAAGGAGAATGATCCTCCATGTTGAATTTGTAGAATGGGTGTCATAGCAATTGCAATGATAAATTTAGGGAACAAATGGCAGTACTACCGGGGCGCTAAGATTTAACCACACTTTATTTTAGTATAAAACTAGACATAAACAAAGTGAGCGGGTCTTGGTTTAGCTACGCGTTTCACTGCCGCTCCGTTGGCTTCTTCAGGATAGGCGCCCCGGTACTACTGCCATTTTTTCCCTAAATCTATCTCTGATCATGGGGATCTGTATTGGATGCCCGCGGCAGAAGGGAGCTGCTTCGGTACAACGATCCCTGACAATTAGGGGCACTCTCCGAAAAACAGTTTATACACAGGGGGCACGGTACTTCTCTATTCTCCTCTAATAGCAATTGCAATGGGACCCACATTTCCCAGAGATGGTACTTTTCAGTAATGAATGGGGAGGTAAACAAACAAAACCTTCCATACTGGTCCAACACAAATCTGCACTGGACCGATCCCTTCAAGATGGCTGGCACAAAGAAAGTCATGATGTGTGGGGGATGAAGATAGTGAGTCCATTCTTCATTGAATATAACCTTACTGCTGCCAAGGATCTGCAATAGTTATGTGACAAGGTGTTTCCATCACTGTGAAAAGAAGATGACACATTCCCAGTGTTCTTCCAGCAGAATAGGTTCCCCTCTCATATTATGGCCATGATGTCTGCAAGTTTTTTGATCAGAATTGTTTGGGTGTCATGGCCTGGTGGATTGTCCCCTACACTCGGCGGATCTCATTCCCTTGGACTTCTACCTGTGGAGTGATGTCAAATCTAGGCAGACATTCAGCAGCGGATCCTAGACGCCTATACAAGTATTTCTGCTGAAGTGTTGATCTCAGTGTATCGTGAATGGGAGAAAAGAATTGCATTGACAATTCACAACAATGGGGAGCACATTGAGTATATAATATAGTGGACTGTCATTTTGTTCCAAGTCACCCAAAAATTGTAAATAACTTTTGCAGGAATAAAGGCTCAGAGCTAAATTTGATGGTTAACGAGTTAAGTAAAAAATGGCACACAAAAGTAAACTAAGGGCTCATACACACAAAAGTTTTTTTGCATTTCGTGTACAGACCGTGTTTTGATTCTGTATATTGTCCGTATACGGAACCATTAATTTCAATAGGTGTGCAAAGGATGCGGACAACACTCTGTGTGCTGTCCGCATACGTTGTTCCGTTCCGTGACCCCACAAAAATTATGAGACATGTCCTATTTTTGTGCATTTTGCGGACAAGAATAGGCATCTCTATAATGGGCCTCCTGTTCCACAAATTGCAGAAGGCACACGGGCAGTATCTGTTTTTGCGGATCCGCAATTTGTGGACCGCAAAAAACGTCACCTTCGTGTGCATGAGCCCTAACTCTTTCAATGTATTTCAATGGCTTTTGTCACAAGATGGCACCAGATAACACTGTGATGTGCTATCACATCTGTAAGTCACATTTAAACACAGATTTAGATTTCTCAACAAGTTCTCTATCTAAAACATATGTCACACGCACCCCTTCCCATTTTAAAATGTTGACTTGGTTCCAACATGGAGGCTTTCAAAATAGACACTGAACCTAAAAATTACCCCCCTTACCCTATACTTTTGGACCACCCTGTATATATACTGTATATATATATATATATATATATATATAAATAAATAAATATGTATATATTTATACATATTAGTGGCATGATGCATGCCCCAGCAGCAGCTGCACAGGCCGTGATGGTAGGCAGACGGACAGCAAGAGTGGCAAGTAGGGGTACCACAGGCGAAACAAAGTCTAATCATCTGTAATCCACCTGAACTGTGAGAAAATGTCGGTATTGATGCATGAACCATGTATGTATGCTGCTTAAAGAAATGTAACCCCCCCCCCTCAAAATATTTTTAAAAATTTCAACCGTGTGGAAACTGAATACACGTACACTGACGATTAAGGCATTAGTGGCGTGATGCACACCACAGCAGCTGTACAGAATATGAGGAGTGTGTGTAAATCCTCCTGAATCCAGGATTTGGTTCATTTTGACAGCACTCCGGTGTGACCAAAAAAGGTCCTCGTGGAGGTGCGGGACAGATAACGCATGTCTCCACTGATACACTAGCTCCGACCCCTTTGTGAACGTGTTCGCATGTGCGCCGGAAGGGAAGACCGCATGGGTTTCGGGGACAGCTTGGCCAGGCTAGTGGCACTACTCTGTGGCCGAGCTTGTCTCCGGTGCCTATTGCAGATTCCATTCAGGTGTCCTTGTCCATGTCGACGCGCTCGCGCACTCTAGCAGAGTCTGTCGTGTGTCTGCGCGTACGCTCGAAGACGGGTTCGAAAGGGGATACGCAGTCGCGCTTCTTATGCGCTTTGCCGACCGGTGATGGGAATAGCACCTGGCCACAAGTTCAAAGTAGATTAGGGGGCCGGCATTGGTCTAATTGACTAATGACCGACCAAAGCCTTGTACACAGGTGTAGGGCAGAATCATGACCTATGGGGAGTGGACACTTGGCGCCCTGGGATTTGTTAGCAGGAACATAAAAGGTGGCCTCCCAGGTCGGTCAGTGCCCACTGTTATCTTCCCTCATCCAGGTGCAGGTCAGTACTGCTTGCTGCTGACTGAAGTTTGCTTGGACTTCGTCTGTTCCAGTGGGACCCAGGACCTGGGATTTTACGTGTCGCATCCGTTCACTTGGCAAGTTACACAAAGATTATGCACAGATTGGGACTACTCCTGGCTTCCCTTTGTTTTGTTTGCCTGATATTAGCTCCAGTGAAGTTTTGCCTGGACTTTGTTTATTTTGTTAATAAACCCCTTGACTTCATCTTCACTGGTCTATTTTGTTGGTGCCTTGCATTACACCTATACAAGTTAACAAACCCTGATGACTAGTGTTGAGCGTGAATATGCGTATTGCAAATTTTTATCACGAATATCAGCACTTAGAGAATTTGCAAATATTTAGAATATAGCGCTTTATATTCGGAATCTCGAATATATATATATATATTTTTTTTTTAAACAGTACACATGATCCCTCCCTGCTTCTAGCTTGTGGGTCAATGAGAAGGCTGCAAATATTTTTTAGAGCTTAGCAACATCCTTAGCAACCAAAAGGAAAGTTGTCTGCCCCTTACTATATAAGAACCTCCCCAGCAGCCATTTTGTGCAGTTTCATGCAGTTGTGAGAGAGAGAGGAGTGTGATTTCTGTACTTTGCTGAATTGCCGTGTCATATTACATTTGATACCTCATATACAGTGGAATGCAAAAGTTTGGGCAACCTTGTTAATCATCATGATTTTCCTGTATAAATCGTTGGTTGTTACGATAAAAAATGTCAGTTAAATATATCATATAGGAGACACACACAGTGATATTTGAGAAGTGAAATTAAGTTTATTGGATTTGCAGAAAGTGTGCTATAATTGTTTAAACAAAATTAGGCAGGTGCAGAAATGTGGGCACTGTTGTCATTTTATTGATTCCAAAACCTTTAGAACTAATTATTGGAACTCAAATTGGCTTGGTAAGCTCAGTGACCCCTGACCTACATACACAGGTGAATCCAATAATGAGAAAGATTATTTAAGGGGGTCAATTGTAAGTTTCCCTCCTCTTTTAATTTTCTATGAATAGTAGCAACATGGGGGTCTCAAAACAACTCTCAAATGACCTGAAGACAAAGATTGTTCACCATCATGGTTTAGGGGAAGGATACAGAAAGCTGTCTCAGAGATTTCAGCTGTCTGTTTCCACTAGAGTTGAGCGGACACCTGGATGTTCGGGTTCGAGAAGTTCGGCCGAACTTCCCGAAAATGTTCGGGTTCGGGATCCGAACCCGATCCGAACTTCGTCCCGAACCCGAACCCCATTGAAGTCAATGGGGACCCGAACTTTTCGGTACTAAAAAGGCTGTAAAACAGCCCAGGAAAGGGCTAGAGGGCTGCAAAAGGCAGCAACATGTAGGTAAATCCCCTGCAAACAAATAAAAATAAAAATTAAATAAATAAAAATTAACCAAAATCAATTGGACAGAGGTCCCATAGCAGAGAATCTGGCTTCACGTCACCCACCACTGGAACAGTCCATTCTCAGATATTTAGGCCCCGGCACCCAGGCAGAGGAGAGAGGTCCCATAACAGAGGATCTGGCTTCATGTCAGCAGAGAATCAGTCTGCATGTCATAGCAGAGAATCAGGCTTCACGTCACCCAGCACTGCAACAGTCCATTGTCATAAATTTAGGCCCAGCACACAGGCAGAGGAGAGAGGTCCCGTAACAGAGAATCTGGCTTCATGTCAGCAGAGAATCAGTCTGCATGTCATAGCAGAGAATCAGGCTTCACGTCAGCCACCAATGCAACAGTCCATTGTCAGATATTTAGGCCCAGCACCCAGGCAGAGGAGAGAGGTCCCGTAACAGAGGATCTGGCTTCATGTCAGCAGAGAATTAGTCTGCATGTCATAGCAGAAAATCCGGCTTCACGTCAGCCACCACTGCAACAGTCCATTGTCAGATATTTAGGCCCAGCACCCAGGCAGAGGAGAGAGGTCCCGTAACAGAGAATCTGTCTTCATGGCAGCAGAGAATCAGTCTGCATGTCATAGCAGAGAATCAGGCTTCACGTCAGCCAACATTGGAACAGTCCATTGGCATATATTTAGGCCCCGGCACCCAGACAGAGGAGAGGTTCATTCAACTTTGGGTAGCCTCGCAATATAATGGTAAAATGAAAATAGGATTGAATGAGGAAGTGCCCTGGAGTCCAATAATATATGGTTAAGGGGAGGTAGTTAATGTCTAATCTGGACAAGGGACGGACAGGTCCTGTGGGATCCATGCCTGGTTCATTTTTATGAACGTCAGCTTGTCCACATTGGCTGTAGACAGGCGGCTGCGTTTGTCTGTAATGACGCCCCCTGCCGTGCTGAATACACGTTCAGACAAAACGCTGGCCGCCGGGCAGGCCAGCACCTCCAAGGCATAAAAGGCTAGCTCTGGCCACGTGGACAATTTAGAGACCCAGAAGTTGAATGGGGCCGAACCATCAGTCAGTACATGGAGGGGTGTGCACACGTACTGTTCCACCATGTTAGTGAAATGTTGCCTCCTGCTAACACGTTGCGTATCAGGTGGTGGTGCAGTTAGCTGTGGCGTGTTGACAAAAGTTTTCCACATCTCTGCCATGCTAACCCTGCCCTCAGAGGAGCTGGCCGTGACACAGCTGCCTTGGCGACCTCTTGCTCCTCCTCTGCCTTGGCCTTGGGCTTCCACTTGTTCCCCTGTGACATTTGGGAATGCTCTCAGTAGCGCATCTACCAACGTGCGCTTGTACTCGCGCATCTTCCTATCACGCTCCAGTGCAGGAAGTAAGGTGGGCACATTGTCTTTGTAGCGTGGATCCAGCAGGGTGGCAACCCAGTAGTCCGCACAGGTTAAAATGTGGGCAACTCTGCTGTCGTTGCGCAGGCACTGCAGCATGTAGTCGCTCATGTGTGCCAGGCTGCCCAGGGGTAAGGACAAGCTGTCCTCTGTGGGAGGCGTATCGTCATCGTCCTGCCTTTCCCCCCAGCCACGCACCAGTGATGGACCCGAGCTGCGTTGGGTGCCACCCCGCTGTGACCATGCTTCATCCTCATCCTCCTCCACCTCCTCCTCATCCTCGTCCTCCTCATCCTCCAGTAGTGGGCCCTGGCTGGCCACATTTGTACCTGGCCTCTGCTGTTGCCAAAAACCTCCCTCTGAGTCACTTCGAAGAGACTGGCCTGAAAGTGCTAAAAATGACCCCTCTTCCTCCTCCTCCTCCTCCTCCTCCTGGGCCACCTCCTCTTCCATCATCGCCCTAAGTGTTTTCTCAAGGAGACATAGAAGTGGTATTGTAACGCTGATAACGGCGTCATCGCCACTGGCCATGTTGGTGGAGTACTCGAAACAGCGCAACAGGTCACACAGGTCTCGCATGGAGGCCCAGTCATTGGTGGTGAAGTGGTGCTGTTCTGTAGTGCGACTGACCCGTGCGTGCTGCAGCTGAAACTCCACTATGGCCTGCTGCTGCTCGCACAGTCTGTCCAGCATGCGCAAGGTGGAGTTCCACCTGGTGGGCACGTTGCATATGAGGCGGTGAGCGGGAAGGCCGAAGTTACGCTGTAGCGCAGACAGGAGAGCAGGATGTGAACGCCGGAAGCGCGAACAGACGGCCCGCACTTTATGCAGCAGCTCTGACATGTCGGGGTAGTTGTGAATGAACTTCTGCACCACCAAATTCAGCACATGCACCAAGCAAGGGATGTGCGTCAAACTGGCTAGTCCCAGAGCTGCAACGAGATTTCGCCCATTATCACACACCACCAGGCCGGCATTGAGGCTCACCGGCAGCAACCACTCGTCGGTCTGTTGTTCTATACCCCGCCACAACTCCTGTGCGGTGTGGGGCCTGTCCCCCAAACATATGAGTTTCAGAATGGCCTGCTGACGTTTACCCCGGCCTGTACTGAAGTTGGTGGTGAAGGTGTGTGGCTGACTGGATAAGCAGGTGGAAGAAGAGGAGGAGGAAGCCGAGAAGGAGGAGGTGGCAACAGGAGGCAAAGAATGTTGCCCTGCGATCCTTGGCGGCGGAAGGACGTGCGCCAAACAGCTCTCCGCCTGGGGCCCAGCTGCCACTACATTTACCCAGTGTGCAGTTAGGGAGATAGAGCGTCCCTGGCCGTGCTTACTGGTCCACGTATCTGTGGTTAGGTGGACCTTGCTACAGATGGCGTTGCGCAGTGCACACTTGATTTTATCGGATACTTGGTTGTGCAGGGAAGGCACGGCTCTCTTGGAGAAGTAGTGGCGGCTGGGAACAACATACTGTGGGACAGCAAGCGACATGAGCTGTTTGAAGCTGTCTGTGTCCACCAGCCTAAATGACAGCATTTCATAGGCCAGTAGTTTAGAAATGCTGGCATTCAGGGCCAGGGATCGAGGGTGGCTAG
Source organism: Bufo gargarizans (assembly GCF_014858855.1). Classification (NCBI taxonomy): domain Eukaryota; kingdom Metazoa; phylum Chordata; class Amphibia; order Anura; family Bufonidae; genus Bufo; species Bufo gargarizans. The sequence goes on from NC_058083.1 coordinate 81,116,595, forward strand.
GTGTGAATTTACGCTTTCTCTCAAATGTTTGTGAGATGGAGAGCTGAACGCTGCCGTGTGACATGGTTGAGATGCTTGGTGACGGAGGTGGTGGTGGTGTTGGTGGTACATCCCCTGTTTGCTGGGCGGCAGGTGCCAACGTTCCTCCAGAGGCGGAGGAAGAGGCCGAGGCGGCAGCAGCAGAAGAGGCCGAGGCGGCAGCAGCAGAAGAGGTAGCAGGGGGAGCCTGAGTGACTTCCTTGGTTTTAAGGTGTTAACTCCACTGCAGTTCATGCTTTGCATGCAGGTGCCTGGTCATGCAGGTTGTGCTCAGGTTCAGAACGTTAATGCCTCGCTTCAGGCTCTGATGGCACAGCGTGCAAACCACTCGGGTCTTGTCGTCAGCACATTGTTTGAAGAAGTGCCATGCCAGGGAACTCCTTGAAGCTGCCTTTGGGGTGCTCGGTCCCAGATGGCGGCGGTCAGTAGCAGGCGGAGTCTCTTGGCGGCGGGTGTTCTGCTTTTGCCCACTGCTCCCTCTTTTGCTACGCTGTTGGCTCGGTCTCACCACTGCCTCTTCCTCCGAACTGTGAAAGTCAGTGGCACGACCTTCATTCCATGTGGGGTCTAGGACCTCATCGTCCCCTGCATCGTCTTCCACCCAGTCTTGATCCCTGACCTCCTGTTCAGTCTGCACACTGCAGAAAGACGCAGCAGTTGGCACCTGCGTTTCGTCATCATCAGAGACATGCTGAGGTGGTATTCCCATGTCCTCATCATCAGGAAACATAAGTGGTTGTGCGTCAGTGCAGTCTATGTCTTCCACTGCTGGGGAAGGGCTAGGTGGATGCCATTGGGAAAGCCTGCCAGCAGAGTCTTCAAACAGCATAAGAGACTGCTGCATAACTTGAGGCTCAGACAGTTTCCCTGATATGCATGGGGGTGATGTGACAGACTGATGGGGTTGGTTTTCAGGCGCCATCTGTGTGCTTTCTGCAGAAGACTGGGTGGGAGATAATGTGAACGTGCTGGATCCACTGTCGGCCACCCAATTGACTAATGCTTGTACCTGCTCAGGCCTTACCATCCTTAGAACGGCATTGGGCCCCACCATATATCGCTGTAAATTCTGGCGGCTATTGGGACCTGAGGTAGTTGGTACACTAGGACGTGTGGATGTGGCAGAGCGGCCACGTCCTCTCCCAGCACCAGAGGGTCCACTAACACCACCACGACCATGTCCACGTCCGCGTCCCTTACTAGATGTTTTCCTCATTGTTATGGTTCACCACAACAACAAAAATATTATTTGGCCCAATGTATTGTATTCAAATTCAGCTGAATATAAATTTGAGGCCTAGTATTTAGGCGCTGGGTGACCGGTATGGATTTACTGATAGAATTAGACTTGGAAATGCACAGTAGCGTGTGTGTGAAGTTATTCTGAATGACCCTATGTGCACCTTGAATATTATATACCCTTTTAGGGATAGATTTCAAATAGCTCTGATATAGCAGAAACCACTAAATTATGAAATGGCTAAATTGGGAATTGTATTTCAACCCTGAACAAAAAATGTGCTTTGACGGACACTAAATAACTTGCCCAGCCACAACAGTACAGCGGTAACGACAGATTTAGCGGGATATAAATTTGAGGCCTAGTATTTAGGCGCTGGGTGACCGGTATGGATTTACTAACAGAATTAGACTTGGAAATGCACAGTAGGGTGTGTGTGAAGTTATTCTGAATGACCCTATGTGCACCTTGAATATTATATACCCTTTTAGGGATAGATTTCAAATAGCTCTGATATAGCAGAAACCACTAAATTATGAAATTGCTAAATTGGGAATTGTATTTGAACCCAGAACAAAAAATGTGCTTTGACGGACACTAAATAACTTGCCCAGCCACAACAGTACAGCGGTAACGACAGATTTAGCGGGATATAAATTTGAGGCCTAGTATTTAGGCGCTGGGTGACCGGTATGGATTTACTGACAGAATTAGACTTGGAAATGCACAGTAGCGTGTGTGTGAAGTTATTCTGATCGACCCTATGTGAACTTTGAATATTATATACCCTTTTAGGGATAGATTTCAAATAGCTCTGAGATAGCAGAAACCACTAAATTATGAAATTGCTAAATTGGGAATTGTATTTCAACCCAGAACAAAAAATGTGCTTTGACGGACACTAAATAACTTGCCCAGCCACAACAGTACAGCGGTAACGACAGATTTAGCGGGATATAAATTTGAGGGCCTAGTATTTAGGCGCTGGGTGACCGATATGGATTTAGTGACAGAATTAGACTTGGAAATGCACAGTAGCGTGTGTGTGAAGTTATTCTGAATGACCCTATGTGCACCTTGAATATTATATACCTTTTTAGGGATAGATTTCAAATAGCTCTGATATAGCAGAAACCACTAAATTATGAAATTGCTAAATTGGGAATTGTATTTTAACCCTGAACAAAAAATGTGCTTTGACGGACACTAAATAACTTGTCCAGCCACAACAGTACAGCGGTAACGACAGATTTAGCGGGATATAAATTTGAGGCCTAGTATTTAGGCGCTGGGTGACCGGTATGGATTTACTAACAGAATTAGACTTGGAAATGCACAGTAGCGTGTGTGTGAAGTTATTCTGAATGACCCTATGTGCACCTTGAATATTATATACCCTTTTAGGGATAGATTTCAAATAGCTCTGATATAGCAGAAACCACTAAATTATGAAATTGCTAAATTGGGAATTGTATTTCAACCCTGAACAAAAAATGTGCTTTGACGGACACTAAATAACTTGCCCAGCCACAACAGTACAGCGGTAACGACAGATTTAGCGGGATATAAATTTGAGGCCTAGTATTTAGGCGCTGGGTGACCGGTATGGATTTACTAACAGAATTAGACTTGGAAATGCACAGTAGCGTGTGTGTGAAGTTATTCTGAATGACCCTATGTGCACCTTGAATATTATATACCCTTTTAGGGATAGATTTCAAATAGCTCTGATATAGCAGAAACCACTAAATTATGAAATTGCTAAATTGGGAATTGTATTTGAACCCAGAACAAAAAATGTGCTTTGACGGACACTAAATAACTTGCCCAGCCACAACAGTACAGCGGTAACGACAGATTTAGCGGGATATAAATTTGAGGCCTAGTATTTAGGCGCTGGGTGACCGGTATGGATTTACTGACAGAATTAGACTTGGAAATGCACAGTAGCGTGTGTGTGAAGTTATTCTGATCGACCCTATGTGAACCTTGAATATTATATACCCTTTTAGGGATAGATTTCAAATAGCTCTGATATAGCAGAAACCACTAAATTATGAAATTGCTAAATTGGGAATTGTATTTGAACCCAGAACAAAAAATGTGCTTTGACGGACACTAAATAACTTGCCCAGCCACAACAGTACAGCGGTAACGACAGATTTAGCGGGATATAAATTTGAGGCCTAGTATTTAGGCGCTGGGTGACCGGTATGGATTTACTGACAGAATTAGACTTGGAAATGCACAGTAGCGTGTGTGTGAAGTTATTCTGATCGACCCTATGTGAACCTTGAATATTATATACCCTTTTAGGGATAGGTTTCAAATAGCTCTGATATAGCAGAAACCACTAAATTATGAAATTGCTAAATTGGGAATTGTATTTCAACCCAGAACAAAAAATGTGCTTTGACGGACACTAAATAACTTGCCCAGCCACAACAGTACAGCGGTAACGACAGATTTAGCGGGATATAAATTTGAGGCCTAGTATTTAGGCGCTGGGTGACCGGTATGGATTTACTGACAGAATTAGACTGGGATATGGTTAAAAAATAACCACACTATTGCTGGTTAAATGCACTTGGTGTGACAGCTTGACCAACCACACTACTGAGGGTTAAATGCACTTGGTGACAGGCGCAGCTTGCCCCTGATGTAGTATATGGCCAAAAAATGAACAGACTATTGCTGGTTAAATGCACTTGGTGTGACAGCTTGACCAACCACACTACTGAGGGTTAAATGCACTTGGTGACGGGCGCAGCTTGCCCCTGATGTAGTATATGGCCAAAAAATGAACAGACTATTGCTGGTTAAATGCACTTGGTGTGACAGCTTCACCCTGATGAAGGCTTTAGCCGAAAAACAACCACACCATTGAGGGTTAAATGCACTTGGTGACAGGCGCAGCTTGCCCCTGATGTAGTATATGGCCAAAAAATGAACAGACTATTGCTGGTTAAATGCACTTGGTGTGACAGCTTGACCAACCACACTACTGAGGGTTAAATGCACTTGGTGACGGGCGCAGCTTGCCCCTGATGTAGTATATGGCACAAAAATGAACAGACTATTGCTGGTTAAATGCACTTGGTGTGACAGCTTCACCCTGATGTAGGCTTTAGCCAAAAAACAACCACACCATTGAGGGTTAAATGCACTTGGTGACAGGCGCAGCTTGCCCCTGATGTAGTATATGGCCAAAAAATGAACAGACTATTGCTGGTTAAATGCACTTAGTGTGACAGCTTGACCAACCACACTACTGAGGGTTAAATGCACTTGGTGACGGGCGCAGCTTGCCCCTGATGTAGTATATGGCCAAAAAATTAGCAGACTATTGCTGGTTAAATGCACTTGGTGTGACAGCTTCACCCTGATGTAGGCTTTAGCCAAAAAACAACCACACCATTGAGGGTTAAATGCACTTGGTGACAGGCGCAGCTTGCCCCTGATGTAGTATATGGCCAAAAAATGAACAGACTATTGCTGGTTAAATGCACTTGGTGTGACAGCTTGACCAACCAAACTACTGAGGGTTAAATGCACTTGGTGACGGGCACAGCTTGCCCCTGATGTAGTATATGGCCAAAAAATTAACAGACTATTGCTGGTTAAATGCACTTGGTGTGACAGCTTGACCAACCACACTACTGAGGGTTAAATGCACTTGGTGACGGGCGCAGCTTGCCCCTGATGTAGTATATGGCACAAAAATGAACAGACTATTGCTGGTTAAATGCACTTGGTGTGACAGCTTGACCAACCACACTACTGAGGGTTAAATGCACTTGGTGACGGGCGCAGCTTGCCCCTGATGTAGTATATGGCCAAAAATTGAACAGACTATTGCTGGTAAATGCACTTGGTGTGACAGCTGCACCCTGATGTAGGCTTTAGCCAAAAAACAACCACACCATTGAGGGTTAAATGCACTTGGTGACAGGCGCAGCTTGCCCCTGATGTAGTATATGGCCAAAAAATAAACAGACTATTGCTGGTTAAATGCACTTGGTGTGACAGCTTCACCCTGATGTAGGCTTTAGCCAAAAAACAACCACACCATTGAGGGTTAAATGCACTTGGTCCCAGCTTGTGCTGGCGCACCACAAGACACAAAATGGCCGCCGATCACCCCAGAAAAAAGTGACTGACAAACGGTCCGGGCAGCCTAAAAACAGTGAGCAATTGAATTTCAGCAGCTCAATGATGCACAGCTGCAGATCGATCGATTAATCAAGTCCTTTGGAGGAGTTAATCTGCCTAATCTCACCCTACTGTCGCAGCCGCAACCTCTCCCATACGCTAATCAGAGCAGAGTGACGGGCGGCGCTATGTGACTCCAGCTTAAATAGAGGCTGGGTCACATGGTGCTCTGGCCAATCACAGCCATGCCAATAGTAGGCATGGCTGTGACGGCCTCTTGGGGCAAGTAGTATGACGCTTGTTGATTGGCTGCTTTGCAGCCTTTCAAAAAGCGCCAAGAAAGCGTCACAAAAGCGCCAAGAAAGCGACGAACACCGAACCCGAACCCGAACTTTTACGAAAATGTCTGGTCACGGACACCCCAAAATTCGGTACGAACCCGAACTATACAGTTCGAGTTCGCTCATCCCTAGTTTCCACAGTTAGGAACATATTGAGGAAATGGAAGACCACAGGCTCGGTTCAAGTTAAGGCTCAAAGTGGCAGACCAAGAAAAATCTGGGAAAGACAGAAGCGACGAATGGTGAGAACAGTCAGAGTCAACCTACAGACCAGCACCAAAGACCTACAACATCATCTTGCTGCAGATGGAGTCACTGTGCATCGTTCAACCATTCGGCACACTTTACACAAGGAGATGCTGTGTGCGAGAGTTATGCAGAGGAAGCCTTTTCTCTGCCCACAGCACAAAAAGTACCACTTGAGGTAGGCTAAAGCACATTTGGACAAGCCAGCTTAATTTTGGAATAAGGTGCTGTGGACTGATGAAACTAAAATTTTGTTATTTAGCCATAACAAGCGGGGTTATGCATGGAGGAAAAAGAACACAGCATTCCAAGAGAAACACCTGCTACCTACAGTAAAATATGGTGGTGGTTCCATCATGCTGTGGGGCTGTGTGGCCAGTGCAGGGACTGGGAATCTTGTCAAAGTTGAGGGACGCATGGATTCCACTCAGTATCAGCAGATTCTGGAGACCAATGTCCAGGAATCGGTGACAAAGATGAAGCTGCACCGGGGCTGGATCTTTCAACAAGACAACGACCCTAAACACTGCTCAAAATCCACTAAGGCATTTATGCAGAGGAACAAGTACAACGCTCTGGATTGGCCATCTCAGTCCCCAGACCTGAATATATAATGGAAAATCTGTGGTGTGACTTAAAGAGAGCTGTCCATGCTCGGAAGCCAAACCTAAATGAACTAAAGATGTTTTGTAAAGAGGAATGGTCCAAAATACCTTCAACCAGAATCCAGACTCTCATTGAAATCTACAGGTAGCATTTAGAGGCTGTAATTTCTGAAAAAGGAGGATCTACTAAATATTGATTTCATTTCTTTTTTGTGGTGCCCAAATGTATGCACCTGCCTAATTTTGTTTAAACAATTATAGCACACTTTCTGTAAATCCAATAAACTTAATTTCACTTCTCAAATATCACTGTGTGTGTCTCCTATATGATATATTGAACTGACATTTTTTGTCGTAACAACCAACGATTTATACAGGAAAATCATGACGATTAACAAGGTTGCCCAAACTTTCGCATCCCACTGTAGCCCAGTGGCAGAGGCTCCACTGGTAATGGCAGCAGGAGGAGGCAGCAGCAGGTGCTGGCTCCACCTGTGCACACCGAGCACCAACAGGCGCAAGCCAGCACCACCCCATCTGACAGGAGGTCGGTGCGTAAGTCACCTGTTTGGGCTTACTTCACTCTGGCAGCAGACAATTGACATCTGTCAGCTGTGTTATGCCAGGGTGAGAAGAGGGAGGTCTGTTGCTCGGCTGGCTGCCACTGCCCTTACCCAGCACCTGAGAGTTAACCACTGGCAGGAGTGGGACCAGATGCAGGTTTGTCGCAGCAGCGCCAGCTCAGTGCGCAGGTGACAGCAGTTCGTGCCATTGTCCTGCAGCCACCCCACCCCCTTCCAACAATGCATTCCCACTCCCCCACTCCCTCTCCTAGAGGTACTGGTACCGTCAGCCAAACCTCTGTCTCCTCTGCATCCTCCTATATCGCCTCCACTGCCGCCCGGCGTCAGCCGTAGGTCCCCGACGCATTTGAACGCACCACGGCCTATGCCCCCAGGGACCTACGGGTGCATTCACTCAATGGTCTCCTGGCAAGGGTTATGGCCCAACATCTGCTGCCCTTTAATATTGTGGACTGCAATCCATTCTGTCAGATGTTGGAGCAGGCCCAACCCAGATGGCGTATCCCTAGCCGCCATTTCTTTGCCAGGACCATCGTTGGATCACGCTGTCAGCGACAGGGTGTATCTGACAATGGATGCCTGGACCAGCAGACATGGGCAGGGACGATACATCAGCTTTACAGCCCATTGGGTGTCCCCCCGAGGCACCGGGGAGGGATCATCAGATGTGGCGGCATCTAAGTTTGTGGTGAAATCCCAGGGTGTCCAGGGGAGAACTGCTGCTCCCCTTTAAGCCACAGTTTTCACCGCTGCTGAGCCCCCAAGCAAGCTTCCCCGTAGTTACACAACTAAGCTTGCGAGCTTAGGGAGCTGTCCTCCCTCATCCAAAACTCCATCCTCCCTCACCCAAAACTCCGTCCTCCCTCAGACATCACCCAAAACTCCGTCCTCCCTCATCCAAAACTCCGTCCTCCCTCAGACATCAGCCAAAACTCCGTCCTCCCTCATCCAAAACTCCATCAGACTTCAGACATCAGCCAAAACTCCGTCCTCCCTCACCCAAAACTCCGTCCTCCCTCAGACATCAGCCAAAACTCCGTCCTCCCTCATCCAAAACTCCGTCCTCCCTCAGACATCAGCCAAAACTCCGTCCTCCCTCATCCAAAACTCCATCAGACCTCAGACATCAGCCAAAACTCCGTCCTCCCTCAGCCAAAACTCCGTCCTCCCTCAGACATCAGCCAAAACTCCGTCCTCCCTCAGCCAAAACTCCATCCTCCCCCAGACATCAGCCAAAACTCTCTCCTCCCTCATCCAAAACTCCATCAGACCTCAGACATCAGCCAAAACTCCGTCCTCCCTCAGCCAAAACTCCGTCCTCCCTCAGACATCAGCCAAAACTCCGTCCTCCCTAACTCAAAATACGCCCTACTACACACACTCTTCACCTGACGGAGCTGCTAGCTGCTGGAGAGGCAAAGGACCTGTGATGACGTCATGACCATGTGACGAGTCACATGTGTGGGATGGGTCAGATGTGCACAGCAGCTGGTAGAGTGTACAGAACTGAAGCCACCAAATAGAGCTGTGTAATAGAGATGTGTGTGTAACCTGCATGTAGCAGTGCTGTGTACTGTTTAGCAGGGCTGTATGTGTAACTTGCATGTAGCAGTGCTGTGTACTGTGCAGCAGGGCTGAATGTGTAACCTGCATGTAGCAGAGCTGTGTACTGTGTAGCAGAGCTGTATGTGTAACCTGCATGTGGCAGTGCTGTGTACTGTGTAGTAGAGCTGTATGTGTAACTTGCATGTAGCAGAGCTGTATGTGTAACCTGCATGTAGCAGAGCTGTGTACTGTGTTACAGAGATGTATATGCAACCTGCAGGTAGCAGTGCTGTGTACTGTGTAGCAGAGATGTGTACTGTGTTACAGAGATGTGTGTGTAACCTGCATGTAGCAGAGCTATGTACTGTGTTACAGAGATGTGTGTGTAACCTGCATGTAGCAGAGCTATGTACTGTGTTACAGAGATGTGTGTGTAACCTGCATGTAGCAGAGCTGTGTACTGTGTATATAGAGCAGTGTGTGTAACCGCATGTAGCAGAGCTGTGTACTGTGTTACCTGGGAACTATAAAAAAGTGTTAAAAAAACCCATAAAAATTCAGATCACCCCCCTTTTCCCAAAATGAAAATAAAAGAACTAAAAAAATACACATCATGGGTGTCGCAATGTGTAAAAACACCTATTGTATAAAAATATATTCCCCATACGGCAAACAGCAAAACATAAAAAAAGAGTCCAAATGTCCGATTCGCCGTTTTTGGTTGCTTCATTTGCTACAAAAATTTTAATAAAAAGTGATCAAAAAGTCTTAAACACCTCAGAATGGTATCAGTGAGAAGTTCTCCCTCAAAAAATGAGCTCCCACCCAGCTCTGTACACATAATTACAAAAAAGTTATAGGGGTCAAAATATGGCGACAAAAAAAAAAAAATCTGATTCTGTAAATCTCCTGTCATTCCGAGTTACTCTGAATTGGTAGCCCTGATTAATAAATACATGCAACATGAATGCATATATGCCGCTTCACACAAAACTAGATCACAAGTGTTAGGCCTCTTGCACATGAACGTTGTTGGTCCATTCCGTGCATTAGGGACAGCAATTTGCAGTCCCCAATGCACGGGCAACGTACAAGCAGCGGCCGGGACAGATCCAGACCCATTCAACTTGAATGGGTCCGTAAACATGTTCTACTTTTCTGCTGTGCGGAGGAATGGCCAGAAGCACCACGGAAGCACTCTGTAGTGCTTCTGTGGGGATCCGATCCGTGTTTCCGTTCCGTTCAAGTGAATGGGTCAACATCACGGATGTGGGATGCACACGGCTGGTGCCCTGTGTATTGCGGAACCGCCGTATGTGGTCCACAATACAACCACAGGCACACAGCGGCCATGTGCAAGAGGCCTTACAAAGATGGGATTTATGGTGCACATCCTCTTATGCTTTCCATATTCCACAGATTTATATCACACAGCTACTTACAGTGCTGATAAGTTTACATACCCTTGCAGAATTTATGATTCCCTTTTCATACTTACCTTCCTGGAGCGAGACGTTCACTTGCTGGATTCTTCTCTTGGCCGGGCCGTGCTTGCGCAGAACACTGAAGATTTTCTCCTGGCCGGGCCGCGCAATGTCCTGAACGCGCACGCCTCCGCGCATGTGCTATGGTGACTTATTCCTGGCCTGTATAGTACAGAGTCGGTGTGCGCGTTCGCGGCTCTGTACTATACTGGCCAAGAAGAAGTCATCATGGCGCATGCGCGGCGGCATGCGCGTTCAGGACATTGCGCGGCACAGTGGGATTCGACAAGAGAGGTGGCCTTAACCAGGGGAGACCAAAGACAACATCAGGTAAGAGGGGACTTATTTTCTAAAAAAGGGTGGGAATTGGGTAATAAAATGTATTTAGAAAAATAGTCACTGTCCAATCATTAACAGATTTACCAGTGATCATTAAGATGAGAATACCCCTTTAACCATTGTTCAGAGAATATGAATGATAACACGGACACTTTTCTCTCGCTCATGGTTAGTGGTCGGCTGAAGCCATATATGTCAAACAACGGTGTTTACTCTTTATAAATCATAATCACAACACAAACTCCCCAAATGACCCTGATCAGAAGTTTACACGCCCCAGTTCTTAATACCATGTATTGCCCCCTTTAACATCAATGACAGCTTGAAGTCTTTTGTGGTAGTTGTGGATGAGGCTCTTTATTTTCTCAGATGGTAAAACTGCCCATTCTTCCTGTTGAAAAAAAAAAAGCAATTCCACCACAGTTTTACGGGATTTTTATTTACGACATTCGATGTGCGATAAAACTGACTGGTTACTTTTATTCTACAGGTCAGATCGAATCCGACGATACCTTATATGTATAGTTTTTCTTGCGTTTTAATAGTGATAATTTTTTTTTTTAAATCTGATTTAGTTTTTGTCGCCATATTTTGAGCCCTATAACTTTTTTGTAATTATGTGTACGGAGCTGGGTGGGGACTAATTTTTTGCGGGGCAATCTGAACTTTTAACTGATACCATTCTGGGGGGTTTTAGACTTTTTGATCACTTTTTATTAAAATTTTTGTAGCAAATGAAGCGACCAAAAACGGCGAATCTGACATTTGGACTCTTTTTTTTTAATGTTTTGCTGTTTGCCGTATGGGGAATATATTTTTATACAATGGGTGTTTTTACACATTGCGACACCCATGATGTGTATTTTTTTTGTTCTTTTATTTTCATTTTGGGAAAAGGGGGGTGATCTGAATTATTATTATTTTTTTTACACTTTTATATAGTTCCCAGGTTACACACACATAACTGCGCTGCAGTCCAGTACAGTAAGGCCTAAATAAGCAATAATCCTAACTAACTAGCTAATACAAGGCCTAGGCTAGTCTCTGTTACTTTAGGCGCCAAACAGTATAGTACAATTGGTAATCAGGTGTACTGACCTGCGTCCGGTCTGGGCCCTAGGATGCTGCTTACCCGGGATGGCCACCAAGCTCTCAGCAACCGTGCGGCCTTGTTTGATAATAAAGCTTCTTGTCCACACACAGGAAATGGTCTTCCTAGGACAACCTTTCTTTCAAATTGCTGAATCCACTAAGGGAACAATAGCTACTCTCCTTCCTTTGAGTGTCCATTCACTGCCGGACATCCGCAAGCCAGGATGGAATCCAATTCAGTCCCTCACAGCACACTCCTTTCACCAGGTCAGATAAACACTTCCTGGTTCACACAGAAGCAGCTTACATGAGTCATCATCTGCTTTGCATATGCAGATCCCAGAGTGTGCTGACTGTGCTGCAAAACAGTGACCTCTAGTGCCCGGAATGCCAAATGACAGCTCCAATACAATTTAAACATAATCATTTTACAGGCAGAGCTTATCCACAATCTCACATGCCATCAGGAAAGAAAAAATCAATTGATGGAATAACATGGTCATTTATGTTAAGGTAGTCAGCTGAACTCATTCTTGGAGCACATACTGTTGCTGAACCTAGACCTGACCAACTGCAGCAACCACCAGATCATAGCACTGCCCCCACAAGCTTGTACAGTAGGCAATAGGCATGATGGGTGTAGCTCTTCATCTGCCTCTCTTCTTACCCTGATGCGCCCATCACTCTAGAACAGGGTAAATCTTGACTAATCAGACCACATGACCTTCTTCCATTGCTCCAGAGTCCAATCTTTATGCTCCCTAGCAAATTGAAGCCTTTTTTTCTGGTTTTCCTCACTGATTAGTGGTTTTATTACAACTACATAGCTGTTCAGTCCCAATCCCTTGAGTTCCCTTTGCATTGTGCGTGTGGAAATGCTCTTGCTGTCACTCTTAAACATACAGATGTAGCAGGGTTAACACTCAAATTCTTAACTCAAAATTCTTAACTCATTGTGTTATCTTGAAACAAAAGCCATTGAAAGCAATTGAAGGTGTTTGCTTAACGCATTTAGTTTAGATAACATCTCATAAAGCATGAATGTTAACTCTACTACATCTGTAGCCCTGAGTTCTACTGTTGTTTTTCTTCGATTTGATTTCAACAAACGTTTCAGTGATCGCCGATCACGATTATTCAGGATTTTTTTTCCCGCCACATTTCTTCCTCGAATACGATGGGTCCCCACTATCCTTCCAGTTTTTAATAATGTGTTGGACAGTTCTTAACCCAATTTTAGTAGTTTCTGCAATCTCCTTAGAAGTTTTCTCTGCTTGATGCATGCCAATGATTTGACTCTTCTCAAACAGACTAACATCTTTTCCACAACCACGAGATGTGTCTTTCGACATGGTTGTTTAACCCCTTTAGGACACAGCCATATTTCACCTTAAGGACCAGGCCATTTTCTGCAAATCTGACCAGTGTCACTTTAAGTGGTGATAACTCTAAAACGCTTTGACTTATCCAGGCCATTCTGAGATAATTTTTTCGTCACATATTGTACTTCATGACACTGGTAAAATAAAGTTAAAAAAAAATAATTTTTATTTATAAAAATAAACAAATTTTCCAAAAGTTTCTATTTCTCTACTTCTATAATACATAGTAATACCTCCGAAAATAGTTATTACTTTACATTCCTCATATGTCTACTTTATGTTTGGATAATTTTGGGAATGGCATTTTAGTTTTTGGGGACGTTACAAGGCTTAGAAGTTTAGAAGCAAATCCTGAAATTTTTCAGAAATTTTCAAAAACCATTTTTTAGGCACCAGTTCAGGTCTGAAGTCACTTTGTGAGGATTACATAATAGAATCCACCCAAAAATGACCCCATTCTAGAAACTACACCCCTCAAGGTATTCAAAACTGATTTTACAAACTTTGTTAACCCTTTAGGTGTTGCACAAAAGTTATTGGAAATTTGAGAATTCATTTTTGGCAAATTTTCCATTCTAATCCATTTTTTCCAGTAACAAAGCAAGGGTTAACAGCCAAACAAAATGCTATATTTATTGCCCGGATTCTGTAGTTCGCAGAAACACCCCATATGTGGCCATAAACGACTGTACGGGCACACCGTAGGGCGTAGAGGGAAAGGTGCGCCTTATGGTTTTTGGAAGGCAGATTTTGCTGGACTGGTTTATTTACACCATGTTCCATTTAAAGCCCCCCTGATGCACCCCTAGAGTAGAAACTCCATAAAAGTGACCCCATTTTGGAAACTATGGGATAAGGTGGCAGTTTTGTTGGGACTATTTTTTTTAGGTTACATATGATTTTTTGTTTATCTAAAGTACATTTTTGTGAGGCAAGGTTACCAAAAATAGAAATTCTGAAATTTCATCTCCATTTGCCATAAACTGTTGAGGAACACCTAAAGGGTTAATAAAGTTTGTAAAATCAGTTTTAAATACCTTGAGGGGTGTAGTTTCTTAGATAGGGTCGCTTTTATGACGTTTCTACTCTAGGGGTGCATCAGGGAGGCTTCAAATGGGACATGCTGCAAAAAAAATAAGGTCTTCAAAATCTGTCTTCCAGAAACCACACAGCGTTCCTTTCCATTTGCGCCCTGCCGTTTGATCATACAGCAGTTTACGACCACATATGTGGTGTTTCTGTAAACGACATAATCAGGGTAATAAATATTAAGTTTTGTTTGGCTGTTAACCCTTCCATTGTTATTGGAAAAAAAAACGGATTAAAATGGAAAATTTGAAAAAAAATTGCTGTTTTGGCACTGTTTTTATTTTGTTTTTTTTGACCGTGTTCATCTGAGGGGTTAGGTCATGGGGTATTTTTATATAGCAGATTCTTCCGGATGTGGCGATACCTAATATGTCAACTTTTTTATTTATTTTAGTTTTACTAAATAATATTTCTGAAAAAATAATGTTTTAGTTTTAGTGTCTCAAGTCTGAGAACCATAGTTTTTTTTCTCCGACTGTAAGTGGCTAAGTTGGGGAAGAGGAACATAAATTTAGTACTCCATGGAAGTGTGGTACTCCCTGAAGCAACCAATAATGCAGAGGCCCGGATGATCGGGGCACGTGTCACACTGAGTAGTGGTGTCCTTCCGTATCCCCCTCCTGTGACACACTCTGCACTTTTTTTGGGGTCTGTCCCTTATTTCCAGTATGGGGGACCACACCTGGAAAGTGTTGGCCAGGGACGATCTGGGCGCCTCCTGTTCCTGAGGTACTCTGGCCTGCTCTTTTCTGGTCAGAAAAGATCAGGGCCTTGAGGACTGCCTCATAGAACTGAAGGAATGTCCCGGTTTTGCCAGCGGTCCGGGACAGCACAAAAGAGTTGTACAAGGCAACCTGTACCAAGTAGACCGCAACTGTTTTGTACTATGCCCGGGTTTTGCGCATGGGGTTATATGGCTTGAGGACTTGATCAGAAAGATAAACTCCTCCCATATACCGATTGTAGTCAACGATACAATCAGGCTTGTGGACCATTGCCGCGGTACCTTGCACAGGGACAGGGGTGATGCCGTTACCATGAATTGTGGACAGTACAAGGACATCCCTCTTGTCCTTATATCTGACCAGCAACAGGTTTTCACTGGTAAGGGCATGGGTCGCACCCCTGGGGATAGGTACCTGGAGAGAGTAGGTAGGGAGGCAGTGTTGATTTTTCCACATGGTCCCACAAGCAGAACAAGGGGATACTAGTATAAAAGTTATTCACGTACAGGTGGTAACTCTTATCTAGCAGTGGGTGCACAAGGTCCTACACAAGTTTACCGCTAACACCCAGAGTGGGGGGACATTCTGGGGGTTGAATACGGGAATCTCGCCCCTCGTACACACAAAACTTAAAAGTGTACCCTGAGGTACTTTCACAAAGTTTGCACAGCTTCATTCCATACCTCGCCCACATAGAGGGAACATACTGGCGGAAAATGTGTCTCCCCTTGAAAGCAATGAGAGACTCATCAACCTCCCTTCCAGGTACATAGGCCTGTACAAATTTGGCCCCAAAGTGATCGATGACCGGCCTGATTTTGTACAGGCAGTCATAGGCAGGATCACTTTGGGGGGGACATGCTGCATTATATGAATAATGCAGACATTTCTGGATGGCCTCAAACCAGGAGCGTGTCATGGCCGTACTGTAAAGTGGGGTCTGGTAGAGGACGTCCCCACTCCAATAATGCCTGACAGTAGGTTTCTTGACTAGGCCCATGTGCAGCACGAGGCCCCAAAATGTCCTCATCTCGGCTGCACTGACTGGAGTCCAGCCACCGGGCCTAGCCAAAAAGGAGCGTACAGGTTTGTTTGCTCCACCATTACATTTACAAAGTGGTCACTAAAAAAAAGACTAAAATAGTCATATTCATTGAAGCCCACTGTGGAAATCTGGATTCCTGGTTGGCCTACAAAATCAGGAATCACAGGCTCAAAACGCTCTGGGGTATACCAGACAAGTTCACCGGCAGGTGGCTCCGGGGGACTTAAGTGGTGGGCGGAAAAATAGTACGAGCCACAGAGCTGCTCGTACTAGGGTGGGCCACAGGGTCCCTGGCATGGCGGTCTCCGCCGCCTTCGGGGCTCATCATTATCGCTAGATGATGAGGAGGACACAGATGACAAAAGGAAAGTGGGGTCATCCTCGTCCTCACTGGGACTCTCGGAGTCGGAGGCAACCTGGGCGTATGCCTCCTTGGCCGAGAACATCCGGGGAGTGTGTGTGTGCGTGATAAACTTTATTTGGTGTGCGTGTGTGTGGGGGCACGGGTGCTCGCAAACTTACCTTAAACCTAACAGACAAAAAAAAATAGACTAACTAAAAAAATGGCAAAAAATGTGAAAAAATAAAATAAAAAATAAATTCAAAGTTGATCAGCAGTGGGGTGTGCGATGCGCTAACAGTGGCCGGACGCTAAGAGTGACGACCACAGTCAGCGTACGCACAAAAAAAATAAAAAATAAACTGCTTGCGCCCCAAAAAAGTTGTGGTGGGGTAAGCTGCAGCACCCCTAGGGGTCTAGGGTCACACAGCTGTGCTGTGGACCCCAGACACCCGATTTAGGGTAATGCAATCAAAAATATATACAGTACAGACCAAAAGTTTGGACACGCCTTCTCATTCAAAGAGTTTTCTTTATTTTCATGACTATGACAATTGTAGATTCACACTGAAGGCATCAAAACTATGAATTAACACGTGGAATTATATACATAACAAAAAAGTGTGAAACAACTGAAAATATGTCATATTCTAGGTTCTTCAAAGAAGCCACCTTTTGCTTTGATTACTGCTTTGCACACTCTTGGCATTCTCTTGATGAGCTTCAAGAGGTAGTCACCTGAAATGGTCTTCACTTCACAGGTGTGCCCTGTCAGGTTTAATAAGTGGGATTTCTTGCCTTATAAATGAGGTTGGGACCATCAGTTGCGTTGTGGAGAAGTCAGGTGGATACACAGCTGATAGGCCTACTGAATAGACTGTTAGAATTTGTATTATGGCAAGAAAAAAGCAGCTAAGTAAAGAAAAACGAGTGGCCATCATTACTTTAAGAAATGAAGGTCAGTCAGTCCGAAAAATTGGGAAAACTTTGAAAGTGTCCCCAAGTGCAGTCACAAAAACCATAAAGCGCTACAAAGAAACTGGCTCACATGCGGACCGCCCCAGGAAAGGAAGACCATGAGTCACCTCTGCTGCGGAGGATAAGTTCATCCGAGTCACCAGCCTCAGAAATCGCAGGTTAACAGCAGCTCAGATTAGAGACCAGGTCAATGCCACACAGAGTTCTAGCAGCAGACACATCTCTAGAACAACTGTTAAGAGGAGACTGTGTGAATCAGGCCTTCATGGTAGAAGATCTGCTAGGAAACCACTGCTAAGGACAGGCAACAAGCAGAACAGACTTGTTTAGGCTAAATAACACAAGGAATGGACATTAGACCAGTGGAAATCTGTGCTTTGGTCTGATGAGTCCTGATTTGAGATCTTTGGTTCCAACCACCGTGTCTTTGTGCGACGCAGAAAAGGTGAACGGATGGACTCTACATGCCTGGTTCCCACCGTGAAGCATGGAGGAGGAGGTGTGATGGTGTGGGGGAGCTTTGCTGGTGACACTGTTGGGGATTTATTCAAAATTGAAGGCATACTGAACCAGCATGGCTACCACAGCATCTTGCAGCGGCATGCTATTCCATCCGGTTTGCGTTTAGTTGGACCATCATTTATTTTTCAACAGGACAATGACCCTAAACACACCTCCAGGCTGTGTAAGGGCTATTTGGCCATGAAGGAGAGTGATGGGGTGCTGCGCCAGATGACCTGGCCTCCACAGTCACCGGACCTGAACCCAATCAAGATGGTTTGGGGTGAGCTGGACCACAGAGTGAAGGCAAAAGGGCCAACAAGTGCTAAGCATCTCTGGGAACTCATTCAAGACTGTTGGAAGACAATTTCAGGTGACTACCTCTTGAAGCTCATCAAGAGAATGCCAAGAGTGTGCAAAGCAGTAATCAAAGCAAAAGGTGGCTACTTTGAAGAACCTAGAATATGACTTATTTTCAGTTGTTTCACACTTTTTTGTTATGTATATAATTCCACATGTGTTAATTCATAGTTTTGATGCCTTCAGTGTGAATCTACAATTTTCATAGTCATGAAAATAAAGAAAACGCTTTGAATGAGAAGGTGTGTCCAAACTTTTGGTCTGTATTGTATATATATACAGGGAGTGCAGAATTATTAGGCAAATGAGTATTTTGACCATATCATCCTCTTTATGCATGTTGTCTTACTCCAAGCTGTATAGGCTCGAAAGCCTACTACCAATTAAGCATATTAGGTGATGTGTATCTCTGTAATGAGAAGGGGTGTGGTATAATGACATCAACACCCTATATCAGGTGTGCATAATTATTAGACAACTTCCTTTCCTTTGGCAAAATGGGTCAAAAGAAGGACTTGACAGGCTCAGAAAAGTCAAAAATAGTGAGATATCTTGCAGAGGGATGCAGCACTCTTAAAATTGCAAAGCTTCTGAAGCGTGATCATCGAACAATCAAGCGTTTCATTTAAAATAGTCAACAGGGTCGCAAGAAGCGTGTGGAAAAACCAAGGCGCAAAATAACTGCCCATGAACTGAGAAAAGTCAAGCGTGCAGCTGCCAAGATGCCACTTGCCACCAGTTTGGCCATATTTAAGAGCTGCAACATCACTGGAGTGCCAAAAAGCACAAGGTGTGCAATACTCAGAGACATGGCCAAGGTAAGAAAGGCTGAAAGACGACCACCTTTGAACAAGACACACAAGCTGAAACGTCAAGACTGGGCCAAGAAATATCTCAAGACTGATTTTTCTAAGGTTTTATGGACTGATGAAATGAGAGTGAGTCTTGATGGGCCAGATGGATGGGCCCATGGCTGGATTGGTAAAGGGCAGAGAGCTCCAGTCCGACTCAGACGCCAGCAAGGTGGAGGTGGAGTACTGGTTTGGGCTGGTATCATCAAAGATGAGCTTGTGGGGCCTTTTCGGGTTGAGGATGGAGTCAAGCTCAACTCCCAGTCCTACTGCTAGTTTCTGGAAGACACCTTCTTCAAGCAGTGGTACAGGAAGAAGTCTGCATCCTTCAAGAAAAACATGATTTTCATGCAGGACAATGCTCCATCACACGCGTCCAAGTACTCCACAGCGTGGCTGGCAAGAAAGGGTATAAAAGAAGAAAAACTAATGACATGGCCTCCTTGTTCACCTGATCTGAACCCCATTGAGAACCTGTGGTCCATCATCAAATGTGAGATTTACAAGGAGGGAAAACAGTACACCTCTCTGAACAGTGTCTGGGAGGCTGTGGTTGCTGCTGCACGCAATGTTGATGGTGAACAGATCAAAACACTGACAGAAACCATGGATGGTAGGCTTTTGAGTGTCCTTGCAAAGAAAGGTGGCTATATTGGTCACTGATTTGTTTTTGTTTTGTTTTTGAATGTCAGAAATGTATATTTGTGAATGTTGAGATGTTATATTGGTTTCACTGGTAAAAATAAATAATTGAAATGGGTATATATTTGTTTTTTGTTAAGTTGCCTAATAATTATGCACATTAATAGTCACCTGCACACACAGATATCCCCCTAAAATAGCTAAAACTAAAAACAAACTAAGAACTACTTCCAAAAATATTCAGCTTTGATATTAATGAGTTTTTTGGGTTCATTGAGAACATGGTTGTTGTTCAATAATAAAATTAATCCTCAAAAATACAACTTGCCTAATAATTCTGCACTCCCTGTATATATATATATATATATATATATATATATATATATATTTGTATTTGTAGTCCGAATAACAGCCCCTCATACATTACTTAAGAATATATAACTATTTTGTATGATCTGAAGAATCTTCTTAAGTAAACTCATTATATTTCTGCAAGAAATCACTATCATTTAATCATTGCTTTGCCACTCTTGGAGAGAATCCAAAGAGTAATCCAAAGAATAATCCAAAAAGATTATTAGTAATTGCTGTAAGCTTGTCCAGTTTATTTTGGAACTGATGGTACATGACAGGGGCGTCGTTAGGTCAAAACATTCGGGGCTTGAGCCCGGGATGTTTTGACCAGAGCCCCGAATGTTATGCTGGCACTGGCAGGGCCGGCCGGCGCTCTGACTTTCCTGCGCTACACCGGCCCCGCCGCTCACATATATTTATAAACTGTAAACTGTAATCCTAATCCGCCTGCAGACTTAACTTAACTTGAAATCAGTGCTCATCTCATTACTAGATTCTTAGCTCCGGTAGCAGCAGGCAGTGCGGACGGAGCTCGCTCACTGACGTCAGGCGCCTGCTCCTCCCACTAGGTGGCGCGTGACGTCAGTGAGTGAGCACCACCCGCACTGCCTGTTACTGGAGCTGACTAGCTGAAGGTAAGATAGTAAAGACTAGAGATGAGCGCTGATTTAAAGTTAAAGTTGCAGGATACGGATTAGGATTAGAGTTTAAAATGTATACTCCTGTGAGCAGCGGGGAGGGGGATCTGTGGATGGCACTGTTATGGGGAGGGGGATATGTGGATGGCACTGTTATGGGCAGGGGGATCTGTGGATGGCACTGTTATGGGGAGGGGGATCTGTGTGTGGCACTGTTATGGGGAGGGGGATCTGTGGATGGCACTGTTATGGGGAGGGGGATCTGTGGATGGCACTGTTATGGGGAGGGGGATCTGTGGATGGCACTGTTATGGTATCTGTGGATGGCACTGTTATGGAGGATCTGTGGATGGCACAGTCCTGTATGCTGGTGTGGCACTGGTAGCATTTTTGGCTATTAGTTTGAGTGGACCTGGTCCTGGGCAACCCCACAGTGGCACAGCTGCACAGATCATCCCCCAACTCCCCTTGTACTTGTTCTGCTACTTGCAGGCTGAGTGGGTATGAGTTCAGAACTTCAGTCCCTTTGGTCCGCAATTCTGTTCTGCTGCGCATGATCCCGCGACACCTGCCGCAGGAGGTCACGGGTCTCACAGGATCATGCGCCGCAGAACAGTATTGCGGACCGAAGTGACTGAAGTTCTGAACTCATGCCCACTCAGCCTGCAAGTAGCAGAACAAGTAGAAGGGGGTTGATAGGTTCAAACTTCTGTGATTAGTTTATAGTTGGGGGGGTTTGCTTAATTGTAAATTAGGCTGACCATAGGTTAGGATGATCTGTGGGGTTGCCCAGACGGCTAGGCCCTTCACTGTAGTTATTAACCCTATTCAGCAGTCCCCCATTCACTGAAGGGGGACTGTTTAAAGGGGTTAATAACTACTGTGAAGGCCCCTCGGTGGCAATGAGGGTGGGGCTTCATGGGGTGGGGGAGTGGCTCCACATGGGCTTGTGCCCCTGGTTGGAAATTACAAGGAACACATTATTTTCTATTGACTATCAGCTGATTTAGAGGTTTTTTTCACAGTTTTTTAACAGATGACCAATCCTCTGTATAGGTTATCAGTATCTGATCGTGGGGTTCTGACATCGGGGACACCACCAATCAGCTGTTTGAGAAGGCAGTGATGATCACTAGAGATGAGCAAAATTCTCAAAAACACTTCACTTATTTGGGCAGTTACGGTGCCAAACCTGACAAAATAGTTCAAGTGTGAACTCAGCCTTACAGGTCGATGTTAGCCCCAGGTATAAAGAACAGTGCAGAGGCACAAGATTATACTGTAGCGTGAAAGAGCTCTCTCCTTTTACACTGTCGTCAGCTGATTCCACATGTCTACAGAACCTGTTCTATTAAACGTGTATACAAGTAGAGCCCCCCCCCCCCCCCCCCCCCCGACAGAGTGGAGGGGTGTTGGCAGTAAGTTTGTGCTGACGTCACTGAATATTTTGCCCTTCCTCTGATCGGTCAGAACAATAACCCCTCAAAAACGAATCCTGTCTGTTGGGCATGCGCCTTCACTTGGTCAGCATTTGTTCAGTAATTCTTCAGTATAGCTAAAGCCCAAAAAAAATAAAAACATGAGTGATTCCAAAACAGAGATTACATGTGAATGGACTATTTGCATGTCTTCTGTGTTTTCTGCCCACTCCTGCTTTTGGCTACCAAATCATGAGACAATTCTGATGGGACCATACAGGCCTTACAGCTGCTACACAGACAGGATCCGTTGTGTGTCTCATTTTTCCTTCTTTAGTGTGGAGGTGACAGCAGCAGCAGCATGAGGAGGCCACAAAGTGACACAATTACAGAGTGTGGAGGTGGCAGCAGCATGAGGAGACCTGAGTGGTAAGGTGACAGCAGCATCTGGAGACCACAGAGTAACCAGGTGAAAGAGTGGGGAGGTGGGTGGCAATAACTGTACACGCTGAAGATGTTGGGTGTAAGAAGGAGCACTTGGCATCAGATGTGTGGCATAATGTGGGTGGCAGCATCAGAATATTAGCTGAGGCAGGTAGACAGAAGAAACCGATCTCTTTAGTCAAAGTGTTGTTGTGGCACCATGGATGATCTAGACTGATGCATCAGGCATTGGTGGGTGGAAATGCTGGCTGATCCATGCCTGATTCATCTTGACAAAGGTCAGTCTCTTCACAATTTGGGTGGACAGGTGAGTTCTCCTTGGGGTAACTATGTCCCCGGCCGCACTAAACACCCGCTCTGATGCCACACTACTGGCCGAGCAGGACAGCTTTTCCAGGGCAAATTCGGCCAGTTGCGGCTACAAATCCAGTTTCGCTGCCCAGTAGTCCAGTGGATGTTCAATGTGGGGTGGTAGATGCTGTCCAAGTATGCAAACACCTGCTGGTTCAGGTTCTGCTCCTGCTCTAGCTGCTGCTTCTCTGGTGAGTAGTTTCTTCACTAGGCGGGTTAAGAAATCTGCTCATCATCAACTATAGACTCAACATGCTGCTGATGGAGCTGGAACTGCTCCTACCCCCCCCCACACACACACTGCCACTGTAGCCATGGCAGTGGAACGAGAGCACAGACGGCCCCTCCATTCAGACCTGTGAGAGGATAAACGATGGTGCAGAGAGGCAGCGTCCAACTGACTACATAGGATGTCTCTATAGTAGTTCAGTTTGTCCTCCCTCTCAGCAGGTGTAAAAAAAGCACCAATTTTGGACCTGAAGTGAGGGTCCAACAGGGTGGAGAGCCAGAAGTCATCCTTCTGCCGCATGGTGACAGTTCAGCTGTCACTACCCAAGCAAGTGAGCATGCAGCGGGCCATTTGCACAAGTGACTCGGAGGGACTCCATGCCTTCATCTCCAGTGCATACTGCCACGGTGTGCCTGGGTCATCTGCCTCATCTTCCACATCTCCCTATTGCTCCTCTGGCTGCTCCTGATCCTCCTCTCCTGTCATCTGCGTAGAAAAACCTCTTATTTCGCTACACATTGCTTGTGCTCCAATGTTCTCCTCCTCCTCCAGTTCAGCCCCCACAGGGCTCATGTGGCCATAGGATGTAGGCACCACATCTCCAGTCCCCTGACCAGCCAGATTTACCAGTTTCTGCACAGGATATGAATCAGTGGAATTACGTTGTTCATTCCGTAGTCGTGGCGACTGACAAATAGCGTTGCATCCTCAAAGGGCCTGAGCAAGCGGCAGGTGTCACACAGGAGCTGCCACTGGCTGACATCGAAGTTACACAAGGGAGTACTTCTCTCCGCTTGGATCATCAATAAATCGTTTATGGACTTTCTCTGTTCATATAGTAGGTCCAACATATGGAGGGTGGAATTCGAACAAGTGGAAACATCGCATATCAGCCTATGTTGGATGCCGTTCTCTGAAAGGTGCAGAGTCTACCAGTTGGAAAGGGAGGTACTGCAGCACCAGCAACTTGACCAGAAGCACATTCAGCTTCTGTGCCATTGGATTAGTGCATGCATACTGTTGTCTCTTGGCAATCGCTTCGGGGATCTGACGGAATGACTGACGAGGAGTAGGAGGAGGATCAGGAGCATCAGGACCAGCAGATGATGGGAAGGACAGACAGCTTTCACATTGGAGCCACGGTCCTCCCAGGCCACTATATGATGATGCTGCATATTTTGACGCAGGGCCGTGGTGCCAACATTGGCACCCTGGCCACGCTTCACCTTCTGCCCACAGATTCGGCAAATGACCATGTTCACCTCCTCCGGCGGCTTAACAAAAAAACTGCCACACCGCTGAGTAGGTGATTTTACCCCCAACACTCCGCACTGACTAACTACTGCTGCTGCTTTCTCCGTTAATCCCTGAACCACTACTTTCTGGGAAGGTAGGCTCCTTGCAAAGCGGATGGTTTACCCCGGGCATGTTTCGCTCCAAACCTCCCACTGCTGCCACTCTGCTGACTCCTAGCCACACTAGCAACTTGCTGGCTCCGCTGCTGACTCATGCGCAAGCTGCCACCCTCTTCTCCCGATGATGATGAAGCCCCTAATTCACCCAGCTTCAAAGTGCGATCAGCTACATCTTCATCATGGAATACTGTCTGCACGTCACTGATGTACTCCTCAACGGTGTCTGGGTCAGGAGCCTGACCGCTCTCAACACCAGCTCCCACGCCACTCTTCTCATCACTACTTGCCTGCCTACCGGAGGAAGCGGCGGATGTCTCCTCCACATCTTGGCTGGCCAGTAACTGCTGACTGTCCTCTAGTAGCTCATCCTCACTACAGGTCCTTCTCAAATAATTAGCATATTGTGATAAAGTTAATTATTTTCTGTAATGTACTGATAAACATTAGACTTTCATATATTTTAGATTCATTACACACCAACTGAAGTAGTTCAAGCCTTTTATTGTTTTAATATTGATGATTTTGGCATACAGCTCATGAAAACCCAAATTTCCTATCTCAAAAAATTAGCATATTTCATCCAACCAATAAAAGAAAAGTGTTTTTAATACAAAAAAAGTCAACCTTCAAATAATTATGTTCAGTTATGCACTCAATACTTGGTGGGGAATCCTTTTGCAGAAATGACTGCTTCAATGCGGCATGGCATGGAGGCAATCAGCCTGTGGCACTGCTGAGGTGTTATGGAGGCCCAGGATGCTTCCATAGCGGCCTTAAGCTCATCCAGAGTGTTGGGTCTTGCGTCTCTCAACTTTCTCTTCCCAATATCCCAAAGATTCTCTATGGGGTTCTGGTCAGGAGAGTTGGCAGGCCAATAGAGCACAGTGATACCATGGTCAGTAAACCATTTACCAGTGGTTTTGGCACTGTGAGCAGGTGCCAGGTTGTGCTGAAAAATGAAATCTTCATCTCCATAAAGCTTTTCAGCAGATGGAAGCATGAAGTGCTCCAAAATCTCCTGATAGCTAGCTGCATTGACCCTGCCCTTGATAAAACACAGTGGACCAACACCAGCAGCTGACATGGCACCCCAGACCATCGTCTGTGGGTACTTGACACTGGACTTCAGGCATTTTGGCATTTCCCTCTCCCCAGTCTTCCTCCAGACTCTGGCACCTTGATTTCCGAATGACATGCAAAATTTGCTTTCATCCGAAAAAAGTACTTTGGACCACTGAGCAACAGTCCAGTGCTGCTTCTCTGTAGCCCAGGTCAGGCGCTTCTGCCGCTGTTTCTGGTACAAAAGTGGCTTGACCTGGGGTATGCGGCACCTGTAGCCCATTTCCTGCACAAGCCTGTGGATGTTTCTACTCCAGACTCAGTCCACTGCTTCCGCAGGTCTCCCAAGGTCTGGAATCGGTCCTTCTCCACAATCTTCCTCAGGGTCCGGTCACCTCTTCTCGTTGTGCAGCGTTTTCTGCCATACTTTTTACTTCCCACAGACTTCCCACTGAGGTGCCTTGATACAGCACTCTGGGAACAGCCTATTCGTTCAGAAATTTCTTTCTGTGTCTTACCCTCTTGCTTGAGGGTGTCAATGATGGCCTTCTGGACAGCAGTCAGGTCGGCAGTCTTTCCCATGATTGCGGTTTTGAGTAATGAACCAGGCTGGGAGTTTTTAAAAGCCTCAGGAATCTTTTGCAGGTGTTTAGAGTTAATTAGTTGATTCAGATGAATAGGTTAATAGCTCGTTTAGAGAACCTTTTCATGATATGCTAATTTTTTGAGATAGGAATTTTGGGTTTTCATGAGCTGTATGCCAAAATCATCAATATTAAAACAATAAAAGGCTTGAACTACTTCAGTTGGTGTGTAATGAATCTAAAATATATGAAAGTCTAATGTTTATCAGTACATTACAGAAAATAATGAACTTTATCACAATATGCTAATTTTTTGAGAAGGACCTGTATATAGTGGAGCTGAGCGCACAGCATATAAAACTTCTCTGGCTGAGGGAACAGAAAAGGACAGAGGCAGTTTGAGGACAGGTAAGGGCACAGGGCCTGCTCCCCGGCCATGCCAACTAAGGGTTGTGTCTGACGAACTGGCTGGGGGTGTCTTTTGTCACTTAGGACAAAGTGGATGACAGAGTCAACCATTCAAGACCCGCTGGGTTGTTGGTCAAGACACGACCGCTAGATGACACCGAGAGCTCAGGCATCTCGAAGTGACCCCTGCTGCAATGCCCCCTTACTCGTCTGTGACCTGAAACATTTAGTCCTGTGCAGGGCCTGTCACTTCTCTGTCTGACATACTGTTAAATCAAATAAATAAATAGAAAATTAATACACTCCAACAAAGGCTGTAATTTTCTCACTTCACCATACAACGGCTAATAAGCCCCTTTTTTTCCACTAATAGACCCCAACAAAGGCTTTAGAACATATAACTGCACAGCTGAACAGCAAATAATACTTTTTTTCCTACTAAAACACTCCAAAAAAGGATGCAATTTTCTTACTTCACCACACACCGACTAATAAGCAATTTTTTACACTAATACACGCCCAAAAAGGCTTTAGAATATATAACTGCACCATTGAACAGCAAATAAGCCCTTACTTTTTTCCACTAATACACCACAAAAAAGGCTTTAGAACAGATAACTGCACCGCTGAATGGCAAATAATACATTTTTTTCACTAATACACGCCAAAAAGGGCTGTACCTCACACCAAAAATGGGTATATGTCACCCACTGAACTAACAGACAGATTAACTATATTGATTTCCCTGTCACATATGCAGTGCACGTGTATCTCACACCAAAAATGGGTATATGTTACCCATCCAACTAACAGACGGATTAACTATTATATTTTTCTGTCAGGGGTACAAAAATGGTGCATTGCACCCACAACAATTCACTATAGGTCAGCAACAGAATTAACAGCCAAATTAATTACTATATTTCATTGTCATGGGTACAAGGATGATGCAATGCACCCGCAAAAAATCACTATAGGTCACACACAGAATAAACAGCCAGATTTATTATTATATTTCTGTGTCAGGGGTGCAAAGCTGGCGTATTGCACTCACAAAAAATCATTATAGGTCATGCACAAAACGAATAGCCAGATTCCTAACACTCTCCCTCGCTTCATTTGCCTGCTACCTGTCCCTTCACTTCTCTAAGCTGATGGGCGGTGCTACACATGATCCAGCTTGTATAGAGGCTGGGTCACATGATGCACTGGCCAATCACAGCCATGCCATTAGTAGGCATTGCCGTGATGGCTTCTAAGTGCCCACAGCTTGAAAGCTTGTTGATTGGCAGCCTTTCAAAAGCTTTATTAAATGCCCAAACACCAAACTCAAACCCAAACTTTTCCAGCAAAGTTCAGGTTCTGATCCGGGTACCGGAACTCGCAAAGTTTGGTACGGGTTCGCTCAACACTATTCACCACACAACAGCAAATCAGCCCTTTTTTTCCACTAATATACTCCAAAAAGGCTGTAATTTTCTCAGTTTACCACACAATGGCTAATAATCCCTTTTTTTCCCGGTAACACACCATAAAAAATGCTTTAGAACATATAACTGCACCGCTGAACGGCAAATAATATATATATTTTTTGCCACCAATACACGCCAAAAAGGGCTGTAATTTTCTCACTTCACCACACAATGGCTAATAAGCCATTTTCTTCCAGTAATATACCCCAAAATAGGCTTTAGAACATATAACTGCACAGATGAATGACAAATAATACTTTTTTTGCCACTAATACACTCCAAAAAGGGCTGTAATTTTCTCACTTCAACACACAACGACTAATAAGCCCACTTATACACGCCAAAAAAGGATTTAGAACATAAAACAGCACTGCTGAACGGCTAATAAGCCCCTTTTATTTTTCCACTAATACACCCCAAAAAATGCTTGAGAACATATAACGGCTACGCTGAATGGCAATTAGGCCCTTTTTTCCAGTTATAGACACAAAAAAAAAAGGCTTTAGATAATATAACTGCACTGCACAAGAGCTAATAAGACGTATAAATATTTCCTAGTAATACACCCTGTTAATGCCTGTATCACACAGCACTTGTAACCCAATAACAAGCAAGGTTTGCTGGAATTACAGAGGTATCATTTATTGCAAACCTGAAAGCAGCAGTATAATGGCAATTTGGATCCGCAGTCAGTGCAGCAAGGTGTAATAGGATTGTTTCTATTACTCAGGCTGTACACTCCCCTATTGGATCATATTCTCCTTTTATAGTGTGGAATAATTCCTCCCTATCCTTTCCCTATAGGTCTAATGATCTTTCCCTGAACTATTCAGCAAAAAAATGATATATATATAATGTTTTCAAGTCTTTCCTAGCACTGTCCCTAGAACCTGCTGATGTCTAACCCTGCACTAAGTACACTGGAAAATGACAGAATCCAAGATGGCTATTTATAGGGCTGTAACATCACAGGGCTGGCTGGCTGGCTGCTGATTGGCTGCATGCATGGCATTGTGGGTGATCCCTCATTCCCAGAGTTCCTTGCTCCATGTCCTAACATGTGCAGCAGCCATTTTTGGAAAAAATACGATTTGTTACCACGAAGCATCAGGAAATTCAGATTCGGTGTGAATGGTTTTTTTCTTGAAATTCGGATAGAATTCCACTTCATTAACTTTGATTCACTCATCTCTAATGATCACAGTAGCACCGTGGCCTTCTCTCAGCTTACCAGGCACAGCAGCATACATTGTACAATGCCTGTGCTTGGTATGGTAGCTTAGCCCAATTTTAATTCATGAATGTGATGTCATGTGGCCTAGGCAAAGATGGAAAAGGCAGCTGCGCTACTGCGCTACAGCTGATTAGTAGTGGTCCCAGGTGTCAGACCCTTATGATCAGATACTGTTGGCCGATCGAGAGGATAGGTCATCAGTAAAAAACTGTTGGGAGAAAAAACCTTTAAAGATGGTGGCCACCAAATTCTGATAGTCCCTGGGACTCAGACATCTTTTAAGAATGGGGCTCCCGTTTGCTGGCAGATGGGCTGTGAATGCGTGTCTCTCTTCCAATTATTTCCAAGCAACTGCTCATGGTTGTTCTCGGAACTCAAATAGTGGTGAATGAAGATACCAGCCAATGCATGGCCATTTTTCCACAGCAGCCAACAAAAGTGGTTCTGTCCTCAAGATATCCTGAGGATATACCATAAAAGTCTGAGATGGGAATACCCCTTTAACTAACTCATCTCATAGTCTGAAATTTTGGTCTAGTATTCAATAATACTTCATTTTCTAGGTATTAAGAAAATATGTCTGTAATTTCATGTGTTATTTGTGTAGTTTTGAAGCTATTTTTGTACTTTTCAAACTTTACTTAAATATTTTTCTGTAATAAAAAAACAAAAACCACACACATCAGTTGTGGTTGTATGATGAAGCATCATGTGATACTGTGAGCATCATATCAATTTTACTGTATGCTGTCAATGTGATTTTTAAGAGCGTTGAAAAGCCCTTACATATGTGCTGGGAAGAGTCCTATGACAAAAAAGGGGCTAGTGAACTCTTCTGACTTCGAATCCTTCTGACCCAATCCTGGCAGAAGTGACAGCAAGGGCTGCCCTAAGACAGTCCACCAGGCAAGCCCTAGTGGAAGTGACAGAAGCACCAGAAAAACAGGCAACTGAGGTGCAGTTACTGTGGGTTGACACAGTGGACTTCGCCTAGAGGAGACTGGAGGCCAGCAGATCCCTACAGGTAAAAGAGAGCAATTGCCACAGGATATAGGAAATGTATCCAGGTGGATTACTGCTGCAATGTGCAGGTCCTTTTGTCCATTGTGGTCAGTGGTCCAGGCACCATCTAAGATTGGGGGTCCTGGCTTTAGAGACTAAGCTGTGACATATGAGTGACAGCATGTTAAAAATGTTGAGCTAAGTGGTAGAGTTCTGAGAAGGGGTCTGTGGTTATTCTTTTATACCTTTTAGGATAGACTATTGTTGTGGGATTGACTTTCTTAATATTATTGCTGTGTTGTGGATGGCACATTACAAATTGAGAGAGTATTTTAGGGGTGCAGAGGAGCCCTTTCATTTCCAATTTTATGTATGTGTGTATATATATATATATATATATATACAGGGAGTGCAGAATTATTAGGCAAGTTGTATTTTTGAGGATTAATTTTATTATTGAACAACAACCATGTTCTCAATGAACCCAAAAAACTCATTAATATCAAAGCTGAATATTTTTGGAAGTAGTTTTTAGTTTGTTTTTAGTTTTAGCTATTTTAGGGGGATATCTGTGTGTGCAGATGACTATTACTGTGCATAATTATTAGGCAACTTAACAAAAAACAAATATATACCCATTTCAATTATTTATTTTTACCAGTGAAACCAATATAACATCTCAACATTCACAAATATACATTTCTGACATTCAAAAACAAAACAAAAACAAATCAGTGACCAATATAGCCACCTTTCTTTGCAAGGACACTCAAAAGCCTGCCATCCATAGATTCTGTCAGTGTTTTGATCTGTTCAACATTATCAACATTGCGTGCAGCAGCAACCACAGCCTCCCAGACACTGTTCAGAGAGGTGTACTGTTTTCCCTCCTTGTAAATCTCACATTTGATGATGGACCACAGGTTCTCAATGGGGTTCAGATCAGGTGAACAAGGAGGTCATGTCATTAGATTTTCTTCTTTTATACCTTTACTTGCCAGCCACGCTGTGGAGTACTTGGATGCGTGTGATGGAGCATTGTCCTGCATGAAAATCATGTTTTTCTTGAAGGATGCAGACTTCTTCCTGTACCACTGCTTGAAGAAGGTGTCTTCCAGAAACTGTCAGTAGGACTGGGAGTTGAGCTTGACTCCATCCTCAACCCGAAAAGGCCCCACAAGCTCATCTTTGATGATACCAGCCCAAACCAGTACTCCACCTTCACCTTGCTGGCATCTGAGTCGGACTGGAGCTCTCTGCCCTTTACCAATCCAGCCACGGGCCCATCCATCTGGCCCATCAAGACTCACTCTCATTTCATCAGTCCATAAAACCTTAGAAAAATCAGTCTTGAGATATTTCTTGGCCCAGTCTTGACGTTTCAGCTTGTGTGTCTTGTTCAGTGGTGGTCGTCTTTCAGCCTTTCTTACCTTGGCCATGTCTCTGAGTATTGCACACCTTGTGCTTTCGGGCACTCCAGTGATGTTGCAGCTCTGAAATATGACCAAACTGGTGGCAAGTGGCATCTTGGCAGCTGCACGCTTGACTTTTCTCAGTTCATGGGCAGTTATTTTGCGCCTTGGTTTTTCCACATGCTTCTTGCAACCCTGTTGACTATTTTGAATGAAACGCTTGATTGTTCGATGATCACGCTTCAGAAGCTTTGCAATTTTAAGAGTGCTGCATCCCTCTGCAAAATATCTCACTATTTTTGACTTTTCTGAGCCTGTCAAGTCCTTCTTTTGACCCATTTTGCCAAAGGAAAAGAAGTTGCCTAATAATTATGCACACCTGATATAGGGTGTTGATGTCATTAGACCACACCCCTTCTCATTACAGAGATGCACATCACCTAATATGCTTAATTGGTATTAGGCTTTCGAGCCTATACAGCTTGTAGTAAGACAACATGCATAAAGAGGATGATGTGGTCAAAATACTCATTTGCCTAATAATTCTGCACTCCCTGTATATAAAAAAAGGAAAATAATGGCGGCACTGGAAAAACACAAGGAGGGTGCTAGGTCCAGGGATGTAGCAGCTTACCCCGTCTTGATAAAGATAAAAAACGGACAGCACTCCAAGTAAAAGATAAACACCATTATCTTTTAAATAGAAAAATGGATTGGACTGGCACTCATATAGGGAATATAAACATGGTTTATTGGAATGAGAAATGTAAAATATATTTTCACCTGTCACAGGTGATCTCCAAGCAGTCAAGCACACCTGTCCAGTTAATCTGCCCCCTGGAGGCTGGTTTTAAAGTCAGTATAAAACTGAGTCTGCTTATATAGCACCTACCAGGCCATTAGGCTCCAGGAGAAGTATATAGTGGGTTCAGCATGCATGTGAGTACTTGCATCCCTGGATCCGATGAAAGCTATAATGGCACCGGACGGGGTTAAAAGCAGAGTGTGCTTGGCGTGCATGCTGTACCTGCGCTCCCTGGACTTTATGTGGCTGTCATGGCCCATAAAAGGTAGGAACTAGTGTTAGGGACCACTCATGAAGGCGACCTTGACGTGGTGAGTGGCTTATTACGCTTTGGCCAAAATGTACACCATTGCCTTAGTCAACATCCAGCATAAAGGCAGGGCAGAGTGCTGGTTGCAGTGTGCGATTGCATTTTGTGTTTTTACATTTATATCTCTATTTTGCCATAGCAATCTGCACCTGCTAGGGGTAGTGCGGGCTGAATTTTCCATATTTTTCTCTTTGTAGTACGTATTGGAGGCGTGGCGATCTCCAAGCAGTCAAGCACACCTGTCCAGTTAATCTGCCCCCTGGAGGCTGGTTTTAAAGTCAGTATAAAACTGAGTCTGCTTATATAGCACCTACCAGGCCATTAGGCTCCAGGAGAAGTATATAGTGGGTTCAGCATGCATGTGAGTACTTGCATCCCTGGATCCGATGAAAGCTCTAATGGCACCGGACGGGGTTAAAAGCAGAGTGTGCTTGGCGTGCATGCTGTACCTGCGCTCCCTGGACTTTGTGTGGCTGTCATGGCCCATAAAAGGTAGGAACTAGTGTTAGGGACCACTCATGAAGGTGACCTTGACGTGGTGAGTGGCTTATTACGCTTTGGCCAAAATGTACACCAATGCCTTATTCAACATCCAGCATAAAGGCAGGGCAGAGTGCTGGTTGCAGTGTGCGATTGCATTTTGTGTTTTTACATTTATATCTCTATTTCACCATAGCAATCTGCACCTGCTAGGGGTAGTGCGGGCTGAATTTTCCATATTTATATATATATATATATATATATATATATATATATATATATCTTCATTTTGATAGGTTCAGTTTATTTTTGTGTGCAACAGTGGTGCAGTTTCTATGTATTGGTATTGGTAGGGGAAGGGAGTGGTGCTGCTCTGGTTCAACAAAGTGGGCATGTCTATGCAACCTACCTGTGAGGAGTCCAGGGAGTACTTATTACTGTAGTTATTCCCATTCCCACAAAGGCAGTTAGAGTGTGGCTGTTCACCCCACTAAATCATTATTGAAGGCATCACCTATCTGCGCCCTGCCTCTCATATTTCTGCCTCATGTGTTTTTCCTGCTCTGCCTCAACTTCACACGATCATCATGAATAACTATTTTATATCATACTATAGAATATTTGTTTTGACATGTAAATTGTCATCTGAATTCAGGCTTCATCAGTATTCTGCTCAGTTCATAAAGTGCCCTTCAGTTGAATGATTTGTGCTTTGTGATTTATTTACTGTAAAAAAAAAAGACAATAGCACTATAGAAAAAGAGGTAAAAGTGTGATCAGTAGGCAAAGAGAACACATGCCATTAAATACATGGTTTGCTACTGACCTTTGAAACAAGCAATGTGGATTTTATTGTCAGTGAATTAAATATTACTTTTGTGTTTTATTTCATTATTCAACAAACTTGTTCACCTGTAAATCTCAGTAACATCAATTACACAGTCATATATGTATAATCCCTATATCATTCCTGATTATCAGTTTTTTTCCCTACAGTTTGTTTTTTGTTCTGTATTTAACTATATGTTGTTCAGTTTACATTTGTATTTGTTCCAATTTTTTGTGAAGAGTTTATTTTTCTGTCTTTGTTATGTAGAAATAAGAATACAAAAAATGCAATAAATATAAAAATGTGAATTGTGCAAATAAAGAACATGCATTTTTAAAATCAACCCATTAAAAATTGTACCAATATAGATCATTTGGAATATGCTGCATATTAAAAACAAAGAGCATGAAAAAAAACTGAAAAAAAGTGAAAAGTGAATAAAATCATTTAAATTTATTTGCACAGTTTTTTTTAATATTAGATGATGTTGAAACTCTGAATCTAGTGCACTTAAAACCATTGATTACCAAGCTTTAAGAATGGAAATTTGTAATACAGTATAAACTATAATGGTGCCTGGAGAAAAGCAGAAGTTGTATAATATGCTAAATATGATTGGACCCATTGTAGTCAACAGATTTTTGCTCCCATTGTCTCTATCCCATGACGCCACCAATTATGGGTCAGACATTGGATATGCTCAGTGGACTTTATACCTGGGGTGTCCAAAACAGTCCGACATCCTGTATAGTCTCCGAAGGACTGTATGTGAACCGAGGAATGCAGATTTGCAAACTCTGGGTGGAATCGAACCAACAGCTACCACCAAAAACATGCATTCATGTAGACATTAAACTGTTATGGGCAAAAACTGTAAAGTGTTGTCACCATGTTGGCTGTATGGTTAGCTGTGATCTCTCAAACCCTCTTCTACTGACCTATTCTATATATGTGACAACTTTTTTATTTTTTAATTATAAAAAAAAATGCAAACAAAGCTACAGCAGCGCAGCCAGTGATTTTATAAAGAAGACAATCCAAGCCATTTCCTGCTTTAAAGCTTCTTGTACTCAAGACCAGGATATAGAGAAGGATCAGCAGGTGGGACAGTCATGGTGTGGGATCAGTGAGGTGAGAAATTATTATTTATATTTTTAATTTCTAGAGGCACTATAGGGCATGACTGCTGTGTGGGGGAATAATGGGGGGCATAAACACTGTGTAGGGGGCACTATAGGGGTATAACTACTATATGGGGTCACTATGGGGGAATAAACACTGCATGTTGAGGCTATACACACTGTGCAGTGTTTTTTTTTTATTGTTTTCCTTTTGTTTCAAAGTGTCCTTCAAAAGGAATTGCACACCTGGTCATCAGTGGCATAATTATTTTTGTATCTGTTGTTATGAAAAGTCATGTTTCATGTGCATAATAAGGTCCTTGAAAGGACAACTTAAAACATGGGAAATGGTCATTAAGGGGTTAAAGGAGTTTTACCATCAATTTTAAACGCTATTAATTTTTTAATAGGTAGGGCTTGCCCTTTGCCTTGGCTCCTGCCTTTTAGCTTCCCAGCTCTATCCATGCCTGACCAGATGCCATGCAGAGAACTGCAGCACAGTCCATTCAAGTGAGTGAGTACAGAGCATTTCGCCTGAACAGTGTGCCCGGCATGAAGAATGATGCACTTACTATGCCAAATTACATGGAAACTGGTCAGAAACCCAACAATAAGAGGTAATAGCTTTCCGATACTAAAGGCCCCTTACACAGGACAATGATCGTGGCAAGTATCAGGAAGGAGTGTTCCTAGGGATGCTGGTTCCCGTTAATTGCCCAGTGTAAAGGAGCCGCTGATCACTTGATGAAAGAGCAAATGCTCACTCATTGGGGGAACCATCATTGATGCGGACACCTAGGTTATCGTTTCTGGGCAGCAAATATTTTTGTGTAATCAGCAATCTACTGCCTAGATACAGTGAATGACTATGGGGACAAGCAATCCCCTGTAATTAGCAGGCAACCATCGGGAATAAACAGTTCGTTCTCAATAGTTGTAAAAAGGGACCACTCATGAAGGCAACCTTGACGCGGTGAGTGGCTTATTACGCTTTGGCCAAAATGTACACCAATGCCTTATTCAACATCCAGCATAAAGGCAAGGCAGAGTGCTGGTTGCAGTGTGCGATTGCATTTTGTGTTTTTACATTTATATCTCTATTTCGCCATAGCAATCTGCACCTGCTAGGGGTTGTGCGGGCTGAAATTTTCCATATTGTTCTCAATAGTTGCCTGCTGTGTCTCGGCTTTAAGGCTCTCTAATTAATTTTATAATTATTTTACTTATACAGTTTCTTTTCTTTTGCAACATACTTTTTTTATCTGACAGATTTGGATGTATTTCTCTAACCCATCATGGTTGTCAGGGCATGCTAGAAGTCATAGTTGTCTAACATCTGGTGAGTTGGACACCATCTAGCCTTTAAGATATAGGTTTTGGGTCTACAATGGAGTAACAGACAACCTCATATTATAACTCATACTATTCAAACTCAATGAGTGAGCAGCCAGGATTTGCATTAACAGTTGCAGAACTTAGGGTTAAAGTAAAGTTGGAGAAAAAAATGTTTTCAATTCTTTGTCCAGAAGTTCAGAAATTACTCCAACGTGTTTCCTGAAATTAGTTGAAGAGGCGCAGGAGTGAGATATTAATTGGAAATCTAGTTCCATGAATATAATTATATTAAAAATGCATAGAATCTCTCATCTGTATTAGAGGCCGCCAAGTAATGCACAGCTGCATACTTTCGAAATTTCCGACCCTCTTGCCAAGAACACAACATGGAATTTTAAGGAAACCTCTCAGCTGTGGCTGTGTTGGTAAATGGACAATGGCCCTTAACACTGCAGAATGGAAGCAGCCCCTACTGTTATAAAAGTCCTTGGCTTACTGTTCTTTTGTGTTTCTGTCTGCCTTTTACAACTTTACTACTGCAGTCTCTTCTTATAATGATCCTCGTAAATTTCATACCTCTTCCTAGCGGTGTTGACTAACTTGAAACTGCATTGTATATCATGCAAGCCTGCCACAATAGCAAATATAATGCTCCTTCCTCCATTCCTTCCCTTGCAATTAAAACCAAAGTCTCTGTCACTAGCTATTTTGTGAGCCCCACTTCTTCCTAACTTCATCACTTCTCTTGTCACTGGCGACATAAACTATATTACATAGACTTTAATAGAGAATATAGGAATAAGAAATCATGAAAAATAAAACTGTCAGGATTTTACGGTTTTAAAGGCCAATTTACCAAAAAAATGCATCCCTTCCTTCCCTGAACCTCCCTATGTATTGCTATTGTTTTTCTACTGTGCTTTTCATAGTTCAGGCTTCTATTCTCCCAACTTAGCTCAGAATTGGGACCTATCTTCCATAACTGCTTCTGTCTTTGAATTTTAGGTCTTTATGTAAATTATAGGTTGGTTACGAGACTGGAAAGTGATGCCATTAGACTGACAGATGCAGACACGAGGGCATCATACAGAAAATTGACCGAAATCATGTAAACATAGGTTTTAAAGGGCATTTCCATCTAAACAATGTGATCTCATATGGTACCCTATGGTTTACACAGTTTTCTCTCTTCATTAGTGTTGAGCGCGAATATTCGAATAGCGAATATTTATCGCGAATATCACAACTTCGCTAATTCGCGAATATTTCGAATATAGTGCTATAATTTCGCTATATCAAATATTCGTCATTTTTTAACATCTAAAAACATGATTCCTCCCTGCTTCTTTCTTGTGGGTCAATGATTCATTGGCCCACAAGCAACTTAAGCAGGGAGGAATCATGACTTCAGATGGAAAAAAAAAGACGAATATATTCGTTATTTAGAATATTTTTTTTTTTTTTTTTTTTCAATGTGTACTGTTATTCCACTTCGGCATACCCCTCCCCGACAAGCGTCCCCGTCACCATGGAAACTCCTGTGGGTTATAAAATACCATCGGATCTGAGTTTTCCCTGAGATTGGGAAAACTCAGATCTGATGGTATATTCTAACCCACAGGCGTTCCTATGGTGACGGGGACGCTTGTCGGGGAGGAGTATGCCAAAGTGGAATAACAGTACACATTGAAAAAAAAAAGACGAATATTCTAAATAACAAATATATTCGCTATATTGCTATAACTTAGTTTATTCTAATATTCGTCATATTCTAAAACAAGAATATATAGCGAATATTCGTAAAATACACACAGACTGCAATTTTGCTAATATAGTGCTATATCTACTGCTATATATTCTTGCCACCCAATTAATACCGGACAGAAATAAATAACAAAAAATGTTGACAAAACGTGAAGCCACTAATATTACCCAAAAATTGAACCACAATCTTCACGGAGTGAAAATCGAACAAACTTTATTGACAATGTAAGAAAATACATACATAATGATAAAAGGCAGCACAAAAGTGAGATACAAGGATGAGGAACAAGGCCCAAGAGCTTGGGGCCCACAGTTTAAATCGGTCTTGGTGTTTTTTTTTTTTCATTTTTTTCATCCTGTATCATTCTTTTCCCTGGTCTCTTGGTGTGCTGACCTCTCGGCCCCCTCTTGGGCCTTATTCCTCATCCTTTTATCTCACTTTTGTGCTTCCTTTTATCATTATGTATGTATTTTCTTACATTGTCAATAAAGTTTATTCGATTTTCACTCTGTGAAGATTGTGGTTCAATTTTTGGGTAATGTTATATATTCTTTTTTGATCAACTTCGCATTAAGCAATTTTTACATTTTAGATTAATCGCAATCGCAAAAATAATCTCGAATGCGAATATTCGTTAATATGAAACGAATATTCTAGCGAATATTCGGAAAATTTGAATATGGGACCTGCCGCTCATGACTACTCTTCATGTCTTGATTCTGGTGGTTTGGATCTCAGAAACGCACATACTAGCACATGCAAGGCAACTGCAAGGCCTGGCCCCTTCTTGCATCCCATTCACTTCTATGCCCCATTGTACGGTACTTCCAAAAGAAAGTTTTTTGGGCACTCACCAGAAAAATCCACTTCTTAATCTAATAAAATTCATAAAAGTTCACACAGACACATAGGGTTAGGTAGCAGTATTCCTTCATAGACGTTAACAAAGTGCCACACGGGTCTATGGAGGAAAACTGCTACCTAACCCCACGTGTCTGTGTGAACATTTATGGATTTACTTAAACAATATAAGTGGATTTTAATGGTGCTGTGCCATACAAACTTTCTTTCTTTCAGATGTGAAAATTTGCTTCTGTTAAGCTGTTTGAAGTATAGAGAGCCACCATATTAAAGGGAACCTGTCACCTGGAAAAGACAATTTACACTAATCACAGTACCTTAAAGTATCTCTCATAGTGTGCCCAAAGATGTATTCATATCTTCTTTCTGCGTTGTGCTGTCTCATAAAATCGACTTATAAAACTGTGTTTGGCACCTTTTTGAAGTCGTGCTGAAGTCACGGGGGCAGCGGCCTCCTTGACTCAACCGTCGGATAAGCCTGCCCCTATGCCGCTCCTCCGCATATTGATGGGCATTTTTCCCTGTAGCCGGGACCGCGCTATTCTCGCGCATGCGTCGTGCGTGTCCTGCCACAGCATGATCACGGCTACGGCTCCCTCCCTCCCTGGCATCTTGTTCACTGCTATAGCAAAGTGGTCAGTCCTATGTCACAACACGGACAATTACTTGCGCTGCTGCTGGTCCCGGAATAGTGTGGTAGGTTTCACACTGGCAAAGTCAGATCAATAGGTTTTGGAACCGCGCTGCTGGACACTATGTGTTCCGGTTACAGGTGAATGATACAAGGGTGTCCACCCTCTCCTCAATGTCAAGGAATACGATCCTCCCAGATCTCCTCCTCTACAAGGTTTAAGATTATACGAAGAATAGTGAAGCACCCTTGAGAATCTTATCTTTAAAAGGTTTTATTCTACTTACAACAGATCAGTAGACAAAAGGCATAAAATACAAGTAGATCGTCACAATCCTGCCCGACCCGAGTTTCGCTGCCTCGCTTCTTCAGGGGCAATGACTGAGCATGCTCACCATTGAGCCCTTTAACCCCTTAAGGACACAGGGCGTACAGGTACGCCCTTGTGCCCTGGTACTTAAGGACACAGGGCGTACATGTACGCCCTGTGCATTTTCGATCACTGCCGTGCGGCTGGCAGTGATCGGAACCCGGTGCCTGCTCAAATCATTGAGCAGGCACCTAGGCTAAATGCGCGGGGGGGTCCCGTGACCCCCCCATGTCGGCGATCGCGGCAAACCGCAGGTCAATTCAGACCTGCGGTTTGCTGCGATTTCTGCAGTTTCTGATCCCCGCGGTCCCTGACCGCGGGGATCAGAAACTTTTGCATTGGTAAAATATAAATGTATCCCTCCCCCTGCACCCCTGAGTTATTCGAGCACGGTGGGAGGTGCAGGGGGAGGGTTTCGGGCGGTGCGGGCGGTGCGGGAGGCGGGCGGTGCGGTAGGCGGGATCGCGATCCCCCGCCCGCCTCCCATTGCGTAATCGTTGGCGTCTAGTGGGTATACCAGGGTGCCAGCACATTGCTGGCACCCTGGTATAAACGGCTGACATCGGTGATGCGATGTCAGCCGTTTAACCCTTTCCATACAGCGGTCCGTACGGACCGCTGTATGGAAAAGGTTAACAGTAAGAGGGAGCTCCCTCCCTCTCCGATCGGGGGGCTGCTGTGCCTTTGCAGTCCCCCGAATGGAGAGGGAGAGAGCTTCCAGGCAGCCCCCCAAGTCCCGTCCTTACCCTTCCCCGTCTGCGCAGTTCTGGCCACTACTGAGCAGACGGGGAAGGTTCCCATGGCAACAGGACGCCTTCTCAGGCGTCCTGCTGTCCATGGTGCTGAACAGATCTGTGCTGAAAGCATAGATCTGTTCAGACAAAGTGTAAGTAAAATACAGTACAGTACAATATATACTGTACTGTATTATGCAGACATCAGACCCACTGGATCTTCAAGAACCAAGTGGGTCTGGGTCAAAAAAAAAGTGAAAAAAGTGAAAAATAAAGTAAAAATCAAAAAACACATTTATCACTGATTAAAAATGAAAAAAATAAAATTCCCTACACATGTTTGGTATCGCCGCGTCCGTAACGACCTGATTTATAAAACGGTAATGTTACTTTACCCGAACGGTGAACGCCATAAAAATAAAAAATTTAAAACTATGATGAAATTGGAATTTTGCCCACCTTACTTCCCAAAAAAGGTAATAAAAGTGATCAAAAAAGTCGCATCTACGCCAAAATTGTAACAATCAAACCGTTATCTCATCCCGCAAAAATCATACCCTACCCAAGATAATCGCCTAAAAACTGAAAAAGTTATGGCTCTTAGACTATGGAAACACTAAAACATGATTTCTTTTGTTTCAAAAATGAAATCATTGTGTAAAACTTACATAAATAAAAAAAAAGTATACATATTAGGTATCGCCGCGTCCGTATTGACCGGCTATATAAAAATATCACATGAACTAACCCCTCAGATGACCACCGTAAAAAAATTAAAATAAAAACGGTGTAAAAAAAGCCATTTTTTTGTCATCTTCCGTCACAAAAAGTGTAATAGCAAGCAATCAAAAAGTCATGTGCACCCCAAAATAGTGCCAATCAAACCGTCATCTCATCCCACAAAAAATGAGACCCTACTTAAGATAATCGCCCAAAAATTTAAAAAACTATGGCTCTTAGACTATGGAGACACTAAAACATTTTTTTTGTTTTAAAAATGAAATTATTGTGTAAAACGTACATAAATAAAAAAAAATTTATACATATTGGGTATCACCGCGTCCGTGACAACCTGCTCTTTAAAATTACGTCATGATCTAACCTGTCAGATGAATGGTGTAAATAACAAAAAAGAAAAACGGTGCCAAAAAAGCAATTTCTTGTTACCTTGCCGCACAAAAAGTGTAATATAGAGCAACCAAAAATCATATGTACCCTAAACTTGTACCAACAAAACTGCCACCCTATCCCGTAGTTTCTAAAATGGGGTCACTTTTTTGGAGTTTCTACTCTAGGGGTGCATCAGGGGGCTTCAAATGGGACATGGTGTCAAAAAAACCAGTCCAGCAAAATCTGCCTTCCAAAAACTGTATGGCATTCCTTTCCTTCTGTGCCCTGCCATGTGCCCGTACAGCAGTTTACGACCACATATGGGGTGTTTCTGTAAACTACAGAATCAGGGCCATAAATAACGAGTTTTGTTTGGCTGTTAACCCTTGCTTTGTAACTGGAAAAAAAATATTAAAATGGAAAATCTGCCAAAAAAGTGAAATTTTGAAATTGTATCTCTATTTTCCATTAAATCTTGTGCAACACCTAAAGGGTTAACAAAGTTTGTAAAATCAGTTTTGTATACCTTGAGGGGTGTAGTTTCTTAGATGGGGTCACTTTTATGGAGTTTCTACTCTAGGGGTGCATCAGGGGGCTTCAAATGGGACATGGTGTCAAAAAAACTGTCCAGCAAAACATGCCTTCCAAAAACCAAACGGCGCACCTTTCACTCTACGCCCCGCTGTGTGGCCGTACAGTAGTTTACGGCCACATATGGCGTGTTTCTGTAAACGGCAGAGTCAGGGCAATAAAGATACAGTCTTGTTTGGCTGTTAACCCTTGCTTTGTTAGTGGAAAAAATGGGTTAAAATGGAAAATTAGGCAAAAAAATGAAATTCTCAAATTTCATCCCCATTTGCCAATAACTCTTGTGCAACACCTAAAGGGTTAACAAAGTTTGTAAAATCAGTTTTGAATACCTTGAGGGGTGTAGTTTCTTAGATGGGGTCACTTTTATGGAGTTTCTACTCTAGGGGTGCATCAGGGGGCTTCAAATGGGACATGGTGTCAAAAAACCAGTCCAGCAAAACCTGCCTTCCAAAAACCAAACGGCGCACCTTTCACTCTACGCCCCGCTGTGTGGCCGTACAGTAGTTTACGGCCACATATGGGGTGTTTCTGTAAACGGCAGAGTCAGGGCAATAAAGATACAGTCTTGTTTGGCTGTTAACCCTTGCTTTGTTAGTGGAAAAAATTGGTTAAAATGGAAAATTAGGCAATAAAATGAAATTCTCAAATTTCATCCCCATTTGCCAATAACTCTTGTGCAACACCTAAAGGGTTAACAAAGTTTGTAAAATCAGTTTTGAATACCTTGAGGGGTGTAGTTTATAGAATGGGGTCATTTTTGGGTGGTTTCTATTATGTAAGCCTCGCAAAGTGACTTCAGAGCTGTAGTGGTCCCTAAAAATTGGGTTTTTGTAAATTTCTGAAAAATTTCAAGATTTGCTTCTAAACTTCTAAGCCTTGTAACATCCCCAAAAAATAAAATATCATTCCCAAAATAATTCAAACATGAAGTAGACATATGGGGAATGTAAAGTCATCACAATTTTTAAGGGTATTACTATGTATTACAGAAGTAGAGAAACTGAAAGTTTGAAATTTGCTAATTTTTCCCAATTTTTGGTAAATTTGACATTTTTTTATGCAAAAAAAAAATTTTTTTTTAACTTTATTTTACCAGTGTCATGAAGTACAATATGTGACGAAAAAACAATCTCAGAATGGCCTGGATAAGTCAAAGCGTTTTAAAGTTATCATCACTTAAAGTGACACTGGTCAGATTTTCAAAAAATGGCCTGGTCCTAAGGTGTAAAAAGGCTGTGTCCCTAAGGGGTTAAATAGCCCAGCTGTCTCGTTATACCAGTGGGTGTGATTCCGATCAATATAGTATATTTGCAATTTAAATCTTGTATAATGACTTTAAAATCAACAATTCATTAGGTGTAGTCGCCTTTAAAATATAAACAGAATATACACACATACAAGAGCAACTTCTTACTCCCTATACTCAAATTGGACATCTTCAGGTTTCCACTTATATCCGCATTAAATATATAATCAGCCTTCTAGGGATCATTTTTCCAAATAGTTTTCTTATACCATGCAGGTATGACAACTCTAACTTTTACTCCTATCTTCCTTCTTCCATTCCCTTCTAAATTATTTGACAATTAATAACCGTCTATTCTCAGAACATTACGTAAATTTTCACCGCCTGGGGCGTCACCGCCTGGGGCGTCACTTATTTAATCTCCGCCCATTCTTGGAGCGTCACTAAGGTGGACGTCACCGATTATGGTAGCGTCATGAAGGTGTTCTCAACCCCGCCTCCACCTCTAATGCTCTTACCATGAGTCTTCATGGACCAATGGGACAGCCAGAATCCTGACGTCATTCAAAGGTCCTTAGGAGGCCAGGTAGGGAACAGTCGGATGACGCCACAAATAACTTCAATTTACAATAAACAGGGTTTTAGGTCAAACTCAATGTTGAGTCCACTGGGTTGGAGGGTCCCTAGCTGGTAAATCCACTCCACCTCTTTTTTATTGATTTGTGCCAGCGAGTCCCCTCCACGCCAGTGTGGCCCAACAATTTCAACTCCAGCAAACTTTAACCCATTAGGGTTTTTTCTGTGTATTAGTTTAAAGTGTGCTGATACGCTGTGGGTCATTAGGCCTTTTCTGATATT
Source organism: Bufo gargarizans (assembly GCF_014858855.1). Taxonomy (NCBI): domain Eukaryota; kingdom Metazoa; phylum Chordata; class Amphibia; order Anura; family Bufonidae; genus Bufo; species Bufo gargarizans. The sequence continues at coordinate 81,161,241 of NC_058083.1, forward strand.
CCGTAGGTGTTCTTGTATCCTAACTTTCAGCTTCCTAATTGTCCGTCCTACGTACTGGAGCCCGCAAGGGCATTCCAGTACGTAGATAATGCCTTCATTTTCACACGAGCAATTACTTCTTATGCGAAATTCGACCCCATTCTTTTTGGATATTATATGTTTAATGTTTATTAGACGTTCTTTGGAGTTCCGATTCTTACAGCCTGCACAGAAACCACACCAGGTAAATTTCCCTTCTTTTTTCTTTTTTAAAATTGTTGGGGGTATCGCACTATGTACGAGTTTTTCTCTAATGTTGGTCGCTTTTTTAAAGATAAAAGAATGGGTTCGCAGGTATTATTTTACCTAATGTTGGATCGTTTTTTAACACCCCCCAGTTCTTTTTTTACCATTTTTTTGATGTTGTCTGACATGGAGCAAAATTTGGTCACAAATGAAAATCTATAGTCCCTATCTTTCTTATCCACTATTCCTTCTGCATGTTCCTTTTTCCTTTTTGTTTCCACCTCTACATTCTGTATACATACATCTAGATTGGTCTCATCATATCCTCTCTCCACAAATCTGTTTTTTAACACCCCACATTGTGTTCTATAGTCATTCACTTCTGTACAGTTCCGGGCCATCCTTTTGAACTGCCCTTTCGGAATGTTCTTAAGCCATGGACCGTAGTGACAACTCTTCATATCAATGTAAGAGTTCACATCTGTCTCTTTAAAATAGGAGCAGGTAAGAAATCGCCCCTTTTCTATCCGGATGCATAGATCCAGAAAATTAATACTTGTGTTGCTGATTTCTCCCACAAATCGTAGATTCCAATCATTCTGGTTCAAACCCGCGATGAAGGACTCAAGTCCCTCCCTCCCTCCTTCCCACACTAGGAGACAGTCATCAATATACCTTCTCCAGAAGGTAAAATAATACCTGCGAACCCATCCTTTATCTTTAAAAAAGCGACCAACATTAGAGAAAAACTCGTACATAGTGCGATACCCCCAACAATTTTAAAAAAGAAAAAAGAAGGGAAATTTACCTGGTGTGGTTTCTGTGCAGGCTGTAAGAATCGGAACTCCAAAGAACGTCTAATAAACATTAAACATATAATATCCAAAAAGAATGGGGTCGAATTTCGCATAAAAAGTAATTGCTCGTGTGAAAATGAAGGCATTATCTACGTACTGGAATGCCTTTGCGGGCTCCAGTATGTAGGACGGACAATTAGGAAGCTGAAAGTTAGGATACAAGAACACCTACGGAATATCAGAAAAGGCCTAATGACCCACAGCGTATCAGCACACTTTAAACTAATACACGGAAAAAACCCTAATGGGTTAAAGTTTGCTGGAGTTGAAATTGTTGGGCCACACTGGCGTGGAGGGGACTCGCTGGCACAAATCAATAAAAAAGAGGTGGAGTGGATTTACCAGCTAGGGACCCTCCAACCCAGTGGACTCAACATTGAGTTTGACCTAAAACCCTGTTTATTGTAAATTGAAGTTATTTGTGGCGTCATCCGACTGTTCCCTACCTGGCCTCCTAAGGACCTTTGAATGATGTCATGGCTGTCCCATTGGTCCATGAAGACTCGTGGTAAGAGCATTAGAGGTGGAGGCGGGGTTGAGAACACCTTCATGACGCTACCATAATCGGTGACGTCCACCTTAGTGACGCTCCAAGAATGGGCGGAGAGTAAATAAGTGACGCCCCAGGCATGAACGAACGCCCCGTAAATGGGCGGTGAAAATTTACGTAATGTTCTGAGAATAGACGGTTATTAATTGTCAAATAATTTAGAAGGGAATGGAAGAAGGAAGATAGGAGTAAAAGTTAGAGTTGGAATACCTGCATGGTATAAGAAAACTATTTGAAAAATGATCCCTAGAAGGCTGATTATATATTTAATGCGGATATAAGTGGAAACCTGAAGATGTCCAATTTGAGTATAGGGAGTAAGAAGTTGCTCTTGTATGTGTGTATATTCTGTTTATATTTTAAAGGCGACTACACCTAATGAATTGTTGATTTTAAAGTCATTATACAAGATTTAAATTGCAAATATACTATATTGATCGGAATCACACCCACTGGTATAACGAGACAGCTGGGCTATTTAAAGGGCTCAATGGTGAGCATGCTCAGTCATTGCCCCTGAAGAAGCGAGGCAGCGAAACCCGGGTCGGGCAGGATTGTGACAATCTACTTGTATTTTATGCCTTTTGTCTACTGATCTGTTGTAAGTAGAATAAAACCTTTTAAAGATAAGATTCTCAAGGGTGCTTCACTATTCTTCGTATCATCTTAAACCTTGTAGAGGAGGAGATCTGGGAGGATCGTATTCCTTGGCATTGAGGAGAGGGTGGACACCCTTGTATCATTCACCTGTAACCGGAACACATAGTGTCCAGCAGCGCGGTTTCAAAACCTATTGACCTTGTTCACTGCGCCTGCGCCATTCCTATACAGCATGCTCGTGCCCATCGCTTCTCCCCTGTGGCGTGAGCGCGATCACTGTCTGCTTGCACTGCAGGGCAGGCGCAGTGAACATGCAGATGCCAGGGAGGGAGGGAGCCGTAGCCGAGATCGCGCTGCGGCAGGACACGCACGGCGCATGCGCGAGAAGAGCACGGTCACGGCTACAGGGAAAAATGTCTATCAATATGCGGAGGAGCGGCATAGGGGCGGGCTTATCCGATGGTTGAGTCAAGGAGGCCGTTGCCCCCGTGACTTCAGAACGACTTCAAAAAGGTGCCAAACACAGTTTTATAAGTCGATTTTATGAGACAGCACAACGCAGAAAGAAGATATGAATACATCTTTGGGCACACTATGAGAGATACTTTAAGGTACTGTGATTAGTGTAAATTGTCTTTTCCAGGTGACAGGTTCCCTTTAATGCTTGGCGAACTACAAGTAATGGATCAAGAAAGCCAATGTGTAAAGGGTATAGTTCAGATTATATATTTTTAATTCTTTCATACTGAACTGCTAGTGATATACATACAGTGGGATGCGAAAGTTTGGGCAACCTTGTTAATCGTCATGATTTTCCTGTATAAATCGTTGGTTGTTACGATAAAAAATGTCAGTTAAATATATCATATAGGAGACACACACAGTGATATTTGAGAAGTGAAATGAAGTTTATTGGAGTTACAGAAAGTGTGCTATAATTGTGTAGGTTCCAATCGGAGTCTGGATTCTGGTTGAAGGTATTTTGGATCATTGCTCTTTACAAAACATCTTTAGTTCATTCAGGTTTGATGGCTTCCGAGCATGGACAGCTCTCTTTAACCACTTCAGCCCCGCTAGCTGAAACCCCCTTCATGACCAGGCCACTTTTTACACTTCGGCACTACACTCCTTTCACCGTTTATCGCTCGGTCATGCAACTTACCACCCAAATGAATTTTACCTCCTTTTCTTCTCACTAATGGAGCTTTCATTTGGTGGTATTTTATTGCTGCTGACAATTTTACTTTTTTTGTTATTAATATAAATGTAACGATTTTTTGCAAAAAAATGACATTTTTCACTTTCAGCTGTAAAATTTTGCAAAAAAAACGACATCCATATATAAATTTTTCGCCAAATTTATTGTTCTACATTTCTTTGATAAAAAAAAAAATGTTTGGGCAAAAAAAAAATGGTTTGGGTAAAAGTTATAGCGTTTACAAACTATGGTACAAAAATGTGAATTTCCGCTTTTTGAAACAGCTCTGATTTTCTGAGCACCTGTCATGATTCCTGAGGTTCTGCAATGCCCAAACAGTAGAAAAACCCCACAAATGACCCCATTTCGGAAAGTAGACACCCTAAGGTATTCGCTGATGGGCATAATGAGTTCATAGAACTTTTTATTTTTTGTCACAAGTTAGTGGAAAATGATGATGATTTTTTTTTTTTTCTTTTCTTACAAAGTCTCATATTCCACTAACTTGCGACAAAAAATAAAAAATTCTAGGAACTCACCATGCCCCTCACAGAATACCTTGGGGTGTCTTCTTTCCAAAATGGGGTCACTTGTGGCGTAGTTATACAGCCCTGGCAATTTAGGGGTCCAAATGTGTGAGAAGAACTTTGCAATCAAAATGTGTAAAAAATGACCGGTGAAATCCGAAAGGTGCACTTTGGAATATGTGCCCCTTTGCCCACCTTGGCATCAAAAAAGTGTCACACATCTGGTATCGCCGTACTCAGGAGAAGTTGGGGAATGTGTTTTGTAGTGCCATTTTACATATACCCATGCTGGGTGAGAGAAATATCTTGGCAAAAGACAACTTTTCCCATTTGTTTATACAAAGTTGGCATTTGACCAAGATATTTATCTCACCCAGCATGGGTATATGTAAAATGACACCCCAAAACACATTCCCCAAATTCTCCTGAGTACGGCGATACCAGATGTGTGACACTTTTTTGCTGCCAAGGTGGGCAAAGGGGCACATATTCCAAAGTGCACCTTTCGGATTTCACCGGTCATTTTTTACAGATTTTGATTGCAAAGTACTTCTCACACATATGGGCCCCTAAATTGCCAGGGCAGTATAACTACGCCACAAGTGACCCCATTTTGGAAAGAAGACACCCCAAGGTATTCCGTGAGGGGCACTGCGAGTTCCTAGAATTTTTTTTTTTTGTCACAAGTTAGCGGAAAATGATGATTTTTTTTTCTCTTTTTTCCTTACAAAGTCTCATATTCCACTAACTTGCGACAAAAAATAAAAAATTCTAGGAACTCGCCATGCCCCTCACAGAATACCTTGGGGTGTCTTCTTTCCAAAATGGGGTCACTTGTGGCGTAGTTATACTGCCCTGGCAATTTAGGGGCCCATATGTGTGAGAAGTACTTTGCAATCAAAATCTGTAAAAAATGACCGGTGAAATCCGAAAGGTGCACTTTGGAATATGTGCCCCTTTGCCCACCTTGGCATCAAAAAAGTGTCACACATCTGGTATCGCCGTACTCAGGAGAAGTTGGGGAATGTGTTTTGTAGTGCCATTTTACATATACCCATGCTGGGTGAGAGAAATATCTTGGCAAAAGACAACTTTTCCCATTTGTTTATACAAAGTTGGCATTTGACCAAGATATTTATCTCACCCAGCATGGGTATATGTAAAATGACACCCCAAAACACATTCCCCAACTTCTCCTGAGTACGGCGATACCAGATGTGTCACACTTTTTTGCAGCCTAGATGCGCAAAGGTGCCCAAATTCCTTTTAGGAGGGCATTTTTAGACATTTGGATCCCAGACTTCTTCTCACGCTTTAGGGCCCCTAAAAAGCCAGGGCAGTATAAATACCCCACATGTGACCCCACTTTGGAAAGAAGACACCCCAAGGTATCCAATGAGGGGCCTGGCAAGTTCATAGAAATTTATTTTTTTTCGCAAACGTTAGCGGAAATTGATTTTTTTTTGTTTTTTTCTCACAAAGTCTCACTTTCCGCTAACTTAGGACAAAAATTTCAATCTTTCATGGACTCAATATGCCCCTCAGCAAATACCTTGGGGTGTCTTCTTTCCAAAATGGGGTCAGTTGTGGGGTGTTTGTACTGCCCTGGCATTTGAGGGTCTCCGCAATCATTACATGTATGGCCAGCATTAGGAGTTTCTGCTATTCTCCTTATATTGAGCATACAGGTAATGAGATTTTTTTTTCCGTTCAGCCTCTGGGCTGAAAGAAAAAAATGAACGGCACAGATTTCTTCATTCGCATCGATCAATGTGGATGAAAAAATCTCTGCCAAAAAAAAAAAATGGAGAGGAAAGGCGTCTGCCAGGACATAGGAGCTCCGCCCTACATCCATACCCACTTAGCTCGTATGCCCTGGCAAACCAAATTTCTCCATTCGCATCAATCGATGTGGATGAATAAATCATTGCCGGGATTTTTTATTTTTTTTATATATATATACAAAGTGTTTGCCAAAGCATAGGAACGCCGCCTCCTCCTCAGCTCGTATGCCTTGGCAAACGTATCTGTCACTGCAGAGGAGAAAATCCCATCTTGCAGCGCCGCATACACCGACTTGCGTGTAATCTGACAGCAGCGCAATGCTTCTGTCAGAATGCACATCGGTGCTGCAGCTAGTAGATCGGTTGGTCCACCTGGAAGGTAAAAAGACAAAAAAAAAAAAAAGAAAAAACCAGGCCACAACGCAATAATTTTATTAACTTTGGAACAGAACATGTAACTTTAACTTTTTGAACTAAACATTACTGGTGTTCTTTTTTTTTTTTTTTTTTTTTTTTTACCTTTATAGAACAAACCTCTCCTTCCCCATGGGTCAATGTGCAAAGCACAAATCGCCCAAAGATGTGGCGAAGTGCGTTATGCACTTTGTCTCATGTGAAAGGAGACGTTTGCAGCAGCTGTGAGTGAATGGGCCCTAATAGCCCTGTGTGCCTATCCTGGTGAGATGATCCCTATGCTAGGTGTACCTGTGTGTGGTACTTTCGGAAACACTCCCCTAAGCATAGGGCAGGGTGGTCAGGACAGTCAGGACAGAAATAGCGGGTGTCACGCCTTATTCCACTCCTGCTACAGACACGACATCTTTTTCGGGGTGACGGGTGGGTTGAGGTACCAGCAACGACATTGGGGAAATGTCGCTCGTGTAGACGGCTAACTACACTGGTGGATGGGGCCACGGAACCTCCTGGATACAGGAGGTTCTCGATGATCTCTTCCTGAAATTTGAGGAAGGATCCAGTTCTCCCAGCTTTACTGTAGAGAACAAAACTATTGTACAGAGCCAATTGAATTAAATATACAGACACCTTCTTATACCAGCGTCTGGTTCTGCGGGAAACTAAATACGGAGACAACATCTGGTCATTGAAGTCCACCCCTCCCATGTGGAGGTTATAGTCGTGGACTGAGAGGGGCTTTTCAATGACACGGGTTGCTCGCTCAATTTGTATTGTCGTGTCTGCGTGAATAGAGGAGAGCATGTAAACGTCACGCTTGTCTCTCCATTTCACCGCGAGCAGTTCTTCGTTACACAGTGCGGCCCTCTGCCCCCTTGCAAGACGGGTGCTAACGAGCCGTTGGGGGAAGCCCGCGCGACTAGTTCGCGCGGTACCACAGGCGCCAATCAGTTCTAGAAACAAATGCCTAAAGAGGGCCACACTTGTGTCAAATTTGTCCACATAAAGATGGTACCCCTTGCCGAATAAGGGTGACACCAAGTCCCAGACTATCTTCCCACTGCTCCCCAGGTAGTCAGGGCAACCGACCGGCTCCAGGGTCTGATCTTTTCCCTCATAGACACAAAATTTGTGTGTATAGCCTGTGGCCCTTTCACAGAGCTTATACAATTTGACCCCATACCGGGCGCGCTTGCTTGGGATGTATTGTTTGAAGCCAAGGCGCCCGGTAAAATGTATAAGGGACTCGTCTACGCAGATGTTTTGCTCAGGGGTATAAATATCTGCAAATTTCAGGTTGAAATGGTCTATGAGGGGCCGAATTTTGTGGAGCCGGTCAAAAGCAGGGTGGCCCCTGGGACGGGAGGTGCTGTTATCACTAAAGTGCAGGAAACGCAGGATGGTCTCAAATCGTGTCCTGGACATAGCAGCAGAGAACATGGGCATGTGATGAATCGGGTTCGTGGACCAATATGACCGCAATTCATGCTTTTTTGTCAGGCCCATGTTGAGGAGGAAGCCCAGAAAAGTTTTAATTTCGGAAACTTGGACTGGTTTCCACCGGAAAGGCTGGGCATAAAAGCTTCCCGGGTTAGCGGTTATAAATTGTGTGGCATACCGGTTTGTCTCTGCCACAACTAAGTCTAAGAGCTCCGCAGTCAAGAACAGCTCAAAAAATCCCAGGGCCGAACCGATCTGAGCTGTCTCAACCGGAACTCCAGACTGGGCGGTGAAAGGGGGAACTACAGGTGCGGCTGAAGTTGGGGACTGCCAATCAGGGTTTGCCAGCACATCTGGGATTCTAGGGGCTCTACGGGCACGTCTTTGCGGTGGCTGCGACAGGGTCACTACTGCACGTGCCACCGTACCAGCTTCAACTGCCCTTCTGGTGCTCGCTACTTCACCATGTTCTACGGCAGTGCTGGTACTAGGTCCAGGAAGGGCTGGGCTGCTGGTGTATGCCTCACCACGTAATCCGACAGCACCAGCCCCACTCTGCTGCTCTTGAAGCGGATCCTGCGCAACCTGCGGTCTAGCGACACGGGGCCGGGTACGCCTGCTGCTATCAGGGACCTCAACCTCCTCGTCCGAACTTTGGGTCAGAGAGCCACTGCTTTCTACAGGTTCGTATTCTGACCCGCTGGATTCATCAGATGAGGGTTCCCACTCCTCATCCGACTGGGTCAGAAGCCTGTAGGCCTCTTCAGAAGAATACCCCCTGTTAGACATGTGGGCCACTAAATTTCGGGGTATTCCCTGAGACTACCCAAGAAAAAAAAAGCAAGCCTGTCTTACAAATGGGAGGCTAGCGAAGTACCGGAGGCCGCTGCGGTTGATAAAAAATATCAAAACTGATTTTTTTATCGCCGCAGTGCGTGTAAAGTGAATGTGCAGCGATCAAAAAAAAATTTTTTTTTGTCACTGCGGTGGGGCGGGCGTGGGCGAACGCACGTGTGGGCGACCGATCAGGCCTGATCGGGCAAACACTGCGTTTTGGGTGGAGAGAGAACTAAAGTGACACTAGTACTATTATAGATCTGACCGTGATCAGTTTTGATCACTTCCAGATACTATAAAAGTACAAATGCTGATTAGCGATACGCTAATCAGCGAATAACGGACTGCGGTGCGGTGGGCTGGGCGCTAACCGATCCCTAAACTACCTAACCAAGGGGCCTAAACTATACTGAAACCTAACGGTCAATACCAGTGAAAAAAAAAGTGACAGTTTGCACTGATCACTTTTTTCCTTTCACTAGTGATTGACAGGGGCGATCAAAGGGGTGATCAAAGGGTTAATTGGGGTGATCTGGGGCTAGTATGTGGTGTAGTGGGTACTCACAGTGATGTGTGCTCCTCTGCTCCTCTGCTGGAACCAACCGACCAAAAGAAGGAGCAGAGGAGCACAGCAGCCATATAACCCCATCATATTTACTAATAAGGGGGGTTAAATGGCTGCTGATTGGTTTTTTTGAAAATCAGCAACCTGCCAGCCAATGATCGTGGCCGGCAGGCTGCTGACGAAATACTGTGCTGCGAAAAGCCGGCCCGCGATGCGCATGCGCGGGCTGGCTGTGACGTAATCTCGCGTCTCGCGAGATGACGCACGGATGCGTCCAGGAGGAATAAAGCAACCACCTCCCGGACGCATCGGTGCGTACAGCGGTCGGGAGGAGGTTAAGTCACACCACACTGTGTGTGTCTCCTATACGATATATTTAACTGACATTTTATATCGTAACAACCAACGATTTATACAGGAAAATCATGACGATTAACAAGGTTGCCCAAACTTTCACATCCCACTGTATACATGACATTAACAGTAGGACTACTTGAAAAGATACTGTATTTCCTACTTGTCCATTTAGGCTACTTTCACACTTGCGTTCAGGGCTCCACTTGTGAGTTCCGTTTGAAGGCTCTCACAAGCGGCCCCGAACGGATCCGTCCAGCCCTAATGCATTCTGAGTGGATGCGGATCCGCTCAGAATGCATCAGTTTGGCTCCGTTTGGCCTCCGTTCCGCTCAGCAGGCGGACACCCGAACGCTGCTTGCAGCGTTCGGGTGTCCGCCTGGCCGTGCGGAGGCAAACGGATCCATCTAGACTTACAATGTAAGTCAATGGGGACGGATCCGTTTGAAGATGACACAGTATGGCTCAATTTTCAAATGGATCCGTCCCCCATTGACTTTCAATGTAAAGTCAAAACGAATCCGTTTGCACTATCATGGTAATGCAAACGGATCCGTTCTGAACGGATCTAAGCGTTTGCATTATAGGTGCGGATCCATCTGTGCAGATACCAGACGGATTTGCTCCGAATGCAAGTGTGAAAGTAGCCTTATTTATACATTGTCAGGAGGAATAACACAGCATACACACAATTCAGAGTTTCAAGAAATGATGGTGAAATTTATTTTATTTTATGGGGAATGAAGGTATTTACTAAACCAGACATGTCAGGAGAGGTGAGAGGTCTTCTTTAGGTTGGAAAAGAAGAGATTGAGTGAAGAAATTGGGAAGTTACTTACAAATGAATTCCAGCGATTAAGAGATTTGGGTGTGAAATCCTGAGCTTATGAAGCAGTACAGTCTCACTTTTCTTGATTTATGACAAGTGCGGTGTTACAACTGTGAGTGTGAAGTAGGCTTCCTTGAGGCAGTTTTAATGTACAGGTCTCTCTCAAGAGAGAACTAGTTTCTCGCACAATGGCAAATGATTGCACTGTAAAAGTGTCCATTATCTCTCCTCGGCCTTCTTTCCTATAGTTTCAAAGTGTGGTTTAGGAGTTTGTCAGGAGGATCCATTACTGACAGGTCAGGAAATAATGCAGTAAATGTAAGAAAAATGACAACACTGTCAAGAGAAATAAGACTGCATGTGACAAGACGCTGGTCCATCTGTGGCATCAGCATCACCCAACAGCTTCAGATCAGTAATAACGGCAAAGTCCAACTTTCTAGATTACTGGCGCTGCTGAGGGATACGGTACTCAGTTGCCTGACATCCCAGGTAATCACGCTGTAATTGGGATTCACTCTTTCTTAGGTTGTAATTGATAGCTTCACCACAGACAATGTAGGAAGCTACCAGTTCACATGAGATGAAGTAATACATGTCTTATGGAACGGATAGAATTCAACTCATTATATTACATGTAATTTTGCCAATTATGACAAACCTGCAATAGTAGTAATTGAATCCTTTTTTATGGGGAATAATTATGGGCAAAGATGCAAAAGCAAGTAATAAATAAATGACTTTATGATACAATATTTATTACACAATAATCAAATATTTAGAAGATGTCACTGTGAACTAATGATTGGGGGAGCTCGAAAAACACTTCTGTTGGTAAATGTGTCATAAATCTTGGCCTGAATATCAGCATTAAAAGATGAAGCATGCCGATGAAGCCGGGATGATTATCCAGGCTATGAAATTGTGCAGATTGTTAAAACAGAGGGAGAAAAGTAGTGGCTAGAGACCAAATATACATTAGGGGTAGTATTGCTTCTCCAATATACATTAGGCTCTGTACACACAGTGCTCGAACCTGCCATTAAAATGATATGTTGGGAAGATTTCCCAAATACTGTATACCTTTTACTTAATGTCACTATGTACGGCATGGATCATCCATGTTTTTCTTTTATTGCAGTGGTCTACTGTATAGGAAGCACAGTCTGCTGCACTTTCTATACAATCTCTCAAGGTTGGCTAAAGGGAATCTGTCACCAGTTTTATGGTGTCCTGACTGAGGGCAACATAAACTAGTGACTGATCCCCTTAGAAAAATGCTGGGTCACTTTCTTTAACTGACTCAACCACAGCCATTTTGCTAAAATCTTATATTGAACAGCTCCAGTGCATACCGAAGAGTCCTGAATATTCATAAGCTCCTGGTTTTCTTGGCCCTTTTGCTGCTAATTCAGTTGGAAAAAACTGTCAATCAGTTGCAAGAGGTGGAGAAAGCCAGAAGCTCATGAATATTAAGACTTGTTGGCCTGTCCTGAAGTTGTTAGAACCTAGCAGCAGAAAACTGGTGACAGATTCCCTTTAGGACCCATTCTTACAACCATATTTTTGCGTTGCATCCGATCCGCGTCCAGAAGCAGTGGCCATGCTTGCATACTAAAAAAAAAACAAAACACCAGCCTACGTGAGCTCCCACAGTCCCGGCCACCAGAGAGGCTGGCATTTTTTCTTATAGTGTGCAAGCACAAGCAAAGCTGCTGGATTGCCGAAGTGACAAAACCCCTTTAAGTATTTTCAGTCATTTTCTTAATTCCCAGCGAACCCTTCAAATAAAAAAAAAGGTACAAAAATTATCCTTTTTTGATGGCAGATGCTTTTCTGTATGTCCTTTAACCTGTAAAATGGTTGCCGCCATTTTGAGTGACTCAGTGATTTTGAGGACAAAATATTTGGATTTGCTAAAATCTTAGTGGGGTCATTTATTATACTGAAATACACTTAAATTAGGCCTGTTTTAGGTGTATAAAATGGTCTAAATGTAATACAGCAAGGAAGCTGTCTTACATTTAGAGCTGGAGCTGGATGCGCCGTAGTTATGAAGAGGCCGGCACCTCTTTATAACTTTGGCGGATCCTCCGACAGCTATGGTGATTTATTAAGACCAGCATCTAAAACTCCAGTCTTAATAAATGTGCCTCTTAACCGTCTCCGGACCGCCTAACGCAGGATCGCGGCAGGCGGCAGCGCTGCGCACAGTCACGCATATATGCGTCATCTCGCGAGACTTCCTGTGAACGCGCGCACACAGGCGCGCGCGTTCACAGGATCGGAAGATAAGCGAGTGGATCTCCAGCCTGCCAGCGGCGATCGTTCTCTGGCAGGCTGGAGATGCGATTTTTTTAACCCTTAACAGGTATATTAGACGCTGTTTTGATAACAGCGTCTAATATACCTGCTACCTGGTCCTCTGGTGGTCCCTTTTGTTTGCATCGACCACCAGAGGACACAGGTAGTTGTGTAAAGTAGCACCAAACACCACTACACTACACTACACCCCCCCCTGTCACTTATTAACCCCTTATGAACCCCTGATCACCCCATATAGACTCCCTGATCACCCCCCTGTCATTGATCACCCCCCTGTAAGGCTCCATTCAGACGTCCGTATGATTTTTACGGATCCACGGATACATGGATCGGATCCGCAAAACACATACGAACGTCTGAATGGAGCCTTACAGGGGGGTGATCAATGACAGGGGGGTGATCACCCATATAGACTCCCTGATCACCCCCCTGTCATTGATTACCCCCCTGTCATTGATCACCCCCCTGTAAGGCTCCATTCAGACGTCCGTATGTTTTTTACGGATCCACGGATACATGGATCGGATCCGCAAAACACGTACGGACAGGGGGTGATCAATGACAGGGGGGTGATCAGGGAGTCTATATGGGGTGATCACCCCCTTGTCATTGATCATTCCCCTGTAAGGCTTCATTCAGACGTCCGTATGTGTTTTGCGGATCCGATCCATGTATCCGTGGATCCGTAAAAATCATACGGACGTCTGAATTGAGCCTTACAGGGGGGTGATCAATGACAGGGGGGTGATCAGGGAGTCTATATGGGTGATCACCCCCCTGTCATTGATCACCCCTCTGTAAGGCTCCATTCAGACATTTTTTTTGGCCCAAGTTAGCGGAAATATTATATATATTTTTTTTATTACAAAGTCTCATATTCCACTAACTTGTGTCAAAAAATAAAATCTCACATGAACTCACCATACCCCTCATGGAATCCAAATGCATAAAATTTTTTACACATTTATATTCCAGACTTCTTCTCACGCTTTAGGGCCCCTAAAATGCCAGGGCAGTATAAATACCCCACAAGTAACCCCATTTCGGAAAGAAGACACCCCAAGGTATTCCGTGAGGGGCATATCGAGTCCATGAAAGATTGAAATTTTGGTTCCAAGTTAGCGGAAAGGGAGACTTTGTGAGAAAATACAAAAAAAAATCTATTTCCGCTAACTTATGCCAAAAAAGAAAATTCTATGAACTCGCCATGCCCCTCATTGAATACCTTGGGCTGTCTTCTTTCCAAAATGGGGTCACATGTGGGGTATTTATACTGCCCTGGCATTTTAGGGGCCCGAAAGCGTGAGAAGAAGTCTAGGATTCAAATGTCTAAAAATGCCCTCATAAAAGGAATTTGGGCCCCTTTGCCCACCTAGGGTGCAAAAAAGTGTCACACATCTGGTATCACCGTACTCAGAAGAAGTTGGGCAATGTGTTTTGCGGTGTCGTTTTATATATACCCATGCTGGGTGAGATAAATGTCTTGGTCAAATGCCAACTTTGTATAAAAAAATGGGAAAAGTTGTCTTTTGCCAAGATATTTCTCTCACCCAGCATGGGTATATGTAAAATGACACCCCAAAACACATTCCCCAACTTCTCCTGAGTACGGCGATACCAGATGTGTGACACTTTTTTGCAGCCTAGGTGGGCAAAGGGGCACACATTCCAAAGAACGCCTTTAGGATTTCACAGGTCATTTTTTACACATTTTGATTTCAAACTACTTACCACACATAAGGGCCCCTAAAATGCCAGGGCAGTATAACTACCCCACAAGTGACCCCATTTTGGAAATAAGACACCCCAAGGTATTTCATGATGGGCATAGTGAGTTCATGGAAGTTTTAATTTTTTGTCACAAGTTAGTGGAATATGAGACTTTGTAAGAAAAAAATAAATAAAAAAAAATCTTCATTTTCCGCTAACTTGTGACAAAAAATAAAAAGTTCTATGAACTCACTATGCCCATCAGTGAATACCTTAGGGTGTCTACTTTCCGAAATGGGGTCATTTGTGGGGTGTTTGTACTGTCTGGGCATTGTAGAACCTCAGGAAACATGACAGGTGCTCAGAAAGTCAGAGCTGCTTCAAAAAGCGGAAATTCACATTTTTGTACTATAGTTTATAAACGCTATAACTTTTACCCAAACCTTTTTTCTTTTTACCCAAACATTTTTTTTTATCAAAGACATGTAGAACAATAAATTTAGTGAAAAATATATGGATGTCGTTTTTTTTGCAAAATTTTACAACTGAAAGTGAAAAATTTCATTTTTTTGCAAAAAAATCGTTATATTTCGATTAATAACAAAAAAAGTTAAAATGTCAGCAGCAATGAAATACCACCAAATGAAAGCTCTATTAGTGAGAAGAAATAGAGGTAAAATTCATTTGGGTGGTAAGTTGCATGACCGAGCAATAAACGGTGAAAGTAGTGTAGTGCAGAAGTGTAAAAAGTGGTCTGGTCATTAAGGGTGTTTCAGCTAGGGGGGCTGAGGTGGTTAAAGGGGTTATCCCATGAATAATGTAAAATATTTAAATCAGACCTCATATAGTACATGGCAATCTCTTTCTAACAAAGCTAGAACCAGCCCTGTTCCTCACATGGGTCCAGAGATCTGCCCATTCATTGCTCTGCTAGATTTATATCAAGCTGACAGCTCAAGGGGAGTGTCTTTACTGCTGCAGCTCAGGGGGAGTAATTCAGCTCTCCCAATCACAGCTCAGGAGGCAGCTGAAGAATGAAACTGAGCATGTGCAGCCTTCTTAATGAGCCGGTCAAAGAAATAAGAAATTAAGTGGCACTATACAGATACATTTTATTGAATAACTCAGTAGCTATACAACATTTTTAAAGGGTTTCTGTCAGCAGGAAAATGGTTATTAACCTGGCTGACACTAGTGATGTACTAATGTCAGATGAACATAACTATATTAGTGCCACCTCACTGCCTGCCCCGTTATTGAGAAAAAAAAGAACTTTTATAATATGCAAACGAGCCTCTAGGAGCGGGAGGGGGCATTGCTCCTGCTCCTAGAGGCTCTGTTCTGGCCGCGCCCTGCTACACTTGATTGACAGGGCCAGGCAAGGTTGGTCTCCGCTTACCGGCCCTGTCTCCTGTGGAAATCTCGAGCCTGCGTCGTCCCGTTCAGTATTCGGCACAGGCGCAGTAAGTGAAGGATGCTCGCCGGCTGTCGGCTCCACTTACTGCGCCTGCACCAAATACCGAACGGGATGGCCCAGGCGCGAGATTTCCACAGCAGACAGGGCTGGCAAGCAGAGACCAACGGTGCCTGGCCCTGCCAATCAAGTGTAGCAGGGCGTGGCCAAAGGTGGGAGATCGGAGCCTCAGGACCCTGCTCCTAGAGGTTCATTTGCATATTACAAACATATTTTTTTCTCAATAACGGTGGCACACAGTGAGATGGCACTAATATAGTTATGTTCAGCTGACATTAGTACATCACTAGTGTCAGCCAGGTTAATACCCATTTTCCTGCTGACAGAAACACTTTAATTGCATGCAAAAAAGTATTCAGATCCAGGTGCTGGTTTGAAAACTGTAAAATATTTTTTGTGGGACAACCCCTTGTTTAGAATCTATTTGCTCATCTCTATTGAAGACTAATTTTCACATAGGCTGTATTCCTACAAAAGTTAATTTACAATTATCGTCCAGAATTTTGTGAGTATTCTTGTTTCGGACCAGGCTTGTTTATCTGATTACTCTTTACCTTTTCCTTGCTTGTGTTTCCTATTGAAATGTTTAATGACCATTCTCCTCCCTTTTTGTGTTACTGTACTTTTGCCTTTCTTGGTTCTGACTGCTTGCTTCCGTTACTGCTGTTGAATATTGTTTCAACGAGATTGTTTTTCACCCCAGCTAGTGCGACTACTCGACTGTTTGCTCCACCTGCTAGCAAGCAACTACCTGGTAAACGCAAGATAGCATTCTATATTACCTGCAGGGACCACTCAGGGTAAAGGCTCATTCAGACGACCATATCTGTTTTGCGGTCCACAAATTCCGTATCCACAAAACGCAAATACCGGTGGTGTGCATTCCGCATTTTGCCAGCCCTATGATGTCTATTCTTGTCAGCAATTGTGGACAAAAATAGGACATGGTCTCTCCTTTTTTACAGCGCCACGGAATGGAAGTAGGGATGTGGACTGCACACACACGTTGAGCTGTTGGCATCTTTTGTGGCCCTATTGAAATGAATGGATCTGCATCTTGCAGAACAGATGCGGACGCAAATATACGGTCATCTGAATGAGCCCTTAAGTATTTATGTTCCTGAGTGGGATAGCCCTTATAGGGGTAGCTACTTTGCTGTAGGCAGGGCGCAGGTTGTTGCAGAGAAAGATCCCCAGATCTTGGTGAACTGGGTAACTAACGGCAAGTCTGGTAGCAAATGTGCAGTTTGGTGGACAGGTAAGCTACATTCTATCAGTTCTGTCACAGTACAAAGGAAAGTTAGGACCAAGCAAGGAAAAGAAGGCAACAACTTTATATATACTTGACATCTTATTTCACCAGGAAGATCTTACATCAAAAGAGCAGTTATTGTAGAATTCAGCAGGACCCCTACTCCTATTATAGCAAGATGGTAACTGAGAGCAGTACTTTAAGTGGATTATCCAGGTTTTTCATCAGAAACGACACCACATTTGTCGATGGTATTGCAGCTCATGCTCAATAAAGTGAATTGGGCTGAACAACAATACCGGACATGACCCAAAAGTACAAGTGCCACTGTTTCTACAAAAAAAAGTTTCTAATTCTGGACAATTCCTCTACCTCCTCCCTCCCATGACCATTACCATAAAAAAGAGAGGTATAGAATTTGTGGCTCAGATCATGTACATAGAAAATTAGCCTTTGCATAGAGAGACACTTTAAGCAATGCGAAAAATCTTCCGACTTTCATTTACCTGAATCCCCCATCATAATCCACACTCCAGCATATCAAAGCATAAAATATTTAAGAGATGGTACATTTAGGCAATTATTACAAGACCCAATTAAAAAGGAAACATCAAATATAAAATTCTGCGCGATGAAAGCCGACTTCACTTCAGGAAGAAAAGGACAGGCTTTAATGAAAATTGTACAGAGAATGAAATAGGGCGAAGTTCTTGTATGGAAAACATACAGAAGATTAATAGGCATTATTTCAATTATAATTGGATGAGCACTTGTTTTTGTGAACATCATCCTGTGATGGATGTGCTGTACATGGATTATAGGCAAAGCAGCAAGGATTAGCAATCGGGGAGGAAGATAATAAAAACGCCGGCACTTACAATGTTTAATTCAGAAAGGACAAGAGTGTCGTATCAAAATGGCAGGGAATGCAGTTAGAAAGGATGTGGGCATAAAAGTAATCCATATGTAATATTAAATTAACGATGGGATAAGCTTCAGAGCAAAGCAACCCTCTTTTATTACAAGATCATCTGGGAAATGGGGATATGGAAAGCAGATGTATTAAACAAGCCATTAGTTTGAATGCACCCAAGAAGAGCTGTATACAAAACTGTTACAGCAATCTTAACATCATTAACTAATTGCCGAACGCAGCAGGAAAAGCACTTGTGGCTAAAAACAAACACAGTACAGAAAACAATTGACAGTGTCGAAACTTGCAGGAGTCCGAGGCTGCTATGACATACAAGGGAATATTAGGTTACATTTTTAAAAATTACCAAAGGGTTTGGGAATAATAAATGCCACCATGGTAGCTCATTAACTGATATCCATAATATAATCTCACATTTTAAACGTTTAAGTAACATCTGTCGTTAAAATGCTCTTTTGCTATAATTTTAGAATTCTAGAGTGATAATGATGTACTTCATAATTTCTGCACTGATTGTTCTTTTCTCCATATAATCTATACAGTGATCATCTGGATCAACAATCTTGAAATGTCTGATTGTTAAAGGGGTTATTCGACCCCTAAAATGCCCCCCCATATGCCCGGGCCCCCCACAGAGGTTGTACTTGCCTCGCTCCCCGGCAGATGTTTCGCTTCTCATACCGTCACAGCCACCGTTGCATCTCCCCGTCGCGTGGATGAAAACATCCGTCGTCGGGTAGGGAGGAGGGTTATGGGGTAGCCAATAGCAGGCCGCGATGGTGAACGAGCCTCTTTAGCGTCACCTGCAATGTGGGTTGTAGTTAGTGTTGAGCAAAACGAAGTTAATGAAGTGGACTTCGATCTAAATTTCAGGAAAAATTCAATTTGCTGCAAAGCCAAATTTTCTTGTGCTTCGTGGTAACAAATTGATTTTCCCTTAAATGGCGGTAAAAAATAAATAAAAAATCATACTTATGTGGCGTGCCAGAACCGCAGGGGCGACACGTGAGGTGCACGATGGGCCAATGAGGGGCCAGTAACAATACAGTTCATCGGTTTACTCACGGTTAGCAGAAAGCCTCCCTGGGCCAGCAGCACAGTGATGAGGAAGACAGCACGAAATCCTCCGGGGCACGCTCTGTGGTAGGGAAGCACCAGCCTAGATGAAGGTTGAGGTGCCCTTGATGACAGCGGTGCTTAGGGTGCTTGTGGCGGCTGGGTCCCTTGGTGGTATTTGTCATGACACCAGTACTGTTTATGGTGGTACAACCAGTTGTAGTGATATTGAAGAATGAGTAGACAGTGGTAGGATACAACTCACTACTTTTACTGTAGCTGGTTTTAGTTGCAGCATATGCATCCAGACAGAATACAGTCTTTTGATATTTAGAGGAATTCTGTTGATCCACTGTTAATAGGTTTTTCTAGGTTCTGACTTTGCTTCAAGGTCCCTTTTGAACCAGTGTAATTTGGTGAGTTTGCCTGTAGTACTTACTGGTATGCTTAGTCCTATTATTTCTGTATCTTCCAAGCCCTTGAACAGGTAGCTAATCTGTCTTCTATAATTTATGGTGAGGCTGCCTGTAGCTAGATTGTCCTCCACCATGCGCAAAGGTGTCCATTAAGCCTTAGGTAGTGGCTGTTATCACCGATGCCTCTCTTTGATTGGATTTCTTCCAGGAACACAACACTATCCTCTGGTTGTAAGATGAAAGGAACTAAGAGGATGACAGGAGACTCAACTCCTCTCTCTACCCTCTTCTCCTCTCACACTAGGCCTGACTAAAGTATTTTTATAGACTAAGTGCTATCCCCCTCTAGTGGTAGGATTTATAAAATACACCTAACCAGCCTATGAACAGGGATACAACAGGTGACATAATGCAGAATGACATGCAACACGATACCACAGTTGTACAGTCATTTCGCAGTTCCCACGTGTCCTGTGCATTGCATCTTATAAAGGGAAAATTATGGTACCACTGGCAAGGGAGGCCCTCTGGGTCCCCCAGCATAGTGGCCTGGTTGCAACTGCGACTGCTGCGACCCCAACAGCTACACCAGTGGCTGCCTCTATTCTTGGGCAAGCATCTCCCATCCACGTTGTCGGAAGAAAAAAGTGTTGCGATGTACAAGTTGTGCAAGACCAAAAAAAGAGATGGGCAGGCAAACACAAACAAGCTCTATTGAACCACATTAATCGGTATCACCCCATCCTGTGGGCAAACAGAGGTGGCAGCCAGCCACCATAGCAAGAGTTCCCTCCTCCCAGTCCCCCTTGCACCAGCCAGTCCATATCCACAAGTAGTACAATGTCTTTCACATTGTCATCATCCCTTTCCACTTCTCTCACTCAGACTCCTCCTACGCTCCATCATAAGCCATCATTAATGGAATGCATGGCCAGGAAACAACTCTGCTCTCCCAGAAATCCGATGCGCATTCTTAATTCCCATCTGGCCAAGTTACTGTTGGTGCAGTTGCTGCTGTGCCATTTAATCGGGTCTTCTGCCTTTAGGAAGCTAATGGTGTGCACTCAGCCCCACTGGAAGATTCCTAGACAGCATTATTTCTCCCAAAAATCCATTCCTGCCTTGCACTCCCATGTAGCGATTCACACTGTGCGGCAAAGCTTAAGCCTCGTTTGACACCTGAAGCTGCTCTCACGGGCAGTACATGTTTTTCACAGCACGACGTTTTTTTTATGGCAGTGGCGAGGCAGCACCCTGGCAATGTGACCAGGTCCTTTAGAACCCCCCATGAGCCTCCTCCTCAATTGACACATGTCTATCCCCAACAGCAGCTGGGCACAGGGTTGCTCAAACTACCCCTCCTTCCTATCACAAGTGTCAGGTCAAACGTTACCACATCGTGTTGGAGCTGATTGGCCTGCAAGAGAGTAGCCACACTGGCAAACAGTTGCTCAAGTACATCAAACAGCAAACATCCCACTGACTGTCACCCCGCCGACTTTAACTGGGCTAGGTGGTCAGCGACAATGGGAGCAACATCATGGCTGCCCTGAACCTCGGCGAAATAATACAGAGGAATGTTTTCCTCTGGCTGAAAGGGAGGACAAATTATGTTACTACCGGGAAACACTGTGTACACAGCTTGCCGCAGCTTATGAAGAGCAGTCCACATGGTTTAAAAAATTTGGGGGGTAGGAGGGGGTCTTTAACCATTTTACATCTGGGCCATTTGCCCCCTTCCTGACCAGGTCTAATTTTGCAAATCTGACATATCTCACCTTATGTGGCAATAACTTTGGAGTCATTTAGAGATTTTGTTCTCGTGACACATTGTACATCATTCTAGTCATATATTTGAGTCAATATATTTCACCTTTATTTATGAAAAAATCCCAAATTTACAAAAAAAAATTGAAAAATTCGCAAATTTTCTAAATTTATATTTCCCTGCTTTTAAAACAGAAAGTGATACCTCATAAAATATTTATTACTTAACATTCCCCATATGTCTACTTTATGTTGGCATCATTTTGGAAATGTCATTTTATTTTTTGGGGACATTAGAAGGCTTAGAAGTTTAGAAGCAATTCTTAAAATTTTTAAGAAAATTGCCAAAACCCACTTTTTAAGGACCAGTTCAGGTCTGAAGTCACTTTGTGAGGCGTACATAGTGGATACCCCCATAAATGACCCAATTGTAGAAACTACACCCCTTAAGTTACTTAAAACCGATTTTACAAACTTTGTTAAACCTTTAGGCGTTCCACAAGAATTAAAGGAAAATGGAGATCAAATTTTTACATTTCACTTTTTGGGCAGATTTTTCATTTTAATCCAATTTTTTCTTTAACACGTCGATGGTTAAAAGTCAAACAAAACTTAATATTTATTACCCAGATTCTGCGGTTTACAGAAACACCCCACATGTGGTCATAAACTGCTGTATGGGCACACGGCAGGGCGCAGAAGAAAAGGAGCGCCACATGATTTTTAGATGCCATGTCCCATTTGAAGCCCCCCTGATGCACCCTTACAGTAGAAACTCCAGAGAAGTGACCCCATTTTGGAAACTAGGAGATAAGGTGCCAGTTTTACTGTTACTATTTTTGGGTACATAAGATTTTTTTGATCATTCATTATAACACTTTATGGGGCTAGATGACAAAAAGATTGGTTGTTTTAGCACAGTTTTTATTTATTTATTTTTACAGCGTTCACCTGAGGGGTACAGTCAAGTGACATTTCTATAGAGCAGATCGTTATGGACTTGGCGATACCTAATATGTATACTTTTTCTTATTTATTTAAGTTTTACACAATAATAGCATTTTTTAAACCCAAAAAATATGTTTTAATGTGTCCATGTTCTGAGAGCTATAGTTTTAAAAAAAAAATTGCGATTTTATTTTGTAGGGGCTAATTTTTTGTGGGATGAGGTGACGGTTTTATTGGTACCATTTTGTGGGACATACGCCTTTTTGATCAATGGTGTTGCACTTTTTTATGATGTAAGGCTTTTTTTTTACACCTTTTTTTTTTTTAATGGTGTTTATCGGACTGGGTCGATCATGTGATATATTTATAGAGCCGTCCGTCACGGACGTGGAAATACCAAATATGTCTATTTTATTTCATTTTTTCTATTTTTAACATTTTTTTTATTCCTTACATGGGGAATTATTTTTTTACACGTGAAACCTTTTATTTATAATTTTTTTTTTTTTTTACACTTTGCGTCCCCCATAAGATCATACAAGACCACTGGGGGACATTTACTTCACTTTTCTTTTTTTTTTACTGTTGATTTCTCCTGTAACTGGGGCTGACATAGTAGCCCCAGTTACAGAAGAAATACACCCCCCAGAGATGCTGTATAGCGCAATACAGCTCTGTACAGCCTCAGTGCAGGGCTGATCGAGGTCTCTGAAAGACCTCACACAGCTCCTGCACTCTCCGGTCCCGGCAATCACATGACCGCCGGGCCAGAACAGGAAGCACATAGCACACAGGGCTCGGTGAGTACTGTGTATAAAGCAATCTAGAAGGCAGGAACACCTGGGAACTGTCCCTGCCTTCTCTAAGGGTTGCCCTGCTGTCACTGACAGCGGGCAACCCGATCAGCAGCTGCACGATTAGCGTGCAGCTGCGATCTCTGAAAGGACTTTATAATAAGTCCATTAGGAGATAGACAACCACCTCCCGGACGTTTATTTTCAATGGGCGAATGGGAGGTGGTTAAGCAGCACAAATGTACGTAATTACTGCATCAACATGGACATTTTCTCACAGTTCAGACAGGCTGAATGTGATTAGTAGAGCTCTCTTTGCTGCTGGTGCCCCATCTTGCCATTCTTGCTGAAAAAGAATGAGACACGTGTTGCCGCGTGGTGTGTTTTTAAACACACTGAATGATAACACCCTCAAATGTGCGTTTACCCATAGCTATGTATGTCAGTGTGACTCAGACATCATTTACTATTTCTGTCATTGCTTTCCAGAGATTGGGGAGGGATGACGTTGGAGGTAGTGTTGAGCGCGAATATTCGAATTGCAAATTTTTTTCTCGAATATCGCGATTTCGAGATTTCGCGAAATCGAATATTCTTTTTTTTTTTAATGCTCCAGTCAGTGCCCGTTGCTTCCGTGCTCATGGAGCGTCCCCATCACCATGGTAACGTCTCCAT
Source organism: Bufo gargarizans (assembly GCF_014858855.1). Lineage (NCBI taxonomy): Eukaryota > Metazoa > Chordata > Amphibia > Anura > Bufonidae > Bufo > Bufo gargarizans. The sequence continues at coordinate 81,184,772 of NC_058083.1, forward strand.
ATACTAGAATGTACTGTCGGATTTGATAATTACGTTGAAATCGCAATTTGATTAATTCAAGTTATAATAATCAAAATTGTGATTTCAACTTAAGCACTACTATATTCCATATTCGTTAATTCTAGCGTACTATGGAATATAGCAGTGCTAAGTTGAAATCGCCATGCGATTACTTCGAGTTATATTAATCGCATGGCGATTTCAACTTGGACCTGGTTTACTATGGTTGGCTTCAATGGCTTGGCAGAATTAGCGAATATGACGAATCGTCATATTCCACAAAACGAATATACGAATATATTCGTCATATTCCACAAAACGAAGATATTCTCCATCTTCGTTTTAGCTACCTATTCATCAACTTCGCAAATTCTAGCAGTCATATAGGAAAGTTGACTATAGAGACAGCTAAGTTTAATTCGCTATGCGATTATATTACTTAGCTTTTTTTTATTATAAATAGAATAATTATAATAATTATCAGGTATTATACAGACGTGGACAAAATTGTTGGTACCCTTTGGTCAATGAAAGAAAAAGTCACAATGGTCACAGAAATAACTTTAATCTGACAAAAGTAATAATAAATTAAAATTCTATAAATGTTAACCAATGAAAGTCAGACATTGTTTTTCAACCATGCTTCAACAGAATTATGTAAAAAAATAAACTCATGAAACAGGCATGGACAAAAATGATGGTACCCCTAACTTAATATTTTGTTGCGCAACCTTTTGAGGCAATCACTGCAATCAAACGCTTCCTGTAACTGTCAATGAGACATCTGCACCTCTCAGCAGGTATTTTGGCCCACTCCTCATGAGCAAACTGCTCCAGTTGTGTCCGGTTTGAAGGGTGCCTTTTCCAGACTGCATGTTTCAGCTCCTTCCAAAGATGCTCAATAGGATTGAGGTCAGGGCTCATAGAAGGCCACTTTAGAATAGTCCAATTTTTTCCTCTTAGCCATTCTTGGGTGTTTTTAGCGGTGTGTTTTGGGTCATTGTCCTGTTGCAAGACCCATGACCTGCGACTGAGACCAAGCTTTCTGACACTGGCTAGTACATTTCTCTCTAGAATTCCTTGATAGTCTTGAGATTTCATTGTACCCTGCACAGATTCAAGACACCCTGTGCCAGACGCAGCAAAGCAGCCCCAGAACATAACAGAGCCTCCTCCATGTTTCACAGTAGGGACAGTGTTCTTTTCTTGATATGCTTCATTTTTTCGTCTGTGAACATACAGCTGATGTGCCTTGGCAAAAACTTCGATTTTTGTCTCATCTGTCCACAGGACATTCTCCCAGAAGCTTTGTGGCTTGTCAACATGTAGTTTGGCATATTCCAGTCTTGCTTTTTTATGATTCGTTTTCAACAATGGTGTCCTCCTTGGTCGTCTCCCATGTAGTCCACTTTGGCTCAAACAACGACGGATGGTGCGATCTGACACTGATGTTCCTTGAGCATGAAGTTCACCTTGAATCTCTTTAGAAGTCTTTCTAGGCTCTTTTGTTACCATTCGGATTATCCGTCTCTTAGATTTGTCATCAATTTTCCTCCTGCGGCCACGTCCAGGGAGGTTGGCTACAGTCCCATGGATCTTAAACTTATGAATAATATGTGCAACTGTACTCACAGGAACATCTAGTTGCTTGGAGATGGTCTTATAGCCTTTACCTTTAACATGCTTGTCTATAATTTTCTTTCTGATCTCTTGAGACAGCTCTTTCCTTTGCTTCCTCTGGTCCATGTCGAGTGTGGTACACACCATATCACCAAACAACACAGTGATTACCTGGAGCCATATATATAGGCCCAATGGCTGATTACAAGGTTGTAGACACCTGTGATGCTAATTAGTGGACACACCTTGAATTAACATGTCCCTTTGGTCACATTATGTTCTGTGTTTTCTAGGGGTACCATCATTTTTGTCCATGCCTGTTTCATGAGTTTATTTTTTTACATAATTCTGTTGAAGCATGGTTGAAAAACAATGTCTGACTTTCATTGGTTAACATTTATAGAATTTTAATTTATTATTACTTTTGTCAGATTAAAGTTATTTCTGTGACCATTGTGACTTTTTCTTTCATTGACCAAAGGGTACCAACAATTTTGTCCACGTCTGTAATTATTCTATTTATTAAAAAAAAAAGCTAAGTAATATAATCGCATAGCAAATTAAACTTAGCTGTCTCTATAGTCAACTTTCCTATATGACTGCTAGAATTCGCGAAGTTGATGAATAGGTAGCTAAAACGAAGATGGAGAATATCTTTGTTTTGTGGAATATGACGAATACATTCGTATATTCGTTTTGTGGAATATGACGAATACATTCGTCATATTCGCTAATTCTACCAAGCCATTGAAGCCAACCATAGTAAACCAGGTCCAAGTTGAAATCGCCATGCGATTAATATAACTCGAAGTAATCGCATGGCGATTTCAACTTAGCACTGCTATATTCCATAGTAGGCTAGAATTAATGAATATGGAATATAGCAGTGCTTAAATCGCAATTCAATTATTATAACTTGAATTAATCGAATTGCGATTTCAACTTAGTACTGCTATATTCCATATTCGTTAATTCTAGCCTATGGAAAATAGCAGTGCTAAGTTGAAATCGCAATTCGATTCATTCAAGTTATAATAATCGAATTGCGATTTCAACTTTTTACGTATATTCTTAATATTGCTCTAACTTCGTCTTTTAGAATATTCGTAATATTCTAAAAGATGAAGTTATAGCAATATAACGAATATTCTAAAAGACGAAGTTAGAGCAATATTACGAAATTTCGTAAAATACACATATTAGCCTAGCCATAGTCAATTAGTCATAAGGACGTTGCCTTATACTATTAAAAGAAAAATCGCAATACGCGATTAATTAAATCGCATATTATTCGCGATAGTTGGAATAATTACGAATATTCGATTTCGACGAATATATTACGAATATTCAATCGAATATTCGCGAAATATCGCGAAATCGAATATGGCTCCTCCCGCTTATCACTAGTTGGAGGGGGAAAAAAATTCATAAAAAATAAACAAAAAGAGATACCAACTTTCACGGCAGTTGGAGAAACTTCGGTTCAGCCTGAATCAATTTGGGTCTGAACCCAACTTTTTCAAAAATTTGACGAAGCAGACCCCAAACGAACCTCGACTGGTTCGCTCACCTAAACTACACACCATCAACTCCCAGCAACTTGTCAACACTATACAGTATTCAATCGCTCCAATCTCCACCCTCTCTTGTCTGGATGTAGCCGCCAATCATTACAACCATACCCTCAAAACCCTGGCTGAAGCAACTCCTGTTACAACCCAGCCTTCCCGACATAGAATGCACCAACCCTGGCACATACCTGCAATATGTTTTCTCCTGCGGTACTCTAGGTGTGCCGAACACTTATGTACTGTATATAAATCATAAATATCTGCAGTTTTCCTCAATTCCTCTAGGCTTAAAACATATAACTGCACCGCTAAACGGCAAATAATATATTTTTGTGCCACTAATACACGCCAAAAATGGCTTTAGAACATATAACTGCACCACTGATCGGCAAATACATTTTTTTCCCACTAATACACGCCAAAAAGGGCTTTAAAACATATAACTGCACCGCAGAACGACAGATGTATATTTTTTGCCACTAATACACGCCAAAAAGGTCTGCAATTTTCTCACTTCACCACACAACGGCGAATATTTTTTACGTGCCAAAAAGGGCTTTAGAACATCTAACTGCACCGCTGAACGGCAAATAATATATATTTTTGTGCCACTAATACACGCCAAAAGGGTTTTGGAAGAGGCATGCTCAACTTGCAGCCCTCAACTCCCATCACCTCTAGACAGCCTACAGGTTGGAGTTGGAGTTTCACAACAGCTGGGGGGCCGCAGGCTGAACATCCCTGCTTTAGAATATATAACTGCACCACTGAATAGCAAAATAAATTAATTTTTTTGCCACTAATACACTCCAAAGGGGGCTTTAGAACATATAACTGCACCGCTGAACGGCAAATAAGCCCTTATTTTTTTCCACTTATACACTCCACAAGAGCCTTTAGAACATATAACTGCAGCGCTGAACGGCAAATAATATATATTTTTTTGCCACTAATACACGCCAAAAAGGGCTGTAATTTTCTCACTTCACCACACAACAGCTAATAAGCCCTTTTTTCCCCACTAATACAAGCCAAATAAATGCTTTAGAACATATAACTGCACCGCACAAGGGCAAATAAGATGTAGAAACATTTCCTTGCAATAAATCATGTTAATGGCAGTATCAAACAACACTTGCACCACAATAACAAGAACGGTTTGCTGGAATTACTATCACGATCGGCGTAACTGTCACATACGTGACACGGAGGGAGGAAAAGAGGGAGGCCCTGCCCTAGTGAGAGGGAAGGTGGTGACCCCTGACTCACCTTGCGGCTGGCGCCTGGCTGCCCTGTCGTCCCTAGACGGGTTCCTCACCCGTACGCCGATCACGTGCCTAAAACCCTGGCTTTCCCTAGGATGAGCCCTAGATAGTGAACAGGGCGGTGGGAACACTAGTCCGCACCACTAGCTCTAAAGGAAAACACCAAGGGGAGGACAGACAATACAGACTAAACATATAATCCCAGGTGGGCAACAACAGGAGACAACAAAAGCCCAACAGGGATCCGGAGGGTAGCACTCTGGAACAACAACCAGATTCTCAGCTCCAGTGGGTCAGCATAGATGTCCAGGCAGGAAGCTCTATAACTGGCAACAAGAGAAGTGTGAGAGGAGAATATAAGGAGTTTGGGAGTGGCAGACAAGAAACAGCTGAGGAGGAGAAGCTACGGATCCCTGAGTGAGACAAAAAGGATAGCAAGGCAAACACAGAAAACAAACACTAAGAAACACCATGATCTTTAGACATAGAGCGCGCAGCCACCCGCTGCGACTTCCTGACCCCGGGTATAACGGAGTCAGACGTGGCTCTTGACACCCTCGTGACAGTACCCCCCCTTTCACGAGGGGCCTCCGGACACTCAGGACCAGGTCTCTCCGGATGAGAGACATGGAAAGCCTGAATCAACCTGTTGGCGTTTACCTCTGACGCTGGAACCCACATTCTTTCCTCGGGACCGTAACCCCTCCAATGCACCAGATACTGAAGAGAGCGGCGGACCCGACGAGAATCAACAATTCTGGATATTTGAAACTCCAGATTACCATCCACAACAACAGGAGGAGGTGGCAGCGGTGATGGTTCTAGAGGTGGAACATACTTCTTGAGCAACGACTTATGGAAGACGTTATGGATCTTAAAAGTCTGAGGTAGCTCCAGGCGAAAAGCCACAGGGTTAATGACGGCTACAATTTTATAAGGACCAATGAACCTAGGACCCAGTTTCCAAGAGGGAACCTTCAACTTAATATTCCTAGTAGACAACCACACATAGTCATTCACTCCTAGGTCCGGACCTGGCGACCGTTTCTTATCGGCCATGCATTTGTATTTACCACTCATATTTTTCAAGTTAGCTTGCACCTTCTGCCATACCGATGAAAGAGATGAAGAAAACCGTTCCTCTTCGGGAACCCCAGAAGACCCCCCCTCTTTGAAAGTACAAAATTGGGGATGAAAACCGTATGCACCAAGAAATGGTGACTTGCCAGTGGATTCCTGACGGCGATTATTTATGGCAAACTCAGCTAACGGTAAATATGATGACCACACCTCTTGGTTTTCAGACGCAAAACACCTTAAATATGTTTCTAGGTTTTGGTTGGTACGCTCAGTCTGTCCATTCGACTGAGGATGGAAAGCTGAGGAAAAGGATAAGTGTACCCCTAAACGGGTACAAAAAGCTTTCCAAAACTTAGAAATAAACTGGGTTCCCCGATCCGAAACCACATCGGAAGGGACCCCGTGAAGCTTCACGATTTCACTGATAAACACCTGAGCAAGAGTCTTAGCATTAGGAAGTGCGGGTAGCGCAATAAAGTGTACCATTTTGCTAAACCTGTCTACTACTACCAAGATAACTGTTTTACCCGCAGACAAAGGTAAGTCAGTGATGAAATCCATTGATAGATGTGTCCATGGTCTATTGGGGATGAAAAGTGGCAATAAAGACCCTGCTGGACGTGTATGAGAGACTTTCGCGCGTGCACAAGTAGAACAAGTAGACACGAAATCTATTACATCCTGACACAACCTTGGCCACCAAAAACGACGAGACAATAGCTCCAAGGTTGCTTTACTACCCGGGTGCCCAGCAAGTGCCGAATTATGATGTTCCTTCAATAACTCAAGACGCAGGTTTAACGGTACAAACAATTTCTCTGAGGGGCAAGAGGCCGGGGCGTCCCCCTGGGCCTCTAACACCTTTCCCTCTAGAACAGAGTGTACAGCAGAGACAACCACTCCTCTTTGTAAAATAGGTACCGGATCACTAACATTACCCCCTCCAGGGAAACTACGAGACAATGCGTCTGCCTTGGTATTTTTTGCCCCAGGACGATAGGTGATTACAAAGTTAAATCTGGTAAAGAATAGCGACCACCTAGCTTGTCTAGGGGTGAGACGCTTAGCCGATTCTAGGTATAGAAGGTTTTTGTGATCCGTAATTACCGTGACGGGGTGGATTGCTCCCTCTAAGAAGTGACGCCACTCTTTAAACGCCAGTTTAATCGCCAACAGTTCCCTATTTCCAATATCATAGTTCTTTTCTGCTGCAGATAATTTTTTGGAAAAGAAAGCGCAAGGACGCCATTTGCCAGGAGACGGACCCTGAGACAATACAGCCCCCACTCCCACCTCCGACGCATCAACTTCAACAATAAAAGGCTGGGAGACATCAGGTTGAATTAGGACAGGTGCCGAGGTAAATCTCTCTTTTAGAGAGGAAAATGCAATTTTAGCGGCGTCAGACCATTTAAAAAAATCAGTCCCCTTCCTAGTCATGTCAGTAAGGGGTTTAACGATCACTGAATAATTTTTAATAAACTTTCTGTAGAAATTTGCGAAACCCAAAAACCGTTGTAGAGCTTTAAGGTTCTCAGGAAGATCCCAATCTAAAATTGCCTGGACCTTCCCAGGATCCATACGGAAACCTGAAGCAGATAATAGATATCCCAGGAATTGTATTTCCTGAACGGCGAAGACACATTTTTCAATTTTCGCATATAATTTATTCGTCCGTAGGACCTGCAGTACTTGCCTGACATGTACTTCATGTGTTTTCAGATCAGCCGAATAAATTAAGATATCATCTAGGTATATGACTACAAACCTGCCGATGAGATGACTAAAAATATCATTAACGAAATGTTGGAAGACAGCAGGGGCATTGGTCAGACCGAAAGGCATGACTAAATTTTCGTAATGCCCCTCAGGGGTGTTAAAAGCTGTCTTCCACTCATCCCCTTCCTTGATACGAATCAGATTGTAGGCCCCCCTAAGATCAAGTTTGGAGAACCACCTAGCACCCGCAATCTGATTAAAAAGGTCAGGAATGAGAGGAAGAGGGTATGGGTCTCGGACGGTTATCCGGTTTAGCTCACGGAAATCTAGGCAAGGACGCAGGCCCCCATCTTTCTTTTTAACAAAGAAAAACCCTGCAGCCACGGGTGAAGAAGAGGGTCTGATGTGTCCCTTGGCCAGACTCTCGGAGATATCATCTTTCATGGCTTGTCTCTCGGGACCCGAAAGATTATACAACCTGGACTTGGGTAATTTTGCACCGGGAATCAGGTTAACCGGGCAATCATAAGGACGATGAGGTGGTAGCTTCTGACAACCCTTTTCAGAAAAAACGTCCTCAAAGTCCGAAATAAATGTAGGTAGGGAAGCTATGGAGGCGATTAAGCAATTGTTATTTAAGCAATTCTCTCTGCAATGCTCACTCCACTCCAATATCTCTCTGGCCTGCCAATCCACCACAGGATTGTGCGCTACCAACCAGGGAAGACCCAATACCACAGGAGAGGGAAGGCCCTCCAGAACGTAACATGAAAGACGCTCCTTATGGTGGTCCCCTACCCGAAGATGTAAGTTATGGACAACGTGAGTGAGGTTTCTCTGAGACAGAGGAGCAGAGTCAATAGCGAATATGGGAATGGGTCTCTGCAGCGTACAGAGAGACAAACCCATAGTGCGGGCAAAATGGGCATCTATCAAATTTACCCCTGCACCACTGTCTAGAAAAAAAGAAATAGACTCCGTCTTAACACCAAAAACAATAACCGCTGGCAACACAAATTGAGATGTTCGTATGGAGGAAACGTATACCCCCCGGCTGACATCCTCCGCACAGCCTGGGGTTAGTAGTTTTCCGACGGTCTTTTGTTTTTTGGGAAAGGAGGGACAGACATTAATGAAATGACCCTTCCCCCCACAGAAAAAACAAGCCCCCCACCTACGGCGAACCTCAGGAGGACGGACCTGACGAGAAGTTCCTCCTAGCTGCATAGGCTCATCCAAGTCAGTACAGACTAACTGCTGCTTGGGAGAGGTTACCGATTGCTCAGGAATTTTCGATCTCTCCCTAAGACGTCTATCTATCCTGATAGAGAGGGACATAACAGCATCAAGGGAAAGGGGGGTCTCATACAGCGCCAGCGCATCCTTAACCCTTTCAGATAACCCAGAGCAGAACTGACTCCTGAGAGCCGGATCGTTCCACTGAGTATCCGTAGCCCACCTGCGGAACTCTGAGCAATATTCCTCTGCTGGCCGATCTCCCTGTAGGAGTCTCCGTAACTTCGACTCAGCCAGGGCGACACGGTCAGGGTCATCATATATGAGACCCAAAGCCCCAAAAAATCCCTCCACTGACCGGAGAGCCTGGGAACCAGGGGGTAACGAGAACGCCCAGGATTGCGGGTCCCCCTGAAGCAGGGAAATAACAATCCCCACCCGCTGTTCTTCATTACCTGAGGAGTAAGGGCGCAGCTTAAAATATAATTTGCAGGCCTCACGGAACAACACAAATTTGTCCCTTCCCCCAGAGAATCTGTCAGGAAGAACAACCTTGGGTTCTGTAAAAACCTGGTTACCCATAGCAACCGCTGGGCTTACGGTCTGCTGCATTTGCTGCTGCTGTTGGAGGACAGACGCCTTCAATCCTGCCACCTCCAAAGACAGGCCTTGAAGCTGTTTTGCCAAAGCAGCAATAGGATCCATATTGGATTCTAAGTAGAGGGAAAATTTTTTTTTTTATATATATATATTTTTTTTTTCTCAAAAAAAAAATAAGGGCCAGTTATAATATCACGATCGGCGTAACTGTCACATACGTGACACGGAGGGAGGAAAAGAGGGAGGCCCTGCCCTAGTGAGAGGGAAGGTGGTGACCCCTGACTCACCTTGCGGCTGGCGCCTGGCTGCCCTGTCGTCCCTAGACGGGTTCCTCACCCGTACGCCGATCACGTGCCTAAAACCCTGGCTTTCCCTAGGATGAGCCCTAGATAGTGAACAGGGCGGTGGGAACACTAGTCCGCACCACTAGCTCTAAAGGAAAACACCAAGGGGAGGACAGACAATACAGACTAAACATATAATCCCAGGTGGGCAACAACAGGAGACAACAAAAGCCCAACAGGGATCCGGAGGGTAGCACTCTGGAACAACAACCAGATTCTCAGCTCCAGTGGGTCAGCATAGATGTCCAGGCAGGAAGCTCTATAACTGGCAACAAGAGAAGTGTGAGAGGAGAATATAAGGAGTTTGGGAGTGGCAGACAAGAAACAGCTGAGGAGGAGAAGCTACGGATCCCTGAGTGAGACAAAAAGGATAGCAAGGCAAACACAGAAAACAAACACTAAGAAACACCGTGATCTTTAGACATAGAGCGCGCAGCCACCCGCTGCGACTTCCTGACCCCGGGTATAACGGAGTCAGACGTGGCTCTTGACACCCTCGTGACAATTACTGAGCTGTATAATGGCAATTTGGATCCGCAGTCAGTGCAGCAAGGTGTAATATGGTTGTTCCTATTACCCAGGCTATAAACTCCCTACTGAACCCTGTTCTGCTTCAATACTGTGGAATGATTCCTCCCTATCCTTTCCCTGAACTTCTATACAACAAAATAAAAGTTTTTAAGTCTTTCCTAGCACTGTCCCTAGGACCTGCTAATGTCTCTCCGTGCACTAAGTACACTGGAAAATGGCTGAATCCAAGATGGCTTAGGCTATTTATAGGGCTGTGACATCACAGGGCTGGCTGGCTGCATGCATGGCATTATGGGTGATCCCGCCTTCCCAGAGTTCCATGCTCCATGTCCTAACACGTGCAGCAGCCATTTTAGGAAAAAATGCTATTTGTTACCACGAAGTGTGAGTAAATTCGGATTCGGTGCAAATTGAATTTTTCCTAAAATTTCAATTGAATTCCACTTCGTCAACTTTGATTCGCTCATCTCTAACAATGACCATTTAAAGGCAGCAGCAGGAACAATATTAGGGTTGTAGCAGTAACAATCTAAGAAAACAGTGACTGTGACTTTTGAAATGTTTATTTTATTTTTTTCTTTGGGGGGGGGGGGTGCAAATTGGACCTATGTTATGGGCTCCTGTATCCTTGCACTGAGCGGTATTAAATGCAATATACAGTAGTTTCAGTTCAAAACTCTAAACAATGTTCTCTTATTAAACATTAGTACTAGTGACATTTATGAAAGCTTTAGATGAAAAAGTAGTCGCCAACAGCAGGCACTGAATTGCTGCCACTGGGATCAAGCAGCACTGTATTTTACAATTACTATCATATTAAAGAAGAATATCGTACATAACATATCATGGATATTTGTCACTTTGTCTACTTTAGAAGACTGTGGTCTCATGGATAATTTCTGCATGTTTTCTGCTGTTTAGTTTTAGGATTTTTATATCAAGTGTATTCAAACCAATGTATGGCATTTACAGTTGAAACCAGAAGTTTACATACCCTATATAAAAAGACACATGTGTGTGTTATTCTCAATATCTGACATGAAATCAAAATAAAACTTTTTTGTTTTTGGTCAATTAGGATTACCATAATTATTATAATTTGCCAAATGCCAGAATTATATGAGAGAGAAAGAATGTTTTAAGGCATTTTTATTACTTTCTGCAAAGTCAAAAGTTTACATACATTTCGTTAATAGTGTTGATTGCGAATATTCTAATCTCGACTTTTAATCGCAAATATCGGCACTTCAAGAATTTGCAAAGATCTAGAACAAGGATGGCCAATCTGTGGCTCTCCAGCTGTTGCAAAACTGCAACTCCCAGCATGCCCAGACAACCTACAGCTATCAGCCTACAGCAGGGCATGGTGGGAACTGTAGTTTTATGACAGCTGGAGAGCCGCAGGTTGGCCAGCCCTGATCCAGAATATTGTGCTATATCTTCGTAATCGGGAATATTCTAGAGTTTTTTTTTTTTATCAGTATACTCACTGCTTCTTGCTTGTGGGACAATGGGAAGGCTGCAATATCTGTCTGAGCTTGGCAACATCCTTAGCAACCAATAGGAAAGTTGCTTACCCCTTACTATATAGGAAACTGTCCAGCAGCCATTTTTTGCAGTTTTTTTTTTTGGGCAGTTCTGAGAGAGAGAGCAGTGACATTGCTGTGCTCTGTGCTTTGCTGAGTAATCTGGATCCTTATTCAATTACATTAGATAGTTAGTTAGCTCGTCAAATGTGCGTTTACCCATAGCTATGTATGTCAGTGTGACTCAGACATCATTTACTATTGCTGTCATTGCTTTCCAGAGATTGGGGAGGGGTAATGTTGGAGGGGGGAAAATATTCATAAAAAATAAACAAAAAGAGATACCAACTTTCACGGCAGTTGGAGAAACTTCGGTTCAGCCTGAATCAATTTGGGTCTGAACCCAACTTTTTCAAAAATTTGACGAAGCAGACCCCAAACGAATCTCGACTGGTTCGCTCACCTCAACTACACACCATCAACTCCCAACTTGTCAACACTATACAGTATTCAATCTCTCCAATCTCCACCCTCTCTTGTCTGGATGTAGCCGCCAATCATTACAACCATACCCTCAAAACCCTGGATGAAGCAACTCCAGTTACAACCCAGCCTTCCCGACATAGAATGCCCCAACCCTGGCACATACCTGCAACATGTTTTCTCCTGCGGTACTCTAGGTGTGCCGAACGCTTATGTACTGTATATAAATCATAAATATCTGCAGATTTCCTCAATTCCTCTAGGTTTAGAACATATAACTGCACCGCTAAATGGCAAATAATATATTTTTGTGCCACTAATACACTCTAAAAAGGGCTTTAGAACATATAACTGCACCACTGAACGGCAAATAAAAGCCCTTATTTTTTTCCACTTATACACGCCACAAAAGCCTTTAGAACAGGTATGGCCAACCTGCGGCTCTCCAGCTGTTGTAAAACTACAACTCCCACCATGCCCTGCTGTAGGTAGATAGTTGTAGGCAATATAGGCATGCTGGGAGTTGTAGTTTTGCAACAGCTGGAGAGCCTCAGGTTGGCCATCCCTGCTTTAGAACATATAACTGCAGCGCTGAACGGCAAATAATATATATTTTTTTGCCACTAATACACGCTAAAAAGGGCTGCAATTTTCTCACTTCACCACACAACGACTAATAAGCCCTTTTCTCCCCACTAATACAAGCCAAAAAAATGCTTTAGAACATATAACTGCACCGCACAAGGGCAAATAAGATGTAGAAACATTTCCTTGTAATAAACCCTGTTAATTGCTGTATCAAACAACACTTGCACCCCAATAATAAGAACAGTTTGCTGGAATTACAGAGCTGTATAATGGCAATTTGGATCCACAGTCAGCGCAGCAAGGTGTAATAGGATTGTGACTATTACCCAGGCTGTAAACTCCCTACTGAACCCTGTTCTGCTTCAATACTGTGGAATGATTCCTCCCTATCTATTCCCTGCACTTCTATACAGCAAAATAAAAGTTTTAAAGTCTTTTCTAGCACTGTCCCTAGCGCCTGCTGACGTCACTCCCTGCAGTAAGTACACTGGAAAATGGCTGAATCCAAGATGGCTTAGGCTATTTATAGGGCTGTGACATCACAGGGCTGGCTGGCTGCATGCATGGCATTATGGGTGATCCCGCCTTCCCAGAGTTCCATGCTCCATGTCCTAACACGTGCAGCAGCCATTTTAGGAAAAAATGCTATTTGTTACCACGAAGTGTGAGTAAATTCGGATTCGGTGCAAATTGAATTTTTCCTAAAATTTCAATTGAATTCCACTTCGTCAACTTTGATTCGCTCATCTCTAACAATGACCATTTAAAGGCAGCAGCAGGAACAATATTAGGGTTGTAGCAGTAACAATCTAAGAAAACAGTGACTGTGACTTTTGAAATGTTTATTTTATTTTTTTCTTTGGGGGGGGGGGTGCAAATTGGACCTATGTTATGGGCTCCTGTATCCTTGCACTGAGCGGTATTAAATGCAATATACAGTAGTTTCAGTTCAAAACTCTAAACAATGTTCTCTTATTAAACATTAGTACTAGTGACATTTATGAAAGCTTTAGATGAAAAAGTAGTCACCGACTCACCAACAACAGGCACTGAATTGCTGCCACTGGGATCAAGCAGCACTGTATTTTACAATTACTATCATATTAAAGAAGACTTTCGTACATAACATATCATGGATATTTGTCACTTTGTCTACTTTAGAAGATTGTGGTCTCATGGATAATTTCTGCATGTTTTCTGCTGTTTAGTTTTAGGATTTTTATATCAAGTAAGGCCGGACTATAGGTTTACCATAAGGGTAGGCCTTCATGAGGAATTTGGTGCCAGGGGCCTGGTAGAGGTAGGGTTAATGTATGGCGGGAAGCGGAGGGGCGGGTTAGCGTAGGTGGAGTTAGGTGGTAGATTATTTAAGGGGCGGTAGCTGGGGGGCCATTTTAGAGTCAGTAAAAAAAGCGCCCGCCCACCCTCCCTTGAGTAGGTATTGGGGAGGTACCAGTGGTAGGGGTTGGGTAGGTGTGGGTTTCTGGTGGGGGTTGCATGTGAGGTATGTCGCGGCAGTCGAGGCGGGGGGAGGTCCTCGGAGCTGGTGGAATGGGTTGCTGCTTGAGAATGAGAGGGCCTCAATGGTGGGGCTGGACTCTCAGGATTGGGCACTCGGTTAATCAGTGAGGGCCTCCATCAGTTTGGTGGCTCCGAGCTGGGTGTTTACGGCTGGAGGCAAGGTGGATGGTCCACTGAGTGGTTGTGCTGGATGTATACATGTTGGGGCTTCTAGGACCTCCCTCGGCTGGGGGAATTCATTGTTAAATTATTTGTATTTTTGTTTAATAAATAACGGCTGCTGTGGCCGATTTAAATCCGACTTAAGTCTCTGTGTCTTATTGGTAAGGGGGAAGTGAAAGGGTTAATGACTGAAGTGTTATGGGGAGGAATGGTTGGTAGGCCCCGGTGGGGTCACCAATAATTCGCTCAAGTGTATTCAAACCAATGTATGGCATTTACAGTTGAAACCAGAAGTTTACATACCCTATATAAAAAGACACATGTGTGTGTGTTTTTCTCAATATCTGACATGAAATCAAAATATAACTTTTCTGTTTTTGGTCAATTAGGATTACCATAATTATTATAATTTGCCAAATGCCAGAATTATATGAGAGAGAAAGAATGTTTTAAGGCATTTTTATTACTTTCTGCAAAGTCAAAAGTTTACATACATTTTGTTAATAGTGTTGATTGCGAATATTCTAATCTCGACTTTTAATCGTGAATATCGGCACTTCAAGAATTTGCAAAGATCTAGAACAGGGATGGCCAACCTGTGGCTCTCCAGCTGTTGCAAAACTGCAACTCCCAGCATGCCTAGATTGCCTACAGCTATCAGCCTACAGCAGGGCATGGTGGCAACTGTAGTTTTATGAGAGCTGGAGAGCTGCAGGTTGGCCAGCCCTGATCCAGAATATTGTGCTATATCTTCGTAATCGGGAATATTCTAGTTTTTTTTTTTTTATCAGTATACTCACTGCTTCTTGCTTGTGGGACAATGAGAAGGCTGCAATATCTGTCTGAGCTTGGCAACATCCTTAGCAACCAATAGGAAAGTTGCTTACCCCTTACTATATAGGAAACTGTCCAGCAGCCATTTTTTGCTGTTTTTTTTTGGGCAGTTCTGAGAGAGAGAGAGAGAGAGAGAGAGAGAGCAGTGACATTGCTGTGCTCTGTGCTTTGCTGAGAAATCTGGATCCTTATTCAATTACATTAGATAGTTAGTTAGCTCATATATACTGACTAAAAATATAAACGCAACACTTTTGGTTTTGCTCCTATTTTGCGTGAGCTGAACGCAAAGATCTGAAACATTTCTACATACACTAAACAAATTGTGAAAAAAAACTGAATGCAATGATGTGGAGATGGCAAATGTCAATATTTTATTTGTAATAGAACGTAGATGACAGATCAAATATTTAATCCAAGTAAATGTATCATTTTAAAGGAAAAATACGTTGATTCAAATTTTCACGGTGTCAACAAATCCCCAAAAAGTTGGGACAAGTAGCAATAAGAGGCTGGAAAAAGTAAATTCGAGCATAACGAAGAGCTGGAAGACCAATTGACACTAATTAGGTCAATTGGCAACATGATTGGGTATAAAAAGAGCTTCTCAGAGTGGCAGTGTCTCTCAGAAGCCAAGATGGTTAGAGGATCACCAATTCCCACAATGTTGCACAGAAAGATAGTGGAGCAATATCAGAAAGGTGTTACCCAGCGAAAAATTGCAAAGACTTTGCATCTATCATCAACTGTGCATAACATCATCCGAAGATTCAGAGAATCTGGAACAATCTCTGTGCGTAAGGGTCAAGGCCGTAAAACCATACTGGATGCCCGTCATCTCCGGGCCCTTAAACGACACTGCACCACAAACAGGAATGCTACTGTAAAGGAAATCACAGAATGGGCTCAGGAATACTTCTAGAAACCATTGTCAGTGAACACAATCCACCGTGCCATCCGCCATTGCCAGCTGAAACTCTACAGTGCAAAGAAGAAGCCATTTCTAAGCAAGATCCACAAGCTCAGGCGTTTTCACTGGGCCAGGGATCATTTAAAATGGAGTGTGGCAAAATGGAAGACTGTTCTGTGGTCAGACGAGTCACGATTCGAAGTTCTTTTTGGAAATCTGGGACGCCATGTCATCCGGACCAAAGAGGACAAGGACAACCCAAGTTGTTATCAATGCTCAGTTCAGAAGCCTGCATCTCTGATGGTATGGGGTTGCATGAGTGCGTGTGGCATGGGCAGCTTGCATGTCTGGAAAGGCACCATCAATGCAGAAAAATATATTCAGGTTCTAGAACAACATATGCTCCCATCCAGACGTCATCTCTTTCAGGGAAGACCCTGCATTTTTCAACAAGATAATGCCAGACCACATTTTGCATCAATCACAACATCATGGCTGCGTAGGAGAAGGATCCGGGTACTGAAATGGCCAGTCTGCAGTCCAGATCTTTCACCTATAGAGAACATTTGGCGCATCATAAAGAGGAAGGTGCAACAAAGAAGGCCCAAGACGATTGAACAGTTAGAGGCCTGTATTAGACAAGAATGGGAGAGCATTCCTATTTCTAAACTTGAGAAACTGGTCTCCTCAGTCCTCAGACGTCTGTTGAGTGTTGTAAGAAGAAGGGGAGATGCCACACAGTGGTGAAAATGGCCTTGTCCCAACTTTTTGGGGATTTGTTGACACCATGAAATTCTGATTCAACATATTTTTCCCCTAAAATGGTACATTTTCTCAGTTTAAACTTTTGTTCCGTGATTTATGTTCTATTCTGAATAAAATATTAGAAGTCGGCACCTCCACATCATTGCATTCAGTTTTTATTCACGATTTGTATAGTGTCCCAACTTTTTTGGAATCCGGTTTGTACACAAAAGACCTATTACTCTCAAATATTGTTCACAAATCTGTCTAGGTCCTCATGCACAAGACTGTTTTTCGGCTCCGCATCCGAGAAAAACGGTTGTGTGCATGAGGCCTAAATCTGTGTTAGTGAGCACTTCTCTTTTGCCAAGATAATCCATCACACCTCACAGGTGCAGCATATCAAGGTGCTGATCAGACAGCATGAATATTGCACAGGTGTGCCTTAGACTGCCCACAATAAAAGATCAGTCTGAAATGTGCAGTTTGATCACACAGCACAATGCCACAGATGTCACAACATTTGAGGGAGCGTGCAATTGGCATGCTGACTGCAGGAATGTCTACCATGAGCTGTTGCCCGTGCAATGAATGTTCATTTCTCTACCATAAGAAAGGCGTTTTAGAGACTTTGGCAGTACATCCAACCGGCCTCACAACCGCAGACCACGTGTAACCACACTAGCCCAGGACCTCTACATCCAGCATGTTTACCTCCTGATCGTCTGAGACCAGCCACCCGGACAACTGCAGCAACAATCAGTTTGCATAACCAAAGAATTTCTGCACAAACTGTCAGAAACCATCTCAGGGAAGCTCATCTGCATGCTCGTCATCCTCATCGGGGTCTGGACCTGACTGCAGTTCGTCATCGTAACCGTCTTGAGTCACATTCAATGGTGTCTGGAACGTTGGAGAGGTGTTCTGTTCACGGATGAGTTCGGGTTTTCACTGTTCAGGGCAGATGGCATACAAGGTGTGTGGCCTTGTGTGGGTGAGCGGTTTGCTGATGTCAACGTTGTGGATCAAGTGGCCCATGGTGGCGGTGGGGTTATGGTATGGGCAGGCGTATGTTATTGACAACGAACACAGGTGCATTTTATTGATGGCATTATGAATGCACAGAGATACCGTGACGAGATCCTGAGGCCCATTGCTGTGTGATTCATCCACGACCATAACCTCATGTTGCAGCATGATAATGCACTGCCCCATATTGCAAGGAACTGTACACAATTCTCGGAAGCTGAAAGCATCCCAGTTCTTGCATGGCCAGCAAACTCACACATACTGAGCATGTTTGGGATGCTCTGGATCGGCGTATACAATAGCATGTTCCAGTTCCTTCCAATACCAGCAACTTTGCACAGTTATTGAAGAGGAGTGGACCAACATTCTTCAGGCCACAATCAACAACCTGATCAACTCTATGTGACGGAGATGTGTTGCACTGCGTGAGGCAAGGTTTTCTGATCCCCCCTCCCTACAGTAAGGCAAAACTGTGCACATTATTTCAGAGTGGACTTTTATTGTGGGCAGTCTAAGGCACACCTGTGCAATATTCATGCTGTCTAATCAACACCTAGATATGCCACACCTGTGAGGTCGGATGGATTATCTCAGCAAATAAGTGCTCACTAACACAGATTTAGACAGATTTGTGAACAATATTTGAGAGTAATGGGTCTTTTGTGTATGTGGAAAATGTTTCAGATGTTTGAGTTCAGCTCATGCAAAATGGGAGCAAAACCGAAAGTGTTGCGTTTATTTTTTTGGTCAGTGTATATGATACAGATAGTTAGTGGGAGATAGTCAGTGTAGGTTAGATAGTGATATAGTGTAGCTGATAGGTTCCAGTGCAGGGTGTTAGTGTTAGGTAGTGTGATATAAATTACTGTACTGTGCATTTTCTCCAGTCTCAGGAAACTTCTAGCAGCTTGAAAAATGTGCAAAAGTGAGCCACGCCTGTATTGCGCACACAATATGCCCATATTACCTTGCCGATTTTTGCAATCAAGAAAATAATGACTGGAGATCACGAATTCTAGAACTTGCGAATTTATGGCGAATATTAGGACAAACATTTGCAAAATATGGCGAAAACGAATATTGCCTATGCTGCTCATCACTATTCATTAATATTTGGTACCATTGCCCTTAAACTGTATGACTTGGGTCAAACGTTTTAGATATCCTTCCTCAAGTTTCTCACAATAGTTGGTCGGAATTTGGGCCCATTACTCCTGAAAAAACTGGTGTAACTGAGCCATGTTTGTTGGTCGCCTTGCTCGCACCTGCCTATTCAGCTTTGCCCATAAATTTTCAATAGGATTGAGATCAGGGCTTTGTCATGGCTACTCCAAAATATTGACTTTGTTATCCTTAAGCCACTTTATAGCCAGTTTGGCCATATGCTTTTGGCCATTGTCCACCCAAGCTTTAACTTCCTGGCTGATGTCTTGAATTGTTGCTTCAGTATTTCCACAGAATTTTTTTTCCTCATGATGCCATCTATTTTGTGAAGTGCACCAGTCCCTCCTGCAGCAAAACTACCCCACAACATGATGCTGCCACCCCTGTGTTTCACAGTTGGGATGGTGTTCTTAGGCTTCCAAGCTTCTCCCTTTTTCCTTTAAACGTAACGATGGTCATTATGGCCAAAAAGTTTGATTTTAGTTTCGTCAGACCACAGGACATGTCTCCAAAAATCTTGGCTGATTTCTTTAGACTTTCCCATGATGCTACACAAAGAAGCAGTGTGTTTCAGGTGTGCATTTAAATACATCCACAGATGTGTCTCTAATTAACTCGGATGTTACCAACAAACCTAATAGAAGCTTCCAAACACATGACATCATCATATGGGCAGTCCAGAATTGTTTAAAGGCAATCTTAGTGTATGTAAACTTTTGACATTACAGAAAGTAATAAAAATGCCTTAAAACATTCTCATTATTTTGGCATTTGGCAAATCATTATAATTATGGTAATCCTAACCAAAAAAGGAAAGGTTTATTCTGATTTCATGTCAGATATGCAAACATGCATATGTGTCTTTTTTTTGTCATCTCTCTCATTACGGCAGTAGGCAATAGATTAATTCAGGGTGCCGGCCCTTGTAATAGGCAGTGGATGTGGACCCAATGTACCAACTAACCAATTTGACTTTGAGCTAATCCTAAGAGCATTATCCTGGCGATGCCCTGGTTTTCAGCCTTTTACCCTTATAAAGTCATCTGACCTTCACTGCAGGGTAATCTCCAGGCCACTAACTCTTGGAATCGTCCTGGTGTAGTTTTCAGCTGACCCATGTGGGTCAGAGACAGCAGTGAGGGTGAAATGTAGTGTAATTTTTGTAACTAAGTACTGTACTTTTTTAGTACATTAAAGCACATATTTAATGGTTTTGCCTTGTGACCTGAATGAGCCAAGTAACCTTCAGTTTTAAGTGTATGAGTGCAGTTTGTGTTACTGTGTATTTGCTATAAGTGTGGCCTGTGCTACTGTGTGTCTGCTTGTGAGTGGGGCACCGCAAGGTTTTCTCTGAGCCCCTAATTATTTGGTGTATTAGTTTAAATGTCATAGATGGTGGCAGCATGTTGGGGTGCATGAAAGTCTGTGTCAGGGTGTAATCTAGGTTCTGAGGCCTGTGTGTAGGGGCGTGAGAGACTGAGTATGTGAATTAGATCAACCGTTTGTAGTCGTACCCAGGTCACATGACAGGGCGGTTCCCGTGCGTAACAACAGTTCAGCAAACCTACTGCTTATGGGGCTCCGAAGCAGACGAATAGTTACTGCACCTCTGCTAACAAAGTTGCATTGGCAGAAAAGGCTTCAATGTTCCACAGATTGACAAAGGGTTGCTTTCTCTGATAAGTCTCGTTTTCTGCTTCATCAAACGGATGGACATTGGTGTGTCAGGCTATGAAGGTGCCTGAGGAAGGACCAACACGCTAAAGTGAAGCAGCTCACTGCCAAAATTAACCAGGGGACTACCAGCCGTGTATCTAAAACAATAGTTCAGGGAGTTTTGGGGCTGTTTGGGGCTCCGAAGCAGACAGCTGATCACTGCACTTCTGTCAACATAGTTGCATTGGCACAAAAGTCTTTACGTTTTGTGGCAGTATCAGAATTGGACCTCCACTAATTGGGAAATGGTTGCCTTCGCTGATGAGCCAAATTTTCAGCTTCATCAAACAGATGGATGTTGGTGTGTCAGGCAAGAAACATCCGAGAACAAACAACTGCAACCATTGTTGGAAGAACACAAGCTGCTGGTGGCAGAATCACGGCCTGGTGAAAGTTTGAGTAACATTATCTGAGCCCATTTATCAATGTGGAAGGCGCTAAATTAATTTACCCTTGCAGATCATGTACAGCCATACATGCTGATTGTCTTCCCTGGGGCGGAGGGGATCTTCCTTCAAAACAATGGACATGTCACTTGGCTAGAAATTTCCTATAGTGGTTGAAAGAGCATGACCAAGACTTCCAAGTATTACCCTGGCCCCCTAATTCCTCAGACTTCAACCAAAGGGAGCATATTTGGGACCACCTCGATCCTACCCCATGCACTGTCCAGCAACTGTGGGATGCACTACAGTCTTCATGGTTCCAGATACCTGTGAAAACCTACCAGTATTGAGTCACTCACAGCCCATCTCATATTAGCTGGTGGCTATAATTAGTGTTTTAGCGAATTAAAGTATCCAAAATGGACTTTGATATGAATTTCTGGAAAAATTAACAAATACATTTTTCCTAAAATGGTGGCTGAAGAATAGAAAAAATTATAATTAGAGATGAGAGAATCGAAGCTGACGAAGTGGAATTCGTTCTGAATTTCAGGAATTATTTGATTGGCTCCGAATCCGAATTTACTCACGCTTCGTGGTAACGAATCACATTTTTTCCTGTCTGTTGCACGTTAGGACATCGACCATGGAACTCTGAGAATGAGGGATCCCCCACAATGCCATGTATGCAGCCAATCAGCAGCCAGCCAGCCCTGTGATGTCACAGCTAGAGATGTCCCGAACTATTCGCCGACGAACATAGCTTGTTCGTGTTCGCCGCGGCGGGCGAACATATGCGATGTTCGGTCCGCCCCCTATTCATAATCATTGAATAAACTTTGACCCTGTACATCACAGTCAGCAGACACATTCCAGCCAATCAGCAGCAGACCCTCCCTCCCAGACCCTCCCACCTCCTGGACAGCATCCACTTTAGATTCATTCGGAAGCTGCATTCTTAGTGAGAGGAGGGACAGTGTAGCTGCTGCTGATTTAATAGGGAAATCGATAGCTAGGCTAGTTTATTCAGTGTCCACTACAGTCTTTACAGTCTACTACTTTTTAGGGCTAGAACATCAGTCTGCTTTATTTATTTTTTTCCTGTGTAATCAAATTGCAGTTGCCTGCCTGCCAGCATGTGTGTCAGGTTCACAGCCCTGCAAGTGCATAGTGTCACCAGCGCAACTCATATCTGGTGTCACATTCGATTACATTTAAAGAAATACAACAATTTTACTGTAAATAACTAGCAGTCAGTTGCACACATGCGTTTGTGTGTTTAAGGCCCAGTGCCAGTGCATAGTGTCACTTCAGCGCCATTCATATCTGGTGTCACATTCGATTATATTTAAAGAAAAACAACAATTTTGACAGCTTCCGCTCGGAACCTTGACGCACCATCCTCCTCCAGCTTAGCTTCGGGCACCTCTCAAGTTACCACTCGCCCGCCTGCCGCTACCACCAACACTAGCACCACAGCCGCTTCACTTGATCTGTCAGAGGAGTTATTTGCACATCAGTTGGAAGAAATGAGTGATGCGCAACCAGTATTGCAAGAGGATGTAGATAACAGGGATATGTCTCAGTCAGGCAGCATTACACAGATGGACGTACGGTGTGATGATGATGATGTTGTACCCGCTGCTGCTTCCTTTGCTGAGTTGTCAGATACAAGTGAAGCGGATGATGATGACGATGTGTCCGCTCATGTCACGTGGGTGCCCGCTGGAAGAAAAGAAGAACAGGGGGAAAGTTCAGATTTGGAGACAGAGAGGAGGATGATACGAGTTGGAAGCAGGGGGAGGTTGTCGCAAGGAGCTAGTGGCACAGTCAGACAGCAGGCATCGGCACCCGGGGTCAGCCAGACAGCACGCCAATCAACGCATGCTGTTGCCACCACCAGAATGCCGTCATTGCAAAGCTCAGCAGTGTGGCATTTTTTTTGTGTGTCTGCCTCTGATAACAGCGATGCTATTTGCAGCCTGTGCCAAAAGAAACTGAGTCAAGGGAAGTCCAACACCCACCTAGGTACAACTGCTTTGCGAAGGCACATGATCTCACATCACAAACGCCTATGGGATCAACACATGAGTAAAAGCAGCACACAACTTCAAAGCCACCATCCTCCTCCCGGTCCAGCATTTTCAGCCACGTCAACCAATCCTTGCCCCCTCTCAACCACCCGCCACTCCGCCTCTCGTCTTGAGCAGTTCCTGCTCATCTGCCCACAGTCAGGTGTCTGTCAAGGACATGTTTGAGTGTAAGAAGTCAATGTCACAAAGTCACCCCCTTGCCCGGCGTCTGACAGCTGGCTTGTCTGAACTCTTAGCCCGCCAGCTTTTACCATACAAGCTTATGGAGTGTGAGACCTTCAAAAAATTTGTAGCTATTGGGACACTGCAGTGGAAGGTACCCGGACAAAATTTCTTTGCACAAAAAGCAATCCCCAACCTGTACTCGATTGTGCAAAAGGAAGTCATGGCATGTCTGGCACACAGTGTTGGGGCAAGGGTCCATCTGACCACTGATACCTGGTCTGCAAAGCACGGTCAGGGCAGGTATATCACCTACACTGCGCTTTGGGTAAACCTGCTCATGGCTGCCAAGCATGGAATGCGTGGCTCTGCAGAGGAGTTGGTGGCACCGCCACGACTTGCAGGCAGGCCTGCTGCCACCTCCTCTACTCCTCCTACTCCATCCTCTTCCATAACCTCCTCGGCTGAGTCCTCTTCTGCTGCTGCGTCTTGCTCCACATCAACGGCACCCCCCCCCAGCTCCCAAGGGGCTATTCCACATCCCGGATACGACAGTGTCACGCCGTCTTGGGGTTGACTTGCCTGAAAGCAGAGAGTCACACCGGACCAGCGTTCCTGTCCGCCCTGAATGCACAGGTGGATCAGTGGCTGACTCCGCACCAACTGAAGATCGGCAAAGTGGTGTGTGACAACGGAAGCAATTTTTGTTTGGCGGCATTGAATTTGGGCAAGTTGACACATGTGCTGTTCATGGCACATGTGTGTAATCTGATCGTACAACGCTTTGTGCATGAGTACCCAGGCTTACAGGACGTCCTCAAGCAGGCCAGGAAGGTGTGTGGCCATTTCAGGTGTTCCTACACGGCCATGGCGCACTTTTCAGACATTCAGCGCCGAAACAACAGTGAGGAGCTTGATTTGCGATAGCCCAACACATTGGAATTCAACACTCCTAATGTTCGACCGCCTGCTCCAACAAGAAAAAGCCATCAACGAGTATTTGTATGACCGGGGTGCTAAGACAGCCTCTGAGGAGCTGGGAATTTTTTTGCCACGTTACTGGACGCTGATGCGCAATGCCTGGTGACAAACCTAGTCAGTCGCACCGAAGGCACCATCAGCGACCTCATCCCATTTGTTTTCTTCCTGGAGCGTGCCCTGCGATAAGAGCTGAATCAGGCCGTAGATGAGCGTTAAAAGGAAGAGTTGTGGTCACCATTACCACCAGAAACAGCCCTATCAGCATCGCTTGCTGGACCTGCGGCAATGCTGGAAGAGGAGTGTGAGGAAGAGGAGTCAGAGGAGAAATGTGGCTTTGAGGAGGAGGAGGAGGAAGACCAACCACAACAGGCATTCCAGGGTGCTCGTTGTCGCCTATCTGGTACTCGTGGTGTTGTACGTGGCTGGGGGGAAGAACAGACCTTCAGTGAGATCACTGAGAACGAGGAACGGGACATGAGTAGCTCGGCATCCAACCTTGTGCAAATGGGGTCTTTCATGCTGTCGTGCCTGTTGAGGGACCCTTGTATAAAAAGGCTGAAGGAGAACGACCTGTACTGGCTGTCCACGTTACTAGACCCCCGGTATAAGCAGAAAGTGCCTGAAATGTTACCGAATTACCGCAAGTCGGAAAGGATGCAGCAGTTCCAAAATAAATTAAAAAGTATGCTTTACACAGCGTATAAAGGTGATGTCACAGCACAACGGGAATCTAACAGGGGAAGAGGTGAAAGTAATCCTCCTCCTCCCACGAACACGCCAGCAAGGACAGGACGCTTTACAGACGTGTTGTTGATGGAGGACATGCAGAGCGTTTTAAGTCCTACGGATCGCCACAGCCCTTCGGGGTCCACCCTCAGAGAACGACTCGAACTGCAGATATTAACACTCTGAGGAGCAATGAACCCCTTGACTACTGGGTGTGCAGGCTTGACCTGTGGCCTGAGCTATCCCAATTTGCGATAGAACTTCTGGCCTGGCCCGCTTCAAGTGTCCTGTCAGAAAGGACCTTCAGTGCAGCAGGAGGTATTGTCACTGGAAAGAGAAGTTGCCTAGGTCAAAAAAGTCTACATTACCTCACCTTTATTAAGATGAATGAGGGATGGATCCCGAAGGGACTGACAGTGGGCGATACATTTGACTAAAAAAGGCCTGATGACTGAGATGAGCTGCCTTGGGCTAAAAATGGTCCACACGTTGCTGTATTTTATCTCTGAATGCCGGATGACTTGCGTGACTTATCTGCCACCAACTAGGGTTCAAGCCGCAATGTTTTAGGGCACTTTCTACCTGGGAAACATCAATTTTTCTGGCCGCTGCTACAGCAACGGCTGCAACAAAACCTAATTTTTCAGGCATGTGTACATGCCTAATTTTTCTGGCCTCTGGTGCTGCAATGTGGCTTCAAAAACCCAAAAAAAAAAAGGCACATACATGTGTCAATTCCCCTTCGTGATCGTTACCTTGTTGTGGTGAAGGGGCTTGCGTATCACAATGAAGCGACCACCTCTATGAGTGTGTTGGCAATGGCAATGTTGGCACACCCCAGATGATAAGGTTGTTGCTTCATTGTGAACAGACCAAAAGCGATCGGGTGGATAATTTTGCATAGAAAAAACATAACTTTTCTTTGTGATCATCTAAGGTGATCATTAAAGCCTACCAGGCCAACAATGGGCCCACACTGCAGAATCATTTTTTTCTGGGTCACTTAACTGTCACTGAACTACCTCAGCACGACCATAGGCTTTTAAAAAACCCCATCGCCTGCAATCTCCCAAATGTGCGCACGAGCACAGTCATCACTACACCAAGATTGCCGCATAGAGGAACAAAATTTATGTCATGAGTGTGTCAACTATTGACAACTCTTTGCGGTTGTCTAAAATCTATTCCATACACGTCCCATGATAGGGGACATAACGGGGATTAAACTGATAGGAATAGTACTACTTAACACACCACACATATTGGGATTGCACAGTACATTACACAGCGCACGCGCAGTGCCCCAAATTGGAATTAAGAGGACCGACCAAGCATCTTTTTCCATCTCCCGGTTCCTAAAATCGATTCCATATACATGTCCCCTGATAGGGGATGTAACAGGGATTAAACTGATAGGAATAGAACTACTTAACACACCACTCATATCTGGTGGCACATTAGATTGCACACGCAGTGCCTCAAATTTGAAGTAGGAGGACCGACCAAGCATCTTTTTCCATCTCCCAGTTCCTCAAATTGATTCCATATACACGTCCCCTGATAGGAATAGTACTAATTAACACACCACTCATATCTGGTGGCACATTAGATTGCACGCGCAGTGCCCCAAATTGGAAGTAGGAGGACCGACCCAGTATCTTTTTCCATCTCCCGGTTCCTAAAATCCATTCCATATACACGTAACGGGGATTAAACTGATAGGAATAGTACTACTTAACACACCTTATAATAATAATAATACTAGTGGACGTAACAGGGATTAAACTGATTTGAATAGTACTACTTAACACACCACTCCTATCTGGTGGCACAGTATATTGCACGCGCAGTGCCCCAAATTGGAAGTAGAAGGACCAACCAAGCATCTTTTTCCATCTCCCGGTTCCTAAATTCTATTCCATACACGTCCCCTGATAGGAATAGTACTACTTAACACACCTTATAATAACGCAGAGAGAGGCAACGCAGAGAGAGGAGTCTGAAGAAGAGGAGTCAGAGGAAGAAGGTGGCTTTGAGGAGGTGGAAGACCAAACACAGCAGGCGTCCCAGGGGTTTGTTGTCACCTTTCGGGGACCCTTGGTGTTGTACGTGGCTGGGTGGAGGAAGAGACCTTCAATGACATCAATGAGGACAAGGAACGGAACATGGCTAGCTTGGTATCCAACCTTGTGCAAATGGGGAGTTTGCGGTTGTGCAAATGGACTGTTTGCGGTTGTTTGGTATGCGTTAAACAGAGAGTTTGGTCTGTCATAGTTTGGTCTGTCACTGTGAAGCGGGCGTAACCGTTACACTACCTGATCGATACAACATCATACCTGATGTTTTAAAGCACGTTATTCAAAACAATTTAGGAATGTTAGGTGATTTATGCCCTTTATGGATTAAAACCAGACTCTGCGTCAACTACGTAATTTTCCATGGGAGTTTTGCCATAGATCCCCCTCCGCTATGCCACAGTCCAGGTGTTAGTCCCCTTGAAACAACCTTTCCATCATTATTGTGGCCAGAAAGAGTCCCTGTGGGTTTTAAAATTCGCCTGCCTATTGAAGTCAATGGCGGTTCGCCCTGTTCACCCATTTGCGAACATTTGCGAAAATTCGCGTTCGCAACATCTATAGTCACAGCCCTATAAATAGGCTCAGCCATCTTGGATTCAGCCATTTTCCAGTATACTTAGTGCAGGGAGAGACGTCAGCAGGCACTAGGGACAGTGCTAGGAAAGACTTGAAAACTTATATTTTTCTCAATAGAAGTTTAGGTAAAGAGCACTAGAAGTGTAGGGAAAGGATAGGGAGGAATTATTACCCAGTATTGAAGCAGAACAGGGTTTAATAGGGGTGTTTATAACCTGGTTAATAGGAACAATCCTATTTCACCTTGCTGCACTGACTGTGGATCCAAATTGCCATTATACTGCTGCTCATTTCAGGTTTGCAATACCTTTGTAATTCCAGCAAACCGTTCTTGTTATTGGGGTCTTATTAGCCCTTGTGCGGTGCAATTATATATATATATATACGTTCCCAAACCTTTTTTTGTCATGTATTAGTGGGGGAAAAAAAGGAGCTTATTAGCCGTTGTGTGTTAAAGAAAAGAAATTACAGCCCTTTTTGGCGTGTATTAGTGGCAAAAAAATATAATTATTTGCCGTTCACGGCCGCAGTTATATGTTCTAAAGCCTTTTATTTTCGTGTATTAGTGGGGGGAAATAAAGGGGCTTATTAGCAGTTGTATGCTGAAGTGAGAAAATTGCAGCCCTTTTTGGCACGTATTAGTGGCGAAAAAAAAAGGGGCTTATCAACCATGGTGTGGTGAAGTGACAAAGTTATAGCCCTTTTTGGCGTGTATTAGTGGCAAAAAAATATATTATTTGCCGTTCACGGCTGCAGTCATATGTTCTAAAGCCGTTTTTATGGCGTGTATTAGTGGGGAAAAAGAAAAAAGTGAGAAATTTAAAGCCCTTTTTGGCGTGTATTAGTGGCCCAAATTTTTTTTATTTCCCATTCATTGCTGCAGTTATATATTAGCCTTTTTTGGGCGTGTATTAGTGGGGGGGGGGGGGGGAAGGGGCTTATTAGCCGTTGTCTGGTGAAGTGAGAAAATTACAGCCCTTTTTGGCATGTATTAATTTCCTTTTTATTTACTAATTTGATCTAACAGTGCGTCAGGCAGAGAAGTAACAGGCCCTGCACAGGGAAGGGGAACAGGCCTAAATGTTTCTGGCGCAGGCACAGGTTGCAGCAGAGTAAGGGGGGCGTGGCAGAAGGCGTCACTTCGAGAGGCCTGAGCTCTCAGTGTCAGCTAGAGGTTGTGTCTTGACCGGGAACCCAGCGGTTCTTGAATGGTTGACTCGATCTTCGACTTCGTTGCAAGTGACATCAGACACCCCCAGCCAAGAGTCGGTGGGTTAGTCAGATATAACCCTTAGTTGGTATGGCCCGGGAGCAGGCCCTGTGCCCTCACCTGTCCTCAACATGAGTCTGTCCTTTTCTGTTCCCTCAGCCAGAAAAGTACAATATGTTGTAGGCTCAGCTCCACTATACAGCGAGGATGAGATACTAGAAGACAGTCAGCAGCTACTGCCCAGTCAATATCCGAAAGGAGACATCTGTTGCTTCCTCTGGTAGGCGGGCAAGTAGTGATGAGGAGGGTGGAGTGGGAGCTGGTGTTGTGAGCGGTCAGGCTCCTGGCTCAGAGACCATTGAGGAGGACACCAGTGACGTGCAGACAGTACTATGATGATGGAGCCGAGCTGAACGTCATCCTAGCCAAGTTGCTGGTGCTGCAGTCCCTCCCTTTACAAGTGGTGGACTTTGCACCTTTCAGAGAACTGATGGCTTGTCCCGAGCCGAGGTGTAGAGTCCCAAGACGTTATTTATTTGCCAAAAAGACAGTACCAGCCCTGAACACATATGTAGAACAGAAGGTGGGCCATTCCTTGAGCCTGTCAGTATCTGCCAAAGTGCACGGCAGCGCCGACGTGTGGAGCTGTAACTACGGTCTAGGACAATATATGTCCTGTACGGCCAAATGGGTAAATGTGGTTCCTGCCCAGCCAAACCAACAACTTGACCAGGTGACGACACTTCTGCCTCCACATTCTTCCGCCATTGGTCCTGCGACAATGTACGCCTCTGCCTCCTCATCCTCCACCTTGTCCTCAGCCTCCACTGCAGAAACAATTAGTACCCTACCAGCATACCACGTGTGTAGGGCACAGCGGTGTCACGCTTTTATGCACATAGTTTGACTGGGCGAACAGAGTGACACGGGAGAAACTGCTCCGCGTCCTTAATCAAGAAATCGAATCCTGGCTTTCTCCGTGACAACTCAAAATCAGAACCATGGTGACCGACAACGGGAAGAACATGGTGTTGGCTCTGCGTCAAGGAGGGCTGAGCCATGCGCCCTGCATGGTGCATGTGTTCAATTTGGTTGTCAAGCGTTTCCTGAAGTCTTCCGCACATCTGCAAGATATTCTAAAAATGGCCAGGAAACTTTGCATGCACTTCAGCCACTCGTACACTGCCAAGCACACCCTCCTTGAGCTACAGTGGCAGAACGGCGTCCCCAACATAGGCTGATATGCAACGTTTCCACCCATTGGAATTCCACTCTATATATGTTGGACCGACTGTATGAACAGAGAAAGGCCATAAATGATTTCTTGATGATACAGGTGGACAGAGGCACTCCTCTGTGTAATTTTGATGTTAGCCAGTGGCAGCTCATGCGTGACACCTGCCGTTTGCTTGTACCATTTGAGGAGCCCACTTTATTTGTCAGTCGCCAGGACTACGGGACAAACAACGTCATTCCACTGATTCATATACTGGAAAAGGAGGACGACATTGGAGCACAAGCAATGTGTAGTGAAATGGGTGGTTTTTCTACACAGGTGACAGGAGAGGAGGATCAGGAGCAGCCGGAGGAGCAAGAGGGAGATGAGGAAGACGAGGCAGATGACCCAGAAACACAGCGGCAGTATGCAGTGGAGATAAAGGCATGGGGTCCCTCCGAGTCACTTGCGCAAATGACCCGATGCATGCTCACTTTCTTGCGTAATGACAGCCGAATTATCACCATTGGGCAGAGGGATGACTTTTGGCTCTCCACTATATAAGACTATTGCTACTGGTCCAAAATGGGGGCCTTTGTTACACCCATTGAGAGGGAGGACAAACTGAGCTACTATTGAGACATCCTATGTAGTCAGTTGGCCGCTGCCTATCTGCGCCATCGTCCATCCTCTCACAGATCTGCGTTTCACTGCCATGGCTGCTGGGGGGGGAGGGGGGGCAGGAGCAGTCCCAGCAACATCATCAGCAGCCTTATCAAGTGTCGCTGATGAGCAGCTTTCTTCACCCGCATAGTGAAGAAACTACTCACCAGCAGCTAGACATAGAGAAGAACCTGAACAAGCAGGTGGTGGCATACTTGGACAGCACCCTGCCAGCCATCATTGAAGATCCGCTGGAATACAGGGAAGCCAAACTGGATTTGTGGCCACAACTGGCCAAGTTTGCCATGGAAAAGATATCCTGCCTGGCCAGTAGTTTGGCATCAGAGTGGGTGTTTAGTGCAGCAGGGGCCATAGTTACCCCAAGTAGAACTTGCCTGTCCTCCCAAAATCTGAAGAGACTGACCTTTGTCAAGATGAATCAGGCGTAGATCAGCAAGGATTTCCACAAACCAATGCCTGATGCATCAGATTTGATCATCCATGCTGCCTCACCCAAACCTTGACAAAAGAGACTGGTTTCTTCTGGCTACCTGCTTCAGCTACTATTCTGATGCTACCACCCGCCTGATGCCAAGTGCTTCTTCTTACACCCACCATTGTCAGCGGTAGTGTTGATCACAAATTTTCTAATTGAAAATTTTTATCGCGAATATCAGCACTTCGAGAATTTGCGAAGATGTAGAATACAGTGCTGTATATTCATAATCGTGAATAGTCTAGATTTTTTTTTCATCAGTAACCTCCCTTATTGCTTGTGGGCCAATGGGAAGGCTGAAATATCTTTGTCAGAGCTTAGCAACATCCCTAGCAACCAAAGGGAAGTTGCCTACCCCTTACTATATAGGAAACTCCCCAGAAGCCATTTTCTGCAGTTTTTTTGCAGTTCTGAGAGAGAGAGAGAGAGAGAGAGAGAGAGCAGTGTCATTGCTATGCTCTGTGCTTTGCTTAGTCATTTACATTGCTGAGTCAATTACATTAGACAGTTATCTCATATATATACTACAGATAGTGGGAGATAGTTAGTGTAGATTAGATAGTAATATAGTGTAGCTGATAGGTAGTGTGATAGGAATTACTATTCTGTGCATTTTCTCCAGTCTCAGGAAACTTCTAGCAGCTTAAAAAATATAGCAAAAGTGAGCCAGGCCTGAATTACATGCGCAATACATGCATATCACATTGCCAATTTTTGCAATCAAGAAAATAATGACTGGAGATCACGAATTCTCGAATTTTGCAAATTTATCGCGAATATTAGGCCAAAAATTTGCAAAATATGGCGAAAACGAATATTGCCGCTCATCACTAGTCAGTGAGTACTGTTAGTTCCACCCAACTCCCCAATCTGTCACGGGTTCACTCTGTAGTCTCCTGATGCTGCTGCCAACTTTAGACTATTGTCACCTTTCCACGTGTGGAACTAACCCACACGTTAGTTCCACCCAACTCCACACTATGTCACCTAGTCACTCTGTGGTCTCCTGATGCTGCTTCAACCTCCACACTATGTGACCTTGCCACTATGTGGTCTCCTGATGATGCTGCCACCTCAACACTATGTCACCTTGCCACTCTGTGGTTTCCTGGATCTTCTACCACCCCCACACTATGTCACCTTGCCACTCTGTGGCCTCCTCATGCTGCTTCTGTCAACTCCACACTATGTCACCTTGCCACTCTGTGGCCTCCTCATGCTGCTGCTGCCACCTTCACACTATGTAACCTTGTCACTCTGTGGTCTCCTGATGCTGCTGCTACCTCAACACTATGTCACCTTGCCACTATGTGGCCTCCTCATGCTGCTGCTTTTGGGCCTCTCGTCAAGCCCGCATGAAGAGGGACATGAGGAGATCTTGTGCACTGATTCCCAAACTCTTGAGCATCCACAGTCAGAAAAAGATGACGGTGGGGAATGGCAGTTAGTGTTTCACGAGGTGGATGATGATAAGACACAATTGCCAATAAGTCAACCGCAATTAGTGTCTCAAGAGGTCCATGATGAGGATGAGACACAGTTGTCAATAAGTGAGGTTCTTGTTAAGTCAACAAGTCAGGAGGATGACCAGAGTGAGGAAGTGGAAGAGGAGGTGGTGGACGATGAAGTCACTGACCCACCCTGGGAAGGTGGCTAGCCGAGCGAGGACAGCAATACAGAGGGGGAGGGATCCGCAGCACCGCAACAGGCTGGAAGAGGCACTGGGGTGGCAAAATGGAGAAGGCGGCCACACCAAACAGGCCCGCAACTGTTCCACTGCTTTTGGCCAGGGACGCTACATTTCCCTGACGGCACACTGGGTGAACGTTGTGGAGGCAGGGAGCTAGTTGTACCCTGGGATCACACAGTTGCTACCAACGCCAAGTATTGCGGGCCCTACTTCCATAAGGATTTCTGCCACCACCTACATTAGTGGCTGCAACACCCTTCTACACTTCCACCTCCTCCTCCACTTCCACCTCTGAATTCTCATCTTGTAGCACCAGTCAGCCATCAGTCAGTAGCTGGAAGCAGTGTAGCACTGCAGTGGGGAAGTGGCAACAGGTCATGCTGAAACTAATTTGCTTAGGTGACAAACAGGTGCGCCGAGTGTGTGCCCATTTCCGAAAGTCAACTACAGCTGCCGCCAGTCTGGCAACGCTGCAGCAGTGCTTGCAATTGCCAGCTCACAGACTGTTGTGTGACGTGAGCATGCGCTGTAACTTCACCTTCCACATGTTGGCCAGGCTTTGTGAGCAGCAGAGGGCCGTAGTGGAATACCAGCTGCAACATGGTCATCGCTTTTCCAGTCAGCTTCCACTCTTCACAAGCGACGAGTGGGCATAGATGTCTGACCTCTGTGAGGTTTTATGCAAGTTTGAGGAATCAACACAGATAGTGAGCGGGGATGCCGCTATTATCAGCATAACCATCCCACTTCTGTGTCTACTGAAATGCTCGTTGCTCACAATGAAGGCGGACGCTTTGCATGTGAAAGAGGTGGAAATGGGGGAAGACAGTACACAGGGTGATAGCCAGACCACCCTCAGTTTGTCTTCTCAGCGCGAATTGGATGATGATGAGGAGCAGGAGATGATTGCCTCCGCTACAGAGGGTAGTACCCATAGCAGGTTTATTCAATCTGTTCAGCATGGATGGGCCGAAGAGGATGAAGAGATTGAGGACAGTAAAGTCTTGTCTGTTGGGACTCTGGCACACATGGCTGACTTTATGTTAGGCTGCCTTTCCCATGACCCTCGCAACACTCTCCAAGGCCTGGGACAGTTTAATGACACCCCACCAGCACCCTCATGCACGGACTAGTGTCACAAGGAGGGAAAAGCTTTGGAAGATGGTGAAAGAGTACATAGCAGACCGTGTCAGCATCCTCAGTAGTGTTGATTAAGCATGATCGTCCGAACACCATTTTGACCCGAGCATCGCAATGTTCGGCCTTACACCGCGTGTGCTCAAGCACAATACTTAAGTCAGTATATTTAAATCTAATTTAGCCTCTTTTTCTGAAAAGTTCCTGCTGGGATTTGAACTCATAACCTTCTACATTAATGGCAAGAACCTTAACCACTCAGCTATAAAGCTGAACGATAAACTGTATCTGAAAAATATCATAGTAGTTTCAAATGTAGTAATCATTCCTATACAGCAGAAGTATCATTTTATATTTTACTGCATATGGACATGCAGCTCTATAAAGTAGTGGTTAAGGTTCTTGGTTCTAATGTAACAGGTTGTGGGTTCAAATCCCAGCAGAAACATTTTAGAAATAGAGATTAAATTTATATATTTTTTGTAATATAGATATAGATATAGATATAGATAGATAGATAAAATAATACTTCTGTTATATATGAATGCATAATAGGTGGGAAACTACTACTGATGTTTTTAGCCATAATATATTTACATATATTATAATATATTATATATTCTAAATATGTAATAATATATGTAAATATATTGTGGCTAAAAACTTATATATATATATATATAAAGCCTCTATTTCTGAAGTGTTCTTGCTGGGATTTGAACTCACAACCTTCTACATTAGAGCCAAGAGCCTTAAAGGGACTCTGTCACCAGTTTCTAACCCCCCCCTTTTAAAACTATTGTTCTCTCCATGGTGCCCTTGTCATTACAAAGCTGTTGTTATAAGATAAATCCGCTGTCTAGTTTTGATAAAAATCGCTTTTATCTAACCTGTCAATCTTCTGGATAAGGTGCCCAGGGCGTTTCTGAAGGTCTGAATCTGCCGCTCTCCGCCGCCGCCGTTGGTGCCCAGCTCCTCCCCTGATCCTTTCAGCGCCACCTCGATGTAATGAAATCCGCCTCCGGCTCTCCTCAGTGCCCCCTCCTCCTTTTCAAAGATCCCGCGCGTGCGCACAGGCCTGTGCCTGATGCGCCCGTGCGGACTTTTAGATTCTGCCTCGTTGAGCGAAGTGCGCATGCGCGCGAACATGCGCGAATACGCGAACGCGCGAACACGCGCGAATGCGCGCTTCGCTCAACGAGGCAGAATCTAAAAGTCCGCACGGGCGCATCAGGCACAGGCCTGTGCGCACGCGCAGGATCTTTGAAAAGGAGGAGGGGGCACTGAGGAGAGCCGGAGGCGGATTTCTTTTACATTCAGGCGGCGCTGACAGGATCAGGGGAGGAGCTGGGCACCAACGGCGGCGGCGGAGAGCGGCAGATTCAGACCTTCAGAAACGCCCTGGGCACCTTATCCAGAAGATTGACAGGTTAGATAAAAGCGATTTTTATCAAAACTAGACGGCGGATTTATCTTATAACAACAGCTTTGTAATGACAAGGGCACCATGGAGAGAACAATAGTTTTAAAAGGGGGGGTTAGAAACTGGTGACAGAGTCCCTTTAACCACTGCACTATAGAGCTGCATGTCCACCTACAATTAAATATAAAATGATACTTCTGCTGTATAGGAATACTTACTACATGAGAAACTACTATGAGGTTTTTCTGATACAGTTTATCATTCAGCTTTATAGCTGAGTTTTAAGGTTCTTGCCTCTAATGTAGAAGGTTGTGAGTTCAAATGCAAGCAGAAACTTTTCAGAAATAGAGGCTAAATTAGATATAAAGGGAACCTGTCACCATGTTCTGACATATAAAACTGAATGTACCTTAATGCTTGGTTACCCTAATAGTTCCCAGAGATCGATCCATAATCTTCTCAGGACTAACCTGTCCTATTTTATCGCTCTATAAACCTTTCCCACCGTTAGGCTCATTTGCATAAATTATTCCTTCCCCTCACACCTACATAGCCTATTTCCGGCCCCCTAAACTTTAATTGACAGCCGGTGTCTGCCCTCACTGCTTGTAATCTCGTCCGAAATTGTGCACTTGCGCACTTGCCCTTTATTTGTTAGACCAATCAGTTAGTTTAGTGCATGTCCCCCCCCCCCCCCCCCCCCCTCACGCCACTACGTGCTGGAATGTTCTCAAATATCGACTTCACAATACTTATGCAACAGAGCTCTGCCCGAAATGAATATTGTGCATGCGCGAGAGCTTATCTATAGGAGCGTTTCTTAGGCGGAGCTGAGGTGCTTGACTCTGAGAAAATATGACTCTTTTCACGTCAAACAAGTAAGATATGACTCTTTTATGTTAATTAGCATAAAAGGTGGCAAAGATTTATAGGGCGATAAAATAGGACAGGTTAGTCCTGAGAAGATTATGGATCGATCGCTGGGAACTATCAGGGTACCAAAGCATTATGGTACATTTGGTTTTATATGTTAGAACATGGTGACAGGTTCCCTTTAAATACACTGAGTGTCCCCAAGCACTGACTTATATGGCCATATATGGACATAGCTATATATGGAGTCAGAGCAGGGACTTCTAAGCGCGGACTCACACTAGGGGATTTCCCCACTGTACAGAGATCTTCTGCATAAACCTCAGTGGGACCTGTCACCTTCCCCTCTTCAGAGCAGGGGCTGTATGGTTTAATGCTCAGGTTCTCCCATTGACTTTCATTGTGCTTGGGTGCTCTGTAGAGGCACGCACTGGCGCTATACGCCTTGGAGGTGCTGGCCTGCCCTGCCGCCAGCATTTTGTCAGATCAGGTATTTAGTGCTGCTGGTGGCACAATAGCTGATAAGTGCATCAGCCTGTCAACTTAAAATGCTGACAGGTTGACTCTTATCAACATGAACAAGGCCTGGATTGCCTCTGACTTCTCTACTCCACCAGAGGAAAGCGGCTGAACATAAAGACACTTTAAATGTGGCTTTTATGGTGTATTGAATACACTGTATTGCTATGCACCCCTTCCACCACAAAAAAAGGTATATGGTCTAATCTTCCTTTTCTTGTCCTCCTCCTTCTCCTCCATCATATCAACATGCTTATTAGGCTGCCCCGCTCCTAATGTTTTAGAGGGTCAGCTCAGCAGCAGACCCTCACCCCTGATGTTTTAGAGGGTCACCAGCAGGCACTCGACCCCCTCATGTTTTATTGGGTCAGCTCAGCAGCAGACCCTCACCCCTAATGTTTTAGATGGTCAGATCAGCAGCAGGCCCTCGTCCCTAATGTTTTAGAGGGTCAGCTCAGCAGGAGACCCTCACCCCTAATCTTTTAGAGGGTCAACAGCAGGCCCTCGCCCCTAATGTTTAAGATGGTCAGCTCAGCAGCAGACCCTCACCCCTAATGTTTTAGAGAGTCACCAGCAGGCCCTCGCCCATAATGTTTTAGATGGTCAGTAGTGATGAGCGGCAGGGGCAATATTCAAATTTGTGATATTTGGTCAGATCAGCAGCAGACCCTCATCCCTAATGTTTTTGAGGGTCACCAGCAGGCCAGCAATAATACTTTTTCAAGGGTGTGTTTGATGCCCTCCTTTATGTGTAACAAAGGGTGTATTGGAGTGCTGCTTCCTTATAATTTTTGGCAGCCCTTTCAGTGCATAGGCTTTATGAGTGTAGGAGTTCCACTACCTGAACTATTGTACCACAATGTGAATGAGGCCCTTCTTTATGTGATATACAGGTTGTATCGGAGTCCCTCTTCCTTGTAATTTTTGGCAGTACTTGCACTTTATATTCAAGTAAATATACAGGAAAGAATGTTTCCTAACAATATTTCCTCTAAAATTGATTTTATCTTCGGTTTTGTGCGTATTATTGTCAGTCTGTAAAAGTGACGTACTACTCAGACAACATCGTTCCCAGCAGCCACCTGGGAGTCCAAGATGCATCCAGACATCCTCCCCATGCTGTTCCCGAACCATTTCAATGGTGTTTCCATCAATTTCTGACCTTTTCCTATGAACCAGACACCCTCCCCTCTTCAGAGCAGGGGGTGCCTGGTTTAATGCTCGGGTTCTCCCATTGACTTCCATTGTGCACAGGTGCTCTGTAGAGCACCCACCCGAGCACCCCAAAGTGTTCTACCCGAGCACCCGAGCACTTTGGTGCTTGATCAACACTATTCTTTGCAAATGTATCTTTTTCTCATGTCAAATGAACAAAACATGGAGTTTGCTACATGCCTATTAATAGCAAAGCGGGCTTTGAAGGCCAGATCCTAAAATAGCAAGAA
This sequence comes from Bufo gargarizans, assembly GCF_014858855.1. Lineage (NCBI taxonomy): Eukaryota > Metazoa > Chordata > Amphibia > Anura > Bufonidae > Bufo > Bufo gargarizans. The sequence goes on from NC_058083.1 coordinate 81,223,089, forward strand.
CCACTATGATGGATTTAATGTGCTATATTGAGCTGAGCCGAGAAAAGAAAGCACTTCATCCATTTTAAACAGTTTTACTTTGTATCACAGGACTTGTAACATAACACTGTGGCTTTTGAATTGGAGAAAGGCTCAGCTTACTGACTGCCCTTCTACAATCACTTACTGTAATTCTAAATTCCTAAATTCTATTGTGCCATATGTAGTTTATGCGGTTTTCTAGCAATTCAAATTTATGGCATTATGCTATTATGTTATCCCTGATGGTCCTTGGCCACTACAATTTGCAGTGGTCCCTGAAGTTGAACAACTCCAACCAATTGTGATAGTATAGATTGTCCTACAGATATACCATAAATATATTAGTCTCCGGTCAAAAAGTATACAGGTATGTCTTCCCAAGGGTCCCTAAAAGGCTGTCTGCTTTCTGACGTTAATGGAGAGTCCTCATTTGTGTCTGCAGCAATTAGCCATCGGAGAATTAATCTATAAATATTGGCTGTCTGGAGCACCCAGCTCCTCCAACTTTTACAAGGACAACACATTGCTTTTAACGAGTACAATGTAATCTTTCTTTTGACCAGTGGTGGTGCTTCAGGGAAATTTTAAGGGGCTGTCTCACCTCATTTAGTTATATTTATTATGTGTATAAAGTTACTTATTAATGTACTTTCATTGGCAGTAATGGCTCTGGTCACCGCTGTCTCCTATTTTCTTTTTTTATAGACTACTCATCTCTACAGGTTGTAGCCATCAGAGCAATGTGGCATCACCTGCACACAGCATAAGAAGAAGCTGGCCTTTCTGGTGACATGAACACACATAGGACTGTATGGATTCGCATTAGCTCCTTATCCCGGCCACCTGAGTCCTGTTTGGCATTCTCTCTGCTACGATAAGACTGCTACTGATTTTAAAACACTAGCAGCCTTGGAAGCACAGGCAAGGGGCGGGACTACATTATCCCAGCAAGAGGCACTGCCCCCACTACAGCTCAGGAAGTTCCCCAAAAACTGGGCACTGAGGAATAAAATAAGGATGTGTGACAGCTAAAAAGAGAGAACTTAACAGATAGGCAAAGAAAGCTTCATCACTGCAGGACAATCTCAAAAAAGCAGTATCTCCATTATTGCAGCATATCCACAAAGGTGCAATGCAAAATACAGTGAACTACAGCTCGCTTACTCATAAAATCAATAGCATTTAATAAGTTAGTGGTGATAATTTATTTCATGAGGCCGTCTTTAATCTAATACAAAAATCCTATATAATTCTCTTCTAAAACTTTTTTTATTTAATTTTTTTTTATTTTTATTTTGGTGATCCCCTCCCTGGACTCGACACATTCTATCCCCATAGCAGAGAAATCCATCTCCCCCATGGATTTCTCCAAAGTGTTTAGTTAATACAGAGACATTAGTTACACTACTCCAGTGATTTTGTGTATTGTTTTCCTCAGGGGGCCAAATGTACACCTACATAATATTGCTTGCAGAGTGTTACTGCTGCTAAATAAAATTTTAATCCACAGTAAGGATGAGCGAACCAGTTCAGATCAAACCAAGTTTTTTTTCCGAATTTTGCGGATTTGTTTCAGATGAATCCACTAAAACGGAACATAGTGTTGTTTTAGTTCACATGTCGGCAGGAAAAAAGCACTAGGGAGGAAGAAGATGGGTTCTTACATGACTCTGAGAGGAAGTGTGGGGAGGGCTTGCCCTGATTGTCTCCCAGGCTGACAGACATCCTGGATGAGCCAATCAGTGCTGCAGCAGGCAGGGAGGTGCCCTAGCAGAATGCCATTCTGTGCTAGGCTGTGAGAGATGGTGGTTGGGTGTTAGTGTCTGCCAGGAAAACAATCTTAGGCAGTCAAGGACAGTGAAAAATCTATCAGGGACAATAAGAAATCAATCAAGCTTATTGCCAGGGACAGTGAAGGGTAAGGCTCTAATTCCAAAGAATGTGTGTGTTGTGTAGAGAAGCAGGACAGCTGACAGGCAAAGAGGAGACAGGACCTGTGGCAGGCTGTGCTTGCTATCAGAAGTGCAGGTGCACCTAAAGAGCAGCTACCTACCAGCAAATACTTTTATTTTGTTTCCCCATTTTCCCAGAAATCCTTTTTTGGGTGGTTCAATATAATTAAGCAGTATGTGAATATATATATATATATATATATAGTAACATAGTAACATAGTACATAAGGCCGAAAAAAGACATTTGTTCATCCAGTTTGGCCTGTTATCCTGCAAGTTGATCCAGAGGAAGGCAAAAAAAAAACTGTGAGGTAGAAGCCAATTTTCCCCACTTTAGGGGAATAAAAAATCCCTTCCCGACTCCAATCAGGCAATCAGAATAACTCCCTGAATCAACGACCCCTCTCTAGTAGCTCTAGCCTATAATATTATTACCCTCCAGAAATACATCAAGGCCCCTCTTGAATTCCTTTATTGTACTCACCATCACCACCTCCTCAGGCAGAGAGTTCCATAGTCTCACTGCTCTTACCGTAAAGAATCCTCTTCTATGTTTGTGTACAAACCTTCTTTCCTCCAGACGCAGAGGATGTCCCCTCGTCACAGTCACAGTCCTCGGGATAAATAGCTGATGGGATAGATCTCTGTACTGACCCCTGATATATTTATACATATTAATTAGATCTCCCCTCAGTCGTCTTTTTTCTAAAGTGAATAACCCTAATTTTGATAATCTTTCAGGGTACTGTAGTTGCCCCATTCCAGTTATTACTTTAGTTGCCCTCCTCTGGACCTTCTCCAGCTCTGCTATGTCTGCCTTGTTCACAGGAGCCCAGAACTGTACACAGTACTCCATGTGTGGTCTGACTAGTGATTTGTAAAGTGGTAGGACTATGTTCTTATATATATTTAGCCGAGGTAAAGTTGACTTAATGAGTTAATATCACATGGCACGGTGTTATCTTGGCTATCTCGTGACAAAAGCCATTGTAATCCATTGAAAAGTTATTTTTTTTGCCATTCTTTAACCATCAAGTTTAGCTTGGCTGCATCTGTACATGATTACTGCAGATATAACCACAGAGTGGCACCCATTGACCTGTGAGTATTAAGTTGAAATTTTCAATCCTCAGTTATTTTTCACACGGTTGGATTTTTTTTTTTTGGGGGGGTGTTGCTTTCAATTTAATTAGGCAGCATATATACATGATCACTGCAGCAATGCCCACTGTGTCCGTTTATGTACTTTCAGTTTCCACACAGTCACAATGTAATTTTTTCAGGGGTCTTTCAATTTAATTAAGCAGCGTATATATCTGATTACTGCAGCAATATCCATGTTGTGCCAGCATTCTACCTGTGTGTGTTAAGTTGAAATTGAGAATCAAGCCTCAATCATCCATTTACATACATTCAGTTTCTACATGGTCGCAATTAAATTTTTTGTTAGGGGAAGGTACATTCAATTTAAATTAAGCAGCATATATATGTGATAACTGCAGCACATATGTGTGTGGCAGCAATATACCTGTATGTAAGTTGAAACGAAGAGTCAAGTCTTAATTTTTTGTGTATTTTCAGTTTCCACAGGGTCACAATAAAACATTTTTTGGGTGGGGGGATCTATCAGTTAAATTAAGCAGCATATATATGTGATTACTGTAGCAATACCCATGGTGTGGCAGCAATCTACCTGTGTGTGTTAAGTTGCAATTAAATGTGAAGCCTCAATCGTCCATTTACATCTATTCATTTTCCACACAGTTGTCGCAATTTTATTTTATTTTTTGGGGGGAAGAGTCTTTCAATTCAATTAAACAGCATATATACATGATTACTGCATTCATACACATGGTGTGGAAGCAATCTACCTGTGTGTGTTAAGTTGAAATTAAGCATCAAGCCTCACGCCTTAGCCGTCCATTTACATATATTCAGTTTCCACACAGTTGTATTTTTTTTTTTGGGGATTGCTAAATGTAATTTAAACAGCACATATATGTGATTACTACAAGACACAAGGTATAGCAGCAATCTACATGTGTGTATTAACGAGAAATTGAGCGTCACGCGATCCATTTCCATATAATCAGTTTCCACATGTTCGCAATAAAAAAAAATTGTGACTTGTTCAATTTAATTAAACCAGTATATAGGTGATCAACACTAAACAGGCCAGCACTCAAAAGTATCTGTGAGGGATAAAAAAAATGTAGGCCTAAATCTGTTTCCCTATATTCACACGTTTTCAACCCTTTTGCTACCAGTGCTGTACATGTTGGTGCAGTCTTTAAACATGACGCCCGATTGCACTTGCAGCAAGTGCTATAGCTAGCGAGTCTCTGCTGTTTCAAACAGCAGAGGCCCGCAGCTAATAACCGTGTCTGGCAATAATGCTGATCGTGGACATTATAGCCTTTAGATGCCGTGATCAATTGTGAAGGGTGAAAAACCTGGAGGAGCGTGTGTGGCAATAATGGATGTCGGTCATTGATTCTAATAGGCTAGGTCTCTCTGAAGAGACCCAGTCTATTAGAGCTGCAGTTCCTATGTTGGCCAGTAGGTGGCAGGCCAACGTAGGAGATCAGCAAACCATGTATTAGTGTACTCCCTATTGGAGTATAGTAATATTCTATAACAAAAAAAAAAAACTAAGTTGTGGACATTGTAGCCTCCTAGAGGCGCTACAGAAAAATTAACAAAGAGGGAAAAATATATATATATATATAAAAAATGTGAATACATAAATAAATGCCCATACTATTAAAATATTTTAAAAAATTTCCAACCCGATTTACCATTTTTTCATTGTTTCTCTTACCCAAATTTTTTTTAGAACATGTGATCAAAAAGTCACACACTCCAAAATGATGGCGGAGGAGTCTCAGAGAAACATTTCAGTAGCGTCATCCCAGTCTTTACTGCCCCTTCCTAGAGCGACGCCTTTCTTTTCCCTGAGAAGTGGCAAGAAAACCCCACCATGCTCCAGCTAGGCTGTCTGTAGCTCTGTGCGAGCAACTCCCGTAAGGCGCTTTTTCTCCACAATGCGAGCACACAAAACTACAGTGGTGTGCAAGATCTGCAGGATTAAAATAAGCCGTGACCACTCAAACACACTCATAGCTACCAGAGATCTATTACAGCATCACCAGAATCTTTGGTAAAATACAATTGGCCATTCCCAATCAGAACAACTCTGTCTTTCCTCTCCTGGTCCTCCAGAGTGGTATTACCATTCCTACACCCTGCTACTGTCTCTAATGGTAAACATAAATGTCATCTTTGTATTGATTTCCAGGCCCTTCACCATTGTGTTTGATATTATTGTTATACTACTGTTTTGCACATGTAATATGCCAGGTTCACCAGCAGGTGGCAGTGTGTATCTGGCAGAGAGGGAGATCTCTAGATAGAATGAAACTTACCATTCCATTCTGCCGCTTTTGGCCAGAAGTGGGCCAGTCCCATTTTCTTTCCAAAGGGAGGGGCTGCAGGAAGTCTAGGCAGTCTAAGCTAAGCTTGCAATGGAGGCAGATTTGTGGAAGATGTAGCAGCAAGGGGGAAAAGTTCTCGGGCTGCGGCAGGAGTCTCTCCAAAGTGAAGTAGCTCATAGAGCCCCTTGACTCCTTGCTAATTTACTTACTGAGTGTCAGGAGGGGTACAACAGCCAAAGGCACCCCAATCCAATGATACCAGACCTGACTGAGAGTCCAGTAACCAGAACCAAGATGAGTTTAGCACAGTAGAGAGAGAAAGCAGAGTTATCAAGTGTGCCTGCCAGTTTATGCCAAAGCCTGCTGGGACCAAGAGAATATTGAATACTGAATATTGTTTATGAGGTCTGAACTCCATTTATTCTCCATCTCTTACCTCAACTATTCCCCTTTATTGTTTTAGAGTCTATCCCTGGGGATCAACAGTATCCAGGTAGGAGCACCGTGACACACAGAGACTATTATGGGCCGCACCACACCACTTGGTATTCCTAGAGACCTGGGACATGATCAACCCTGGGGAGCAGCATGACGCAACCCCACATCCCCAACAGTACAGTATCTTTGTCATCATCAACATCACCTTATTCTTCTTCGGCTAAGACTCCTCCTTGTCCTCGGCTCCATCATGAGACATCTAAAACGAAACATTTGGCCATGAAAAAACTTTTCTCCGCCAGCAATTAGCTTGTCTACAAGCTGAACCCCCACTTGGCCACGTTGCTGGCAGTGCAGCCGCTGTAGTACCATTGTAGAAGAGCCTTGTACTCTCACATGGAAGAGAATGTGGGCCACTCCTTGCGGTTCTCACTGTGCATCAAGCTTTTCTCCATGGTGGACACCTGGAGCAGCTATTACAGGAATGGAACAGTACATGTCTTTCACAGCCCACTGGGTCAATGTTTTTTCCGGCAGTGGAGAGGCTGCACCCCAGCGACATGGCCAGGTCCTTTTTAGTGTTGATCACGAATATTCGAATTGCGAATTTTAATCGCGAATATCGGCACTTCGAGAATTCGTGAATATTTCGAATATCGCAAAATATATTCGTAATTGCGAATATTAAATTTTTCGGAAAATACCAGTTCATGCGAATTTTTATGCGAAAATTTGTATGCGAATGTTTTGCTAATTTTCGCAATCAAGAAAATCATGCCTGGAGATCATGAATTCGCGAATTCTCGAATATATGGCGAATATTCGCCCAAATATTAGCGAAGTATCGCAAATTCGAATATTGCCCCTGCCGCTCATCTCTAGTCCTTTTGACCCCCTCCCACCATATCATGGGGCTGGCTCCCACAACAGGCACTTGTCTGCCTGCTCCTGCTCCACTTCCATGGACAAGGTTCTGTCCCCATCAGCAGCAGGGCATAGCATCACTCACACAACCCCTTCTTCCTATCACATGTGTCTGGTCATGTGTTGCCATACCATGTTGGAGCTAACCGGCCTGGGAGATAGAAGCCACACCAGTAAGTAGTTGCAGCTCAAGTACATCAAGGGGAAAACATCCTGCTGGCTGTCACCTCGCCAGCTCCAATTGGGCAAGATGGTCAGCGACAATGGGCACAACATCCGGGCTACCCTGGACCTGGGGAAAATAACAAACACTCACTGCATGGCCTTTTTAAAAAAATGCACTGTCTTGCACAAGGAGCTGGCAATGTCCAGGAGACTGCCACTTTTTAGCCATTCTCATGTAGTGAGGATTGCTCTTCTGGACTTGCAGCATCAGAATGGTATGCAGCTACACTGCTTAATCTGCAACATTCCAACTCGCTGGCAAAATGGGGAAATTTTTTCTTCTGGCAAAAAGGGAGGACAGATTACATTACTTCCAGGAGACACTGTGTACACAACTTGCCGCAGCTTACACTGAGAAGACGCCTGCCGCCGGCATGTCTGAAAGGGAGGCCCCCCTCTGCCCCCCATAGAGTCACCCTCCTCTTGCCGTCATTACCAGCAGAAGCTTCAGCAGCAGTAGCAGCAATTTCAGTCCCCTCAACATGATGGAGCAGTTTTTCCCTGTGCAACATCCAGATGAGGCCAGTCAGCAAGCTGACAGCTCACACCTCAAAGCACAGGTTCAAGCCTACCTAAACTATGGCCAGTCTCTGCAGCATACCCACTTTCCGGACCCCATGGATTTCTGGGCAGGCAGACTGGACTGAACTGGCACAGCACGCTCTATATCTTCTTTCTTGCCCAGCCTCCATTGTCATCTCAGAGAAGTTTTTCAGCACTGCAGGGGATGTGGTGACACCTCAAAACCAAGTTGTCCTTTGACACTGTCCAAAACATCACTTTTTTATAAATGAACCATGCCTGGATTCAGGAGGATTTTCACACGCTAGCTGATTCCAATGTATAGATCTCACCCACCTCACCTTGCTGGCGGTGCGCCACCTTGCCACTGTGGCTGTCTGTCTGACTATTATCACATTCTGTACTGCTGCTGCAGCCTGCATCATGCTACTAATGGCTCTCAATCGTCAATTGACATGTATTCAGTTTCCACATGGTATTTATAAATTTTTTGGGGGGTCAGCATAAAAGTATGTGATTACTGCTAGTGTTGGGTGCGACTATTCGAATCACGAATATTAATCGCGAATATCGGCACTTTGAGAATTCAAGAGTATTTAGTATATAATGATATATATTCGTAATTTCAAATATTCAACTTTTTTTTTTATCAGTAACCTCCCTTCTTGCTTGTGGGCCAACGAGAAGGCTGCAATGTCTTTGTCTGAGCTTAGCAACATCCCTAGCAACCAATAGGAAAGTTGCCTCACCCCTTACTATATATGAACCGCCCAGCAGCCATTTTCTGTAGTTTTATGAAGTTCTGAGAGAGAGAGCAGTGTCATTGCTGTGCTCTGTGCTTTCCACACTACAGTAGATAGATAGATAGATAGCTTATATATATATATAATAAAGTTAGTGGGAGATAGTCAGTGTAGGTTATATCCTGATATAGTGCAGCTGTTGCAGTGCAGGGTGTTAGGTAGTGGGATAGGTTCTGCTGTCCATATATACATGCAGACCTGCTAAAATGTGAAGTTTCACATTAGTGAAATGTTACCTGTCTACTAGGTAGAGCAGAGGTATATGACACCCAAAAATGTGTGAATTGAAACTGAAAATGTAACAGACAAATTAGTGTTTTTTTTTTTACCTGTCTACTAGGTATAGCAGTGGTATATCACACCCAAAAATTGGTGAATTTTACCCGAATATGTAAAAGACAAATTAGTGAAATGGTAACTGTCTACTAGGTAGAGCAGTGGTATATCACACCCAAAAATTGGTGAATTTCACCGTGAAATGTAACAGACAAATAATAGTTTTTTTTTACCTGTCTACTAGGTAGAGCAGTGGTATATCACACCCAAAAATTGGTGAATTTCCCCGTGAAATGTAACAGACAAATAATATAATTATTTTTACCTGTCTACTAGGTAGATCAGTGGTATATTACACCCAAAAATTGGTGAATTTCACCCTAAAATGTAACAGACAAATTAGTGAATTATTTTTTTACCTGTCTACTAGTAAGAGCAATGGTAAACAAATTTGTGATTTTTTTACCTCTCTACTAGTTATATCACACCCATAAGGGTACTTTCACACTTGCGTTTTTCTTTTCCGGCATAGAGTTCCGTCACAGGGGCTCTATACCGGAAAATAACTGATCAGGCATATTCCCATGCATTCTGAATGGAGAGTAATCCGTTCAGTTTGCATCAGGATGTCTTCAGTTCAGTCGTTTTGACTGATCAGGCAAAATAGAAAACCGCAGCATGCTACGGTTTTCTCTCCGGCAAAAAAACCTGAAGACTTGCCTGAACGCCGGATCCGGCATTTTTTCCCATAGGAATGTATTAGCACCAGATCCGGCATTCAGAATACCGGAATGCCGGATCCGTCGTTCCAGCATGCCCATGCGCAAATCAGTAAAAATGAGAAAAATGTACAAGACGGATCCGTCGGTCCGCATGACAAGCGGAGAGACGGATCCGTCCTTGCAATGCATTTGTGAGACGGATCCGCATCCGGATCCGTCTGACAAATGCTTTCAGTCAGCGGCAGATCGGCGGAACTACCCGCCGGATCACACTGCCGCAAGTGTGAAAGTAGCCTAAATTTGTGAGTTTCAACCGAAAATGTAACAAATGAGTGATTTTTTTTTTACCTGCCTACTAGATAGAGCAGGTGTATATCACACCCAAAGTTTTGTGGGTTTAAGCCGAAAATGTAACAGACAAATTGGTGATTTTTTTTTTTACCTGCCTACTATATATAGCAGTGGTATATGACACCCAAAAACTGGTGAATTTCACCCGAAAATGTAACAGACAAATTAGTGATTTTCTTTTTTACCTCTCTACTAGGTATAGCAGTGGTAAATCACACCCAAAATATGGTAAATTTCACAGTGAAATGTAACAGACAAATTAGTATATTTTTTTTTATCTGTCTACTAGTGAGAGCAGTGGTGTATCATACCCAAAAATTGGTGAATTTCACCCGAAAATGTAACAGACAAATTAGTGAATTCTTTTTTTACCTGTCTACTAGGTAGAGCAATGGTATATCACACCCAAAAATTGGTGAATTTCACCCGAAAATGTAACAGACAAATCAGTGAATTCTTTTTTTACCTGTCTACTAGGAAGATCAATGGTATATCACACCCAATAAATTGGTGAATTTCACCCGAATATGTAACAGACAATTTTGTGATTTTTTTACCTCTCTACTAGGTATAGCAGTAGTATATCACACCCATAAATTTGTGAGTTTCAACCGAAAATGTAACAGACAAATTAGTGATTTTTTTTTACCTGTCTACTAGGTAGAGCAGTGGTATATCACACCCAAAAATTGGTGAATTTTACCTGAATATGTAACAGGCAAATTAGTGAAATGTTACCTGTCTACTATGTAGAGCACCGAAAATGTAACAGACAAATGAGTGATTCCCTTACGTCCTATCAGCAGCACAGATGGGGTTAACTGCCCCCCGTGGACTGGTAGGACCGGCGGAATTTTAATGAGCCCAAAGATTAAACCAATAAAAGAACTCCAGCTCCCTTAAAGGGAGGGGTTCATCCCCCAGCCCACCGTGTTTTTTTCTGTCCTCGCGGACAGGTGGACTGGCGAGTTCTCTTTTTTTCCCCTGGTTTATTAGACAGGGGTTTTGGGACCATGCTGACTTAGTTCTCGGTCCCTCTTTTACTTATCTGCGTGCGCTTATATTGCGCTCTTGTAGCATGTGTTTTCCGTGCTCACAGGTCCTCCCACTCCCCTGCGATAGCCGCTGCGCTCCTGTTGCTGGGCGCCGCCATGACCGGAAGTGACGCGGCCCTTGCCTCGGCGTCACTTCCGGTTTCCTCGGCGTCGGCCGGCCGGATTATCCGGCCGTTCTTTTTTTTGCGCAGCAGGGATAAGCGTTATGTGGGGACATTTCCTTATAGGCTTATGCCTTTTCTCCCCCCTTTTTCTTCCAAAGGGAGTTTGTTTGTAGCTGTGCTTAGGGGGAGGTTTTTAGCCTTGACTTTGCCACTCCCCTGGGCGGAGCTATCCTATTTAAGCTCCCTGATTCCCTCAGTCGGTCTCTGGTTGCGCTGCTTTAACAAGCTAGCTCCAGAGTCTCCTGATTTGTGAGACATTGCCTTCAGACTGCTCTTTCTCTTTTGCTCAGCTATCTTGTTCTCTCCTCTGGTTCGTGCTAGAACACTGGAGGGGTTTTTCCTTAATTTCACATTTAATGATGCTTTAAATTCCTCTCCTTTTATTCCCTTTTTAGCTATGGCCTCTCCCAGAGAGCCCGATCAGCTTCGGAAATCAGCCACCAAGAGGAGACACCTGGCTTGCTATGACTGCAATACGCCTCTTGAGGACAGCTGCCCATTTTCCAGATGCAACAGCTGTCGTTCCGCCACTGCTACCGAGCCTTCCATGCAGGATATGTACCAGTGGGCTAAGACTTATGTCGACGACTCCATTAAAGGGGTCGTAAGTCTCCTTAATGAGAGACTACCTGTTCCCTCCCAAACACCAATGGAGGTGCCCGTCCCCACCGATAGGCCTATGCCCCTTTCTGTGGGGTCATCTTCCTCGGATGAGGAAGAGACGTCTTCTGGGTTCTTTCCACCGGAAAAGACCCAGAAGCTTCTAAGGTCCATCAGGTCGGGGGACCATGATGTTGACGTCGGGGAGTCTTCCGATCCCGCCTGCCGGACCCAGCGGGTCTTTAAGGCAGATGAGACCCTTCTCTCCGTGATGCGCACGGAGTGGAAAAAGCCTGAGAAAGGCCCAGTCCTTACTAGGAAGTTTAAGCTTATGTTTCCTATGGCTATACCCTTAGTGGAATCATGGGGTTCCATTCCTAAGGTGGACATGGCGATTGCCAAGTTGTCCAGGCGCACTCTGGTTCCTGCAGACGATGGGTCTAGCCTGCAGGACCCTCTAGATAGGAGGGCAGAGTGCACCCTCAGGAGAGGTTACTCAGCGGCCGCAGCCTCGGCCTCGACCTCTATTGCTGCCACAGAGGTCTCCTCCTTCCTCAGATCCAAGCTGAACCAAATTCAGACTGATGTTGACCAGAGTGTCTCTCGGGACGATATTCTTGCTGCCTTCAAGTCCGTCAACTTAGCGGTGGATTTCCTCTGTGACACAGCCCAACTCCAATTAAAATTGGCGGCCAAGACTATGGCTTTGGTGTCTGCCGCCAGGAGACCTCTGTGGCTCAAGCCTTGGAATGCGGATAACGCATCCAAATATAACCTCTGTGGGCTCCCCTTTGAACCTAGCCGTCTTTTCGGGTCTGAGCTAGACACTATTATGGAGGGTCTATCAGACAAGAAGGGGAAGAGCCTTCCCCAGCAGTCCTTTCGAGGCAGGGGAAGACAAGCCCGCGGAGGTCGATCAGGACAGCAGGGACGTAAGGATTGGGGGGGACCGCCTAGAAAATTTTCCAGGCGTTCCCGCAAACCCAGGGAGGCAAAGCCCTCCTGACTATGGGCCTCTCAGAGGCTCTTGGATAGACCCTGCTGTCCCTACCGTTATGCCTCTCGATTATCCCGTACCCTTCCCCCACCTCCCTGTGGGGGGGCGTCTTTTCTTTTTCAGTCACGTGTGGGCCCAGGAAATTCGAGACCCCTGGGTCCAAAATATAGTAACCACCGGCTATCTCATAGACCTTATTTCTCCCCCCCCCCCAGGAAGATTCATTGCTACACGCAGTTTTTTGCCAACCAGGCAGAGGGTCTTGGAAGCCCTGGAGGAGGTACCGGCAGGGGAGAGGGGTTCAGGGATTTATTCCCTGGTATTTCTGGTACCCAAAAAAACGGGAGATCTTCGGATGATTATAGATTTGAGATTTCTCAATCGTTTCATAAAAAGGACGAGGTTCCGCATGGAAACCATAAGGTCAGTCAGCCACCTCCTCAACCCTGGGGATGTGATGGCTACTCTGGACCTCAAAGACGCTTACCTCCACATCCCGATCCACCCTTCCTCCCGGAAGTTTCTCAGGATCGCAGTCCAGATATCAGGTGTGTGCAAACATTTCCAGTTTGCCGCCCTTCCCTTCGGAATCTCTTCTGCCCCCCTGATCTTCACCAAGGTGGTAGTATCGGTAGTGGCAGCATTGAGACTCCAAGGTCTGACCATTGTCCCTTATCTGGACGACTGGCTTCTTTTAGCCTCTTCAGTCCCTCTACTTTCCCACCAACTTCATGTCGCAATATCCTTTCTGCTCCGCCTAGGCTGGATGGTCAACTGGTCGAAGTCGAACGTGAGCCCTTCGACTTCTATCCACTATCTAGGATTCATAGTCGACTCTTTACAGATGTCCCTCCGGTTGACACCAGAAAGAAGAATGCGGATCCAGGACCTAGCAAGGTTCCTTTACGTACCACGACGAGTCTCCATACGGACCCTCATGAAGATGGTGGGGCTCATGTCAGCGGCTGCGGATGCAGTCCCTTGGGCTTTATGGCACCTCCGACCCCTTCAATCGGAGGTCTTAAGCAAGTGGAACGGCAGCCCCAGGGGGCTAGATTCCCTGTGCTCCCTATCCAATCAATCCCGGAATTCCCTCAGATGGTGGTTTCATCTACCAGAAGGGAGGTCTATGACCCAACCAGCTTGGCTCATATTGACCATGGACGCGTCCCTTGTAGGCTGGGGCGCTCATCTAGACGGGTCCCCAGTTCGGGGGTCCTGGTCTCCTCAGGAGCGGCATCTTTCCTCAAATCTCCGCGAGATGCGTGCTATCCGGCTAGCCCTCCTTCACTTCGCCCCTTAGATTCGGGGCAAAGCAGTGAAAGTCCAGTCAGACAACATGACTGCCGTGCTTTACATAAACAAGCAAGGGGGCACAAGATCCGTACCCCTTCTCTTAGAGATTGGGGTAATTCTTCGGTGGGCAGAGCTGAACCTATCCCATCTATCCGCCACTCACATCAAAGGCTCCCTCAATGTCATCGCGGACCGCCTAAGTCGCGGCCTACCGGCCATGGAATGGTCATTACATCCGGAGATCTTCAAACAATTAGTCCTCAGGTGGGGGATGCCAGAGGTGGATCTCATGGCAACCAAGTTCAACGCCAAGGTACAGAGGTTCTGTTCCCTTTACAGGGAGGACAACCCCCTGGCGATAGATGCTCTGACAATACCGTGGAGGTTCAGGCTGGCGTACATCTTCCCTCCCTTTTCCATGATCCCGAGGGTATTGATGAAAATCCGTCAGGATCAGGCCTCGGTAATAGCCATCATACCGTTCTGGCCCAGGAGATCCTGGTTTACCCAGCTCATTCAGATGAGTCGGGGACAATATTGGAGACTCCCCCCGGAGCAGACCCTGGTGTCGTGGGACACGCATCTCTGCCCAGATCTGCACAGATTCAACCTGACAGCCTGGAGGTTGACCAGTCCCTTCCCAGAGTGGAAGGGCTCTCTGAGTCGGTCCTGAGAACTTTATCGCATTCCAGAGCAGAGTCTACCAGAAAGGCCTACTCTCGGATTATGAGGATCTTCGCCTCGTGGTGTAGCTCCAACCAGGTGGCGTCCGCAGATCCGCCCCTCGCAGCGATCTTACAGTTCCTCCAGGATGGGATAGACAGAGGTCTCTCCCCTTCTACCCTGAAGGTCCAAGTTTTTGCCATCTCGGCCTGTCTTAACAGACCATATTCTCGGGACCCGCTCATCAAGCGCTTCCTTAAAGGAGCGGAAAGATTGAAGCCTACAATACTGAGACCCGTTCCTCAATGGGATTTGTCAGTTGTTCTTAAGGGGCTAGCATCTCCCCCCTTTGAACCCTTGGAGGAGGCAAGTTTTAAACTTTTAACCCTTAAGATGGTTTTTCTTCTGGCCATAACTTCGGCCAAAAGAGTCTCGGAGCTTCAAGCTTTCTCCGCATCTTACCCTTATACCATGTTTCTACAAGACAGGGTCCTTCTGAAATTTCTACCTTACTTTAGACCTAAGGTTTCTACCTTCCAAAATATTAATCAGGTAGTCTCTCTACCTGTATTGCTCTCTGCCTCCTCCTCTGATGCTCCAGTTCGACATCCACTGGACATAGCTAGATGCCTTCAGATCTATGTGGATAGATCTAAAGAATTCAGGTTGGATGAAAATCTCTTTATCCTGTTTGCCGGTAAGTCAAAAGGCCGGAAAGCGTCTAAAACGACTATTAGTCGCTGGGTTAAGGAGGCCATTAGGGAAGCCTTTATTTCCCAAGCCTTAGATCCTCCGGAGTTTGTGAGGGCCCATTCTACAAGGGCCGTAGCTACCTCTGTTGCGGAAAGAAGTCTTCTCCCCCTAGAGTTGATCTGTAAGGCAGCCTCCTGGAGCTCTGAGTCTACCTTCATCTCCCATTATAGGATCGATGCTAGGATATCGGAGTTCTCGGCCTTTGGGCAGACAGTCCTTACTTCTGCCGAGCATGAGGACCCTCCCTAGGGGATTCTTCTTGCTATCTCCCCATCTGTGCTGCTGATAGGACGTAAGGGAATCGTTAATTTCTAACGATAATTTGTTTTCCCTTAGTCCTAACAGCAGCACACAAATTTCCCGCCCTAAAGTACTTTTTTTCTTGTAACATACACCGTGGGCTGGGGGATGAACCCCTCCCTTTAAGGGAGCTGGAGTTCTTTTATTGGTTTAATCTTTGGGCTCATTAAAATTCCTACCAGTCCACGGGGGGCAGTTAACCCCATCTGTGCTGCTGTTAGGACTAAGGGAAAACAAATTATCGTTAGAAATTAACGATTTTTTTTTTACCTGTCTACTAGGTATAGCAATGGTATATCACACCCAAAAATTGGTGAATTTTACCCGAATATGTAACAGGCAAATTAGTGAAATGTTACCTGTCTACTAGGTAGAGCAGGGGTATATCACACCCAAAATTTTGTGGGTTTAAGCCGAAAATGTAACAGACAAATTGGTGAATTTATTTTACCTACCTATTAGGTATAGCAGTGGTATATGACACCCAAAAACTGGTGAATTTCATCCGAAAATGTAACAGACAAATTTGTGATTTTCTTACCTCTCTACTAGATATAGCAGTAGTATATCACACCCATAAATTTGTGAGTTTCAACCGGAAATGTAACAGACAAATGAGTGATTTTTTTTTTAACCTGTCTACTAGGTAGAGCAGTGGTATATCACACCCAAAAATTGGTGAATTTTACCTGAATATGTAACAGGCAAATTAGTGAAATGTTACCTTTCTACTAGGTAGAGCAGTGGTATATCACACCCAAAAATTGGTGAATTTCACCGTGAAATGTAACATACAAATAATATAATTATTTTAACCTGTCTACTAGGTAGAGCAGTGGTATATCACACCTAATAATTTTGTGAATTTCACCTGAAAATTTAACAGACAAATATGTGTTGTTTTTTACCTGACTACTAGGTATAGCAGTGTTATATCACACCCAAAAATTGGTTAATTTCACTGTGAAATGTAACAGACAAAAAATATATATATTTTTTTACCTGTCTACTAGGTATAGCAGTGGCATATCACAACCAAAAATTGGTGAATTTACCCGAATATGTAACAGACAAATTTGTGATTTTTCTACCTCTCTACTAGGTATAGCAGTAGTATATCACACCCATAAATTTGTGAGTTTCAACCGAAAATGAAACAGTCAAATTAGTGAATTTATTTTACCTCTCTAGTAGGTAAAACGGTGGTATATCACACCCAAAATTCGGTTAATTTCCCCCGAAAATGTAACAGACAAATTAGTGAATTTTTTGTACCTGTCTACTAGGTAGAGCAGTGGTATATCACACCAAAAATTGGTGAATTTACCCGAATATGTAACAGACAAATTTGTGATTTTTCTACCTCTCTACTAGGTATAGCAGTAGTATATCACACCCATAAATTTGTGAGTTTCAACCGAAAATGTAACAGTCAAATTAGTGAATTTATTTTACCTCTCTAGTAGGTAAAATGGTGGTATATCACACCCAAAATTCGCTTAATTTCCCCCGAAAATGTAACAGACAAATTAGTGAATTTTTTGTACCTGTCTACTATGTAGAGCAGTGGTATATCACACCCAAAAATTGGTGAATTTCACCCGAAAATGTAACAGACAAATTAGTGAAATGATATAAAATAAAATAAAATACGTACAAATAAAAATAAAAATGAATGATTTCTGAGGTGGAGATCCATATTGAGTAGGAGTTTGAGGAGGTAGTGGACGTAGCGGTTTAGGTGGATGCGGCTGTGCAGGAAGAATGGGTAGCCAACATTGTTTTTTGTATACAATTTTTTTATATATTTTTTTTATTAGGGTACACTTCAAAAGAGTGTAAAATATCCAAAATACAAGAATAAGCAATTGCGCTGTAGTATAACAATGGCTGGTTAAGGCCGATAACATGTTTATTCTGCACAAGGTAAGGACAAGTCCTGTGGGATCCATGCCTGATTCATTTTAATGAACGTGAGCTTGTCCACATTGGCTGTGAACAGGCGGCTGTGCTTGTCTGTGATAACGCCCCCTGCCTTGCTAAACACACGTTTAGATAATACACTTCCTGCAGGACAGGCCAGCACCTCCAAGGTGTAAAGGACAAGCTCAGGCCATGTGCCCAATTTGGAGACCCAGAAGTTGAAGGGGGCAGACCCGTCATTCAGTAAGTGTAGGCGTGTGCACACATACTGCTCCACCATGTTGGTGAAATGCTGCCTCCTGCTAAGACGTTCCATATCAGCTGGTGGTGCTGGTTGTTGTGGCATGCTGACAAAGCTTTTCCACATGCTAACTCTGCCTTCTGAGGTGCTGGCGGTTCCCCAGCTGCGTTGGCAACCTCTTCCTAGTCCTCTGCCTTCGCCTTGTGCTTCCACTGTGCCCCTGCTGTCAGGTGGGAATGCCACCAGCAGCAAGTCTACCAGCATGCGCTTGTGTTCGCGCATCTTACGATCATGCTCCAGTAACGGAATTAAGGACGGTATGTTATTCTTGTAACGGTGGTCCAGCAGCGTGGCCACCCAGTAATCACCACAAGTTAGAATGTGGCCAACTCGGAGGTCGTTGCATAGACACTACAGCATGTAATTGCTCATCTGTGTCAGGCTGCCCAGAGGCAACGAAAAGCTGTCCTCTGTGGGAGGTGTATCATCTGTGTCCTCTCTATCCCCCCAGCCATGCACCAGTGATTTCCATGAGCTGGTCTGGGTGCCACCCTGCTGTGAACATGGTTCCTCCTTCTCCATCTCCTCCTCTTCATCCTCCACCTCCTCAACCTAAAGAACTGTGCCCTGGCTGGACAATTGTGTACCTTGGGTATGTGGGTGCAGGAACCCACCCTCGGAGCCACTTGTGACTGACTGGCTAGAAACCCTATGAAATGATCCCTCTTCCTCCTCCTCCTCCTCCTTTGCCATATCCTCTTCCATCATCGCCAGCACCGTTTTTTCAATGAGGCATAGAAGTGGCATAGTAACGCTGAGAACGACGTTATCGGCACTGGCCATATTGGTGGAGTACTCGAAACAGCACAACAGGTCTCGCATGGAGGCCCAGTCATTGGTGGTGAAGTGGTGCTGTTCTGCAGAGCGACTCACCCGTGCGTTCTGCAGATAAAACTCCACTATCGCCTGCTGCTGCTTGCATAGTCTGGCCAGCATGTGCAAGGTGGAGTTCCACCTTGTGGGCACGTCGCATATGAGGCGGTGAGCTGGAAGGCCGAAGATACGCTGCAGCGCTGACAGGCAAGCAGCAGCAGGGTGAGAACCCAAAAGCGCGCACTGACGGCCTGCACTTTATGCAGCAGCTCTGACATATCGGGGTAATTTTTAAGGAATCTCTGCACCACCAAATTCAGCACATGCGCCGGCTAGTCCAAGAGCTGTTACGAGATTTCCCCCATTATCGTACACCACCAGGCCGGGATTGAGGCTCACTGGCACCAACCACTCATCGGTCTGTTGTTCAAGGCCCATCCACAGCTCCTGCGCGGTGTGGGGTTTGTACCCCAAACAGATAAGCTTTAAAGCTGCCTGCTGTCGTTTACCCCTGGCTGTGCTGAAGTTGGTGGTGAAGGTGTTACGCTGACCGGATGAGGAATATGAGGATGTGGAGTAGGAGGAGGAAGCAACAGGAGGCAAACTGAAGCGCCCTGCAATCCTCAGTGGTGGAAGGACATGCGGCAAACTACTATCCGCCTCAGGCTGAGCCGCCACTGCATTTACCTAGTGTGCTGGTGCGGAGATATAACATCCCTGATCGTGCTTACTGGTCCACGTATCCGTAGTGAGGTGCATCTTGCCACAGATGGCATTGCGCAGTGCACACCTGATTTTGTCCACTACTTGGTTGTACAGGGAAGGGATGGCACGCCTGGAAAAGTAGTGGCGGCTGGGCACAACATCACCGCCATAAGGCTTTTAAAGCTCTCCGTCTCCACCAGACGGAATGACAGCATTTCAAAGGCTAGAAATTTTGAAATGCTGGCATTCAGTGCCAGGGATCGCGGGTGGGTAGGGGGGTACTTCCTCTTCCGCTCCTGTGTTAGGGAGATAGAGAGCTGAACGCTTCCGTGGGACATTGTGGAGATGCTTGGTGACCCAGGTGGTGGTGTTGCTGGCAGATCCTCTGTTTGCGGGGTGGCAGGTGTCACTGTCACTCTAGAGGTGGATGAAGAGGCCGAGACTGCAGAAGAAGAGGAAGCAGGAGGAGCCAGAGACCTTTCTTGGTTTTTGAGGTGTCTACTCCACTGTAGCTCGTGATTTGCACTTAAATGCCTGATCATGCAGGTTGTGCTCAGGTTCAGAACGTTTATGCCTCGCTTCAGGCTCTGATTGCACAGTGTGCAAACCACTTGTGTCTTGTCAGCACATTGTCTGAATAACTGCCACTCCAGGGAACTCCTTGGAGCTGGCTTTGGTGTGCTCGGTCTCTTGCTGTGGTGGGCAGTGGCAGGCGTACTGTCTAGGGGACTGCCGCTCAGCTTTTGCACCCTGCTCCCTCTTCTGCTGTGCTGGTGGCTCTGTGCGACCACCGCCTCTTCCTCCGAACTACACAGGTCACTCGCATGACCTTGATTCCATGTGGGGTCGAGGACCTCATCGTCCTCCACATCATTTTCCACCCAGTCTTCACCCCTGCCCTACTTGTCGGTCTGCACACTTTCGAAAGCCCCAGCAGTTGGCACCTGTGTTTCGTCATCATCCGAGACATGCTGCGATGGTCCTCCCTTGTACTCATCTTGAAACATAAGTGGTTGGGCATCGGTGCACTCAATCTCTTCCACTTCTGGGGCAGGACTAGGTGGATGTCCCTTGGAAACCCTGCTAACAGAGTCATCAAAAAGAGGCTACTACATGACTTGGGGCTCAGACTGATTGGCTGATTTGCAAGGGGGTGAGGTGAAAGACTGATAGACATCGGCTGCAGGTGCCAACGCTGATCTTTCAGCAGGAGACTGTTTGGGAGACAATTGTGAAGGAACTGGAGGCACTGTCAGCAGCCCAATCTAGTATTGCCTGTACTTGTTCTGACCTCACCATTCGTAGAGCCGCCCTATGCCCGACCAAATACCGCTGCAGGTTCTGTCCTTTCCCTGCAACAGGAGCTCCACCAGCAGCACCATGACCGAGGACATGTCCCTTATTGATACTCTCCTCATATTTCTCAAATTTAGGATCGTGCCCTAAATGGGAGTTTTTTTAATAGCATAATAGAACAACAGTATCTAAATGGTGTATCTCACACGTAAAGATGCAGACTAGGCTGCAATTTAAGATTTTTGCCCAAAATGGGTGTTTTTCTAAAAGCAGAATAGAACAACAGTATGTAAATGGTGTATTTCACAATGACATATGCAGAAAAGGCTACAAAATTTAGATTTTTGCCCAAAATGGGTGTTTTTCTAATAGCAGAATAGAACAACAGTATCTAAATGGTGTATCTCACACGTACAGATGCAGACTAGGCTGCAATTTAAGATTTTTGCCCAAACTTTGTGTTTTTCTAATAGCAGAATAGAACAACAGTATGTAAATTGTGTATCTCACAATGACATATGCAGCAAAGGCTGCAAAATTAGCATTTTTGCCCAAAATGGGTGTTTTTCTAATAACAGAATAGAACAACAGTATCTAAAGGGTGTATCTCACAATGACATATGCAGCAAAGGCTGCAAATTTATTTATTTTTTTGCTCTAAATGGGTGTATTTTTTAATAGCAGAATAGAACAACAGTATGTAAAGGGTGTATCTCACAATGACAGATGCAGCAAAGGCTGCAATATTAAGCATTTTTCCCCAAAAAAGTGTTTTTTTACTAACAGAATATGACTAGCAGTATATAACGCTTGAATTCACACGTGCAGATGCAGCAAGGGCTGTAAAATTGTATATTTTGACCAAAAAGGGTGTTTTTTAAAACCCAGAAAATTACAGATGTATTTCTAGCTTGAATTTCACACTGACTAATGCTGCAAAGGCACCAGATGTAAGATATTGCCCAAAAAGTTATTTTTTTTTATACCAGATTATTATTGCAGTATTTCAAGCTTGGATTTGAATGTCACAAAAGAACATATGCAGTGCTGGTGCACTGAGCTTGCATAAAATGGCCCCCGCCACCCACCTAACTAAACAAAGGATAAAAGTTATATTTCTCTGTCACTGGGCTCAGGGCAGGGTAAAAAGATTGTGCACTGCACCCACACAACTAAATCTATGTAGATCGCTGAGTTCAATTGGAGTTCTGATTAAAGATTCTGTCCTAGTCAAGAGAATGCCAAGAGTGTGCAAAGCAGTAATCAAAGCAAAAGGTGGCTATTTTGAAGAACCTAGAATAAAGTTGTTTCACACTTTTTTGTTATGTATATAATTCCACATGTGTTAGTTCATAGTTTTGATGCCTTCAGTGTGAATCTACAATTTTCATAGTCATGAAAATAAAGAAAACTCTTTGAATGAGAAGGTGTGTCCAAACTTTTGGTCTGTACTGTATGAACACAGCATCTGAGGGTTAGAATGACGGGGGCAGTGCTATTGCAGCTCTTTGTCATTGCATCCGCTACTTAAAAAAAATTTGCTTAGTGACGAAGTAATACGTCATGAAGCAAATTTCTTAGTGAAATTCGGTGAATCAGCCGAATCAAACTTTTAAGAAATTCGCTCATCTCTACTAGTAATTGAAGTTTAAAGAAAAACACATTCACAAAAAGTAAGACAAAAAGATCATCCAGTGTGACTATACAGAGACTGATATTTCAATTTCAGAATGGATTAAGGATAATAAGTAATGCCAGTGCCACATTCTATTTCTAGAGCTGTAGTCATAAGGATTTAACACATAACGTATGGGAAAACTGAAGCTGCTGCTGCAGGCAAAGCTCAGGCATCTTGTTCTGAGGAATGGAGAGGCTGGAAACAGTTTGGAATAAATCTGTACAATTGCATTTGCAATATGAGGATACAGAGAATAATGAAACTCCAGGGAAATGGAAAATGCTAAACAGAAATGCACATATCAAGCACAACATATGTTTTTGTAGCTGATATATACTTAATATGTAAAATAATGTACTGGTGTAGATGAGACAGCGGAATTTTTAATTGTCAAACTGGAGAAAAAAAACTGTATAATAAAAAGAATAAAGTAATATTATTATAATTCTTACCATTTACCACCTTCAGAGAATGCGTTTCTATAAGAAATACTCCAGATGACAGATATATACACAGATTTCTCAACAAAACACTGAATGACGTCTTTTAATAAAAATAAAAAAAATTTAGAAGAATCTACACTATTCCACAGTCAGTGCATGAGGGGGATGAAGTTCTAGGTACAGGAGATCCAGCCAAGGGCCCTTTCTGGTGGAAATGCTATAATTCACGTAAGACTACTTTCACGATCGCTTCTGTTCAGATAATACAACCGCATGCATCCGTTCAGAACGGATCCGTTTATATTATCTGTAACATAGCCAAAACGGATCCGTCTTGAACACCATTGAAAGTCAATGGGGGACGGATCTGTTTTCTATTGTGCCATATTGTGTCAATGAAAACGGATCCGTCCCCATTGACTTATATTGTGTGTCAGGACAGATCGGTTTGCCTCTGCATCGTCAGGCGGACAACAAAACGCTGCAAGCAGCGTTTTAGTGTCCGCCTCCAGAGCAGAATGGAGGCGGAACAGAGGAAAACTGATGCATTCTGAACGGATTTTTATCCATTTAGAATGCATTAGGGCAAAACTGATCCATTTTGGACCGCTTGTGAGAGCCCTGAAACAG
This sequence comes from Bufo gargarizans, assembly GCF_014858855.1. Taxonomy (NCBI): domain Eukaryota; kingdom Metazoa; phylum Chordata; class Amphibia; order Anura; family Bufonidae; genus Bufo; species Bufo gargarizans. The sequence goes on from NC_058083.1 coordinate 81,246,374, forward strand.
GATCTCACAAACGGAAACAAAACGCCAGTGTGAAAGTAGCCAAAACTCTTTCTTAAAGGGGTTGAGCACTTTCCAAAGATACTGGGATATAATGGGATATCCCTCAAGGTTTTCCTGGGCATTACTATTAATAATCTATCGTTTGGGATCAATGAGGAATCCAGCACCCCTCACGATTTTCAGGAGGATAGGTCATCAATACTATAGTCCCTGACTACCTTTTTAACGTTAAAAGTTTAGATATATCTTTTTAAAGAGGACCCATCCGCTCTCCTGATGTGTCTGTGTAGGGACACAGCCCTTTGACAAGGGGAATCGTAACACCCAGTTGTCAATTTTTATTCAGACATTTCTAGGAGGGGTGACAGAGGAATAGCACAAAACAGAAATCTAAGAAAAGATGCTCCAGAATTGTTATTTCATGGGGATACAAGTGTTTAGCAAAATAGACAAGTTATAGAAGGTGACACGTCCTCTTTAACATGATGAAGTTGGGATGTTATGAACTACTATCCGTCAAACGCTTTCACACAGCACAACTTATAAATAGTCCCAGCAACAGAGGAGAAATCACTGTTAGAAATCGAGTCGGGAATAATCTCGGGTAAAACCTGATTTTACTTTCACTTTCAGCTGCATTAACAGCATCCAGATTTCTATCAGTGATATCTTTCCCTGTACTGAACATATTGCTGTCATTCTGGTATTGTCTGATAATATCAACTTTCAAACAAGACCAGTTGCATGTTTGTAGCTGCTACTATTCAGGAAATAGCAGCATCTAAAGCAGCCCTCCCCACCCAAGTTAGCCACTTTTCCCACTGCCCGAGCTGGACTCGGGTAAAACAGTTAGGTGGTTAAACTACTAAACTTTGTACTTGTAAAGTATACATTATGTAGTCATGCTATTTATTTAATTGCAGACATGGAGCTGATGTTCTCTCCCGACCTCGTAGTTACTGAGTGATACCACAATGCAAAGTTAGAGGTTGATACAATTGTTTTTCATACCTGTCTTTCATGAGAAAGGAATTACATCCCTGTTATCCAAAGTAAAGAGCACTGTGACTTCAGATAAGACAATAAAATGTACACAGTGAAAGATCAGATTCAAAATCATCTCATCTTTGGAAAATAATCATTCATTTACCTAAAAAGAGGTTGTCCAGGATTTTACAATTAATGGTTTATCCTCTGATATCACCCATCCCCACCAATCAGATGTTTCAGAATAGCTTCAATAAGAAGAGTGCAGCAGTAACCACCACCATACAATGGGCAGAGCTGTGTAGTTTCGGGACCGACCTCTGGTTCCAGATCTACCCCAGAATAGCTTATCGAAAGGGGTGCAGGGCCTCGGACCGATTAGATATTGATGGTCTATCCTATTCACTTCAATGGGAGCAGCACTTCAGTAACCAGCTCAGTCCACTACACAATAGACTTCTGGTGCCAGAATGAAAGGGTTTGTGTCACTTCAGCAAATGACATTTATCATGTAGAGAAAGTTAACACAAGCCACTTACTAATGTATTGTTATTATCCATAGAGCTTCCTTTGCTGGCTGGATTTATTTTTCCATCATATTATACACTGCTTGTTCCCATGGTTATGACCAACCTGCAATCCATCACACTATAAGAAAAAGTGCCAGCCTCTATGATGGACGGGACCGTGGGAGCTCATGTATGCTGGTACTTTTTTTTGTCTACTGTGCAAGCATGGTCACTTCTGAGAGATTGAAAGTCGTAACTAGAGATGAGCGAATGTCATGTTCATATTGTTATTTGACCGTGACGCAGATGCCGTGCAGACTGGTTGCCTGTGGCATTTCCCCTTTAAGGTGTGTCTCCCTGCGGTTTGGTGAGCGAGGGGTTTATCCTCTAGCTAGTAGGGATTTAGGTGTGTCCTGGGTGTGGCCACTAGCTTGACTTTATCTGTGGCTTCCTGGCTGGGGGCAGTGGTACTCTAGCCTTATTTGGTGTTGGAGCTCTGCTCCTTTCCTGGGTGATTCTGCCCGATCCTTGAGGGCCACCTTGTTGGACATAAATTGTCTTCCTTTTGTATGCTCCTTATACCCTACCTCACTTGTTGTATGTTAGGTGTGGGTTTATGTTCAGGGTGTGTTGTACGTCTTGATTTTTTTTACATGTTTGCGCTGTTGTTGGTGTTTGTCCCTGCATGTATGTAAGGATTTTTCCCTGTGTGTTGTGTCCTTCGGAAGGAGGTTGGTTTCCCGGAAGGAAGAACCACTTGCCTGTATGCAGCGCTGCCTGGGGCCCTGCAGTATGGGGGTCCTGGCGGAGTCTGGTGTGCTGGATACCTGTGTGAGTTGCTTATACAGCATCCTGTTTGGTGTTAGGGCTCCTGTACGTATGCACGGGTTCCAGTCATGGAGACTTCAGCAGGTAAGTGTGTTGTCTTGTGTTCTTACCTGCCTATCCTCTTGCTGTGTATGGTCTCTCCTTTTCCCTGCTTTTAGGTCTTTAGAGACTCTTGTTCTTCCGTGTCTTGGATGAACAGGATGTTTCTGCCCTGTTCCTATCTGAGGGATTATCAGGATGACTCAGGGTCCCAGGGTATGAACCGTCCTACAATCAGGGTCCGCTCATACGGTGAGGAGTTAGGGAGAGGATTAGGGACGCTATAGGAGGTGACCTGCTTCCCTTTTCCTGGATTTTTGACTTTGCAGCTATCAGTTATCCCTTTACATTGTACGGAGGGGGGATTTTCCCCACTCCCCATGTGACAGTGAATCGAAGCTGACGAAGAAAAATTAAAATCCAAATTTGGTAACGAATGTCATTTTTTCCTAAAATGGCTGCTGCACGTGTGAGGAAATGGAGCAAGGAACTCTGAGAAGGCGGGATCACCCACAATGCCATTCATGCAGCCAAACAGCAGCCAGCCAGCCCTGTGATATCACAGCCCTTTAAATAACCTCAGCCATCTTGGATTCTGCCATTTTTTTCAGTGTACTTAGAGCAGGGAGAGACATCAGCAGTCGTTAGGGACAGTGCTAGAAAAATCTTCATTATACTAAAAAAACATTTAAAAGTGCAGGGAAAGATTATTCAAGGTGCAGGGAAAGGATAGGGAGGAATCATTACATAGCATTTCTGTTGAACAAGGTTCAGTAGGGGAGGTTACAGTTTCGGTAATGGGAACATTCCTATTACACCTTGAAGCACTGAATGGGGATCCAAATTGCCATTATATAGCTCTGTAATTCCAGCAAACCGTTCTTGTTATTGTGGTGTTACAGCCCTTAACAGGGTTTGATACAAGGAAATATTTATATGTCTTATTTGCCCTTGTGTGGTGCAGTTATATGTTCTAAAGCATTTTTTGGCTTGTATTAGTGGGAAAAAAGGGCTTATTAGCCGTTGTGTGGTGAAGTGCTAAAATTAAGACCCTTTTGTGGAGTATATAAGTGGAAAAAGCAAAATATATTTGCAGTTCAGCTGTGTAGTTATATGTTCTAAAGCCTTTTGTGGCGTGTATTAGTGAAAAAATAAAAATATATTTGCCATTCAGCGGTGCAGTTATATGTTCTAAAACCTTTTGTGGCGTGTATAAGTGAAAAAATAAAAATATATTTGCCGTTCAGCGGTAGAGATGGCGTTGCGGTTCGTCCGGTGGTCGTTTCGCGGCAAACTTTGCTTGTTTGCGATTTGCCGAACATGCAAACATATGGCGATATTCGCACGAGCCCTATTTTTTTGCATAGCGCCGAACTTTGACTCATGACACATCCATCAGGTGGGACAGAAAAGCCAATTGAGATGTTTCAGCACATGGACACACCCCCAACCCTATAACAGAACCTGATCTGGTAGCCATTTTACAATATGTGTTTTGCCAGTGTAGGGAGAAGTTGCATATTGGAGCAGGGACAGTTAGGGACACCAAACACTTTGTCCTTAAAAGGACAAAAGTCCATTTAAAGAGTGGTATAGGTGTAATATCGATAGGTGTGATATACTTATAATATACTTTCTACCGTAGAAATTATATTATAGTGTATTTGTATTGTGCAGCAGTTGTGTGCGGTTCTGCTGTGATACAGCAGCTAGATAGAGGGACAAACGCTATTGGAGTAACTAATTTCAATGGGTGTGATATACAGTTGCAAGAAAAAGTATGTGAACCCTTTGGAATTATATGGATTTCTGCACAAATTGGTCAAAAATGTGATCTAATCTTCATCTAACTCACAACAATAGACAATCACAGTCTGCTCAAACTAATAACACACAAAGAATTAAATGTTACCATGTATTTATTGAACACACCATGTAAACATTCACAGTGCAGGTGGAAAAAGTATGTGAACCCTTCGATTTAAAAACTGGTTAAACCTCATTTGGCAGCAATAACTTCAACCAAACGTTTTCTGTAGTTGCAGATCAGACGTGCACAACAGTAAGGAGTAATTCTTGACCATTCCTCTTGCAGAACTGTTTCAGTTCAGCAATATTCTTGGGATGTCTGGAGTGAATCGCTTTCTTGAGGTCATGCCACAGCATCTCAATCGGGTTGAGGTCAGGACTCTGACTGGGCCACTCCAGAAGGTGTATTTTCTTCTGTTTAAGCCATTCTGTTGTTGATTTACTTCTATGCTTTGGTTGTCCTGTTGCAACAACCATTTTCTTTTGAGCTTCAGCTGGTGGAGAGATGGCCTTAAGTTCTCCTGCAAAATGTCTTGATAAATTTGGGAATTCATTTTTCCTTAGATAATAGCAATCCGGCCCAGATGCAGCAAAGCAGCCCCAAACCAGGATGCCCCACCACCATACTTCACAGTTGGGATGAGGTTTTGATGTTGGTGTGCTGTGCCTCTTTTTCTCCAGACATAGTATTGTGTGTTTCTTCCAAACAACTCAACTTTGGTTTCATCTGTCCACAGAATATTTTGCCAGTACTGCTGTGGAACATCCAGGTTCTCTTGTGCAAACTGTAAACGTGCAGCAATGTTTTTTTTGGACAGCAGTGGCTTCCTCTGCGGTATCTTCCCATGAAATCCATTCTTGTTTAGTGTTTTTACGTATCATAGATTCGCTAACAGGGATGTTAGCATATGCCAGAGACTTTTGTAAGTATTTAGCTGACACTCTAGAATTCTTATTCACCTCATTGAGCAGTCTGCGCTGGGCTCTTTCAGCCATCTTTACAGGAGAGCCACTCCTAGGGAGAGTAGCAGCAGTGCTGAACTTTCTCCATTTATAGACAATTTGTCTTTCCATGGACTGATGAACAGCAAGGCTTTTGGAGATGCTTTTATAACCCTTTCCAGCTTTATGCAAGTCAACAATTCTTAATTGTAGGTCTTCTGAGTGCTCTTTTGTGCAAGGCATCATTCACATCAGGCATGGCTTCTTGTAAAAAGCAAACCCAGAACTGGTATGTGATTTTTATAGTGCAGGGCAGCTGTAACCAACACCTCCAATCTCATCTCATTGATTGGACTCCAGTTGGCTGACACCTCACTCCAATTAGCTCTTGGAGATGTCATTAGTCTAGGGGTTCACATACTTTTTCAACCTGCACTGTGAATGTTTAGATTGTGTGTTTAATAGAAACATGGTAACATTGAATTATTTGTGTGTTATTAGTTTAAGCAGACTGTGATTGTCTATTGTTGTGACTTAGATGAAGATCAGATCACATTTTATGACCAATTTGTGCAGAAATCAATATAATGCCAAAGGGTTCACATACTTTTTCTTGCAACTGTACCTGTTGCCTCCCTCCCCCCCAAAAAAAAAACTGGTTAAGGGCTGCAATATACCTTCTTCTACAAAATCCTGATTGAGGGGTGCTATATACCCGTTTACACCAAATACTGATTGAGGGGTGCTATTTACCAGTTTCTGCCAAATACTGATTGAGGGGTTCTATATACCTTCTTCCACAAAATACTGATTGAGGGGAGCTATTGCTATATACCTTCTTCCACCAAATACTGATTGACGGCTGCAATACACCTGCTTCCACAAAATACTGATTGAGGGGTGCCATATACCTGTTTCTGCCAAATACTGATTGAGGGGTGCTATATACCTGTTTCCGCCAAATACTGATTGAGGGGTGCTATATACCTGTTTTTGCTAAATACTGATTAAGGGGTGCCATATACCTTCTTCCACCAAATACCGGATGAGGGGTACAATACACCAACTTCCACCAAATACTGATTGAGGGGTGTCATATACATTCTTCCACCAAATACTGATTGAGGGCTGCAATACACCTGCTTCCACAAAATACTGATTGAGGGGTGCCATATACCTGTTTCCACCAAATACTGATTGAGGGGTGCTATATACCTTCTTCCACTAAATACTGATTGAGGGGTTCTATTGCTATATACTTTCTTTCACCAAATACTTATTGAGAGGTGAAATACACCTTTCCCCCCAAATACTGATTGGGGGTGCCATATACCTGTTTCTGTATTTATCTTTATCATATTTTATATATTATATATACTTGGTACCATGAATTTCACTTACAATTTTATTTATGATGAATTTTATTTATTATAAATGATTGAGGACAAATATGACATATATATAGAGTCCGAAAATATTTATTTATTTCTAGTAATTAAGAGATGTAGTATATGCCGAATATGACCAACATAGATATAAAGTTTAACAAGAAAAGGATACATTTTGAAGGAATAGCAAATTGCTTCAAATTCCCAACTCAGGGTTAATGGATTGTATCTCAATGCGAAAAACAGGAGGAGGAACAACAAACTGGATAATTGGAATCAGCCTAGTATTTGACATAAAAAGAACTGTTTCAAGGGGGATTGTTCACCACTGAGGAAGGGGCAACGTTAAGCCCCGAAACGCGTTTGGTTCAAGACCCCCAGTCCACTCATCTAAACCTGTGTTAAGATATACCGCACTATTATTCCAGACTGACGCTGCAAAAAAATCTAAGTATCCTGCAAGCAAAGAGATCCTGGCGAACTGACTGACTACAAACAGTGATCATTCAAGATCCCAGCACGAGATTATCCAACATCGTGTCTGTAAAGTCAACGCAGCGTGGAAGCAGGGTAACTATAGGCTTGGAGGACACCGGCTCTTCATCTCAACGGAGCGGTGCCCAGAGCCATAAAAGACCAGCAGCAGATGAACCTGGTAGCTAGGTATTGATGACACAGTGAACCGGAACTTCAGCAGTGGAATACTGCAAGAGGAATCACAGAACAGTGAGTAAGAGCGGGACGCCGCTTTAAACACTCCCTGTAAAGTGGACCTTAGGAACGTAGAGACTTTGTCCCAACCAGCGGACCCTTATCCTCCAGTTAGACAATATTGGCAGTAATTTAATGACTTTTTGCCTCTATATATCGTCGTAAGTGATCAAGGTCATCAGCCGTAAGGCAACTAATGTGGTCACACTGATGGACAATTATTAGTATGTGGGCATCGTCCTTTTTATTATAAGATCAATTATTAAGATTAAGTACTGTGGTTATATTAAGGCTCAAATAACCCACCATATTATTAATTATTCATTTTTTATATCTCATTTTAGGTTGTTCTTATTATATTAATTGTGGGGGCATTATATTCCTATATATGTTATTGTATGGTTATGCTAATAAACTTATTAACTGAAGCTCCTGATACTAATCATTTGGTTCCACATACAGTGTGAGTGCCCAGTATACTCTATATAATTTTATTTTTCCTTAAAGGAGGGGCGATTCCTTTTTACTGTGAGCACCTCCTTCTGTGGGGTCATCCACTCCTGTGCGTCTCATCACTACAAATTATATACCTGTTTCCGCCAAATACTGATTAAAGGGTGCCATATACTTTCTTCCACTAAATACTGATTGAGGGGTGCTATTGCTATATACCTTCTTCCACCCAATACTGATTGAGGGCTCCGATACACCTTTTTCCTCCAAATACTGATTGATGAGTGCCATATACCTTCTTCCTCTAAATACTGAATGAGGGGTGCTATATACCTCCTTCTACCAAATACTGATTGAGGGGTGCAATACACCTACTTCCACAAAATTCTGATTGATGGGAGCCATATACATGTTTCTGCCAAATACTGATTGAGGTGTGCAATATACCTGTTTCCGCCAAATACTGATTGAGGGGTGCCATATATATTTTTCCACTAAATACTGATTGAGGGGTGCTATTGCTATATACCTTCTTATTCCAAATACTGATTGAGGGGTGCAATATACTGTACCTTCTTCCACAAATACTGCTCTTCTCTACGGACTATTTGCATATAAAGTGTCACTGTCCATGTTGTGGGACTATTTGTGCACTTCTAGTAAGTATTTGGTGGCTGCAAATATTACTTGAAGGTTTTTCAGGTTCACCTGCCAAATAAAGTGAATGGGGCCCGCCACGAACTTGTGGTTCACGAACATTTGATAGCGATTGTGCGATCTCATTCATGAATAATCCCTGCTGATGGTTGTCCATCACTATTCATTGGTGCAGTTATAAGTTCTAAAGCCTTTTGGGGCGTGTATTAGTGGTGAAAGTAAACTATATTTGCCAATCAGCAGCCCTTTTGTGGCGTGTATTAGTGGGGGGAAAAAAAAACATATTTGCCGTTCAGAGGTGCATTTATATGTTCTAAAGCCTTTTGTGGCATGTATTAGTGGCAAAAGTAAAATATATTTGCCGATCATAGGTGCAGTTATATGTTCTAAAGCCTTTTGTGGTGTGTATTAGTGGGAAAAGAAAAATATATTTGCCGTTCAGCTGTGCAGTTATACGTTCTAAAGCCTTTTGTGGCGTATATTAGTGGCAAAAGTAAAATATATTTGCCATTCAGTGGTGCAGTTATATGTTCTAAAACCTTTTGTGGCGAGTATACGTGAAAAAAGAAAAATATATCTGCCGTTCAGCGGTGCAGTTATATGTTTTAAAGCCTTTTATATCGTAGAAAAGTGGAAAAAGAAAAATACTGTTTATTTGCCCTTTAACGGTGCAGTTATATGTCCTAATGCCTTTTGTGGCGTGGAAAAGTGGAAAAGTAAAACATATTGCCGTTAAGTGGTGCAGTTTTATGTTCTAAAGATTTTTGTGGCGTGTAATAGTGGCAAAATAAAAATATATTTGCCGTTCAGCTGTGCAGTTATATGTTCTAAACCCTTTTTTTGTGTGTATTAGTGTGAAAAAAAGGGCATATTAGTAGGGTTGAGTGAACCCGAACTGTAAAGAACTTTAGGATTTTTGGACCCCGGACCCGAGCCCAAACATTTCTGTAAAAGTTCTTGCCGCTTTTTGAAAGGCTGCAGCGTCATACTACTTGCCCCAAGAGGCCATCACAGGCATGCCTACTAAAGGCATGGCTGCAGTGGCGTAGCTACAGGGGTCGCAGCGGTCGCAATTGCGACCGGGCCCCTGAGCCAGGGGGGCCCACGGCCCCCCCACCGCCTCCTATTCAAAATCCAGGCCAGTTGTGATCTAATAGTGCCAGCGGCAGTGTGCACGGCGCAGCGCAGGCTGTAGGCAGCTTGAGTGAGGTCTGAGTGAGGAGGAGCCGGAGGCGTGGTTTCCACGCATCTCCGGCTCCCAGTCAGACACTCAGAAGCAGCAGGCCGGCGGCAGTGCGGACGTGCGGTGGCTGCCGGCGCGCGCGCGGTGAGTTTTGACTAGCCTCTACTCTCTCTGACTGAGAGGGTTAAAGGCAATCAATCCTTGTGGCTCAATGAAGGAGCAAAGGCTCTTCTAGTGATGCACAAAGCACACTTTGCACGTTCATGTGCTCTCTGCTGCAGACTGCCAGAATATCAATGCACATGATGTAATTCAGACTCATTTCTACCTGGGTAGAATCTGTTGGTGCAGCAGAAATATAAGGTAAAGCTGATACTTGTTGAGGAAAGTCATAAATCTGAGTGTCCCCTGGGTGTTCCCTGCACTACAGACAGCATCTGTGCAGCTGATAATGTAATTATTGTACACATTCAGTACATTTCACATTGCAAAGACAAACATCTCCAAGGCATGAAATTGAATAAGAAGCTGTAATGAGAGCTGCCTTCTTTCAAGCACATTATAGAGGATTCCTTTCCCTTAGGCCCCATGCACACAGCCGTGTGCGGGCCGTGGAACCGCGGCCTGGATCCCTCCTGAGAGCAGGAGCGCACGGCGTCACTGGTTGCTATGACGCCGTGCGCTCCCTGCTGCCGGCACAGTACAGTAATACACTGGTATAGATCATACCAGTGTATTACTGTATTGCAGCGGCAGCAGGAAGCGCACGGCGTCATAGCAACCAGTGACGCCGTGCGCTCCTGCTCTCAGGAGGGATCCAGGCCACGGTTCCACGGCCCGCACACGGCTGTGAAACACGGCCGTGTGCATGGGGCCTTAGTCCTAAATAGAACTATCATACACAAAAAAACAACAACATAAAAGTAACATAAAAAGTTACAAGGCTTTTAAAGCTAGTTCTCTAGCGTGTATACTCTGAATGTTTATAGATCTTCTGGTTTTCAAGGATTGCTTCTTACATTATTATCTCAAGAACCATTTTGGGTACTACATTGTGCATGATAAAATCATAAAATCACTGCACAGAATATGTGCACAAAATGTCATTTATATCACATATATTTATGTCAAACATGGAAAATACTCATCTATGGCAAGATAACCCATGAATAAAAAGTCTTCGGTAATTATACCTAAGGGCCAACCTTAGGTTGAATGATACCCTTTGTGGTACTTTCTGTTAATCCCCCCTTCTAACTTAGAATACGCCATATAGTGCCCACATAATACATTCATAGAATACTCAAATAAAATTGCCATAGAAGAGTCCAACTAAGACTTTCCATTAAAAAAATGTACAAATGTGCTGAATCCTGTGCAGCTGTCTTTCCACTGCCTCGTGCTCGAATTGTGGGATTGGAGCTTCAGGATCCAGGTGCCCAGGTCACCAGACATGTGAAGTGCTGTGTATACTTATCTGATGACTGGGGCATGGATGAGCAAAGAAGTGAAAATGGTGAACCATACTTGTATTGCCTCCTATTAACAGAACAGAATAGTTTGTTGTATAAACAGCATATTGGTGGAACACAAATTGTACCAAAAGAGACCACAACCCAGTCTGAATTGTGGCACCCAGGGGCGTAGCTCTAGGGGGTGCAGAGGTACCAGTCGCTACCGGGCCTAGGAGCCTGAGGTGGCCCAAAGACCCTTGTGCCACATAAAAAGACACTGGCATTATAGAAAGTGCATACTGGTCAAGTTACTCCTCTGGCTGGAGGGAAGGGTTTAGGCCAAGAATATGGCATTGCGGGGGTGGGGATGAGGTTTTTGCCTCAGGCAGCATGAAGGCTATGTGCTTCCCTGCCCCTGACCGCAAAGCACTGAGGGAAGGGGGCCCAAGCTGAACTCTTGCACCAGGGCCCATGAGCCCATAGCTACGCCCCTGCATGGCTGTGATTGGCCAGAGCAGCATGTGACCCAGGCTTTATATAAGCTTGAGTCACGTAGTGCTGCACGTCACTCTGCTGTTACAAGTATAGGGAGAGGATGCTGCTGGAATTGTGATTTCAGGGAGAGAATAGTAGAGAATCTAACTCAGCGATCTACCTAGAAATAGTTGTGTGGGTGCAGGACACAATCGTTTTTCCCTTCCCTGAGGCCATCGACCTAAAAAAAATAACTTTTATAATTCTGTTAGTTAGGTGGGTGGCGGCGGCGGCCATTTTATGCATGCTCAGTGTACCAGCACTGCATCTGAGCTTTTGGGACATTGCAAATCACAATTTTTTGGGGGCAAACTACAACATCTGGATTAGTCAGTGTGCAATTTAAAGTAGAAATACACCCATCATTTTCTGGGGTTTTAAAAACAAACTTTTTTGCCAAAAAAACACTATTTTCAGGCCTTGCAGCATCGGCACGTGTGAAATTACAGGCTTATATAATGGTGTCCAATTCAGTTGTTAAACAAACACTCGTTTGGGCACAAAAAATTTAGTTGGCAGCCTTTGATGCAGATGTCATTGTTAGACACACCCTTAATACATTTGGGTTACATTCAGAGAATTTAAATACCGCCATTTGGTACACCAATATTGAATTCAGGCCTACACTGTGTTATGACCAGAGGATTTGGATCCTCTGTGTCAGCTGATAGAGGACTGGTAATTAGTCCAATACTGCTGACTGCTGCCTCTCAGAGTCAGGACCCTGGTGTCTGCACCTGTTACCTTGAATGCAGCTACCTGCAGTACTGTGAACAGAGTCCAACAAAGGCAGAAAAATAGAACAGATGGTCTTTACTGGCAGACAGTATTCAAAAGTCACTTGACAGATACAGGAAACACAAAGTTCAGAGCAATATAGCATGCAGATATAAGCAGTCTCATAGGCAGTGCAGGGTCTGCATCCAGGCAGACTTGCAGGACGAGATGGGCAGATGAGTAGTCAGGCAGTGCAGATATAAGCGGTCTCGTTGTCAGGATGTGTATTGTCTGGATCCAGGCAGACTTACAGGAGGAGATGGGCAGACGCGTAGTCAGGCAGTGCAGAGGTCTATAATCCAGGTGATCCAATAAACAGATGGCAGGCAGATGCGTAGTCAAATGAAGCGGAGGTCAAAATCCAGAAAATCCAATACAGACACAGTGGCACGCTTCAGCGGGAGGCACTGTGAGATACACCCTCTACAGGGATTTGAATCAGGGATTTGAAATACAGCCATTTGAAATGCAGCAATTTAGGGCAAAGAAATAATTAATTCAGGCCTACACTGGTTCAGACCGTGTGAGATACCCCCTCTACATACAGGGGTTTGAATCAGGCATTTGACATACAGCCATTTTGTGCAAAGATATATTTACTTCAGGCCTACACTGGTTCAGACCGTGTGAGATACCCTCTCTACATGCAGGAGTTTGAATCAGGTATTTGAAATACAGCCATTTTGGGCAAAGATATATTTACTTCAGGCCTACACTGGTTCAGGCCCTGTGAGATACTCCCTCTACATACAGGGGTTTGAATCAGGGATTTGAAATACAGCCATTTGAAATGCAGCTATTTTGTGCAACTATATATTTACTTCAGGCCTACACTGGCTCAGGCCCTGTAAGATACTCCCTCTACATACAGGGGTTTGATTCAGGGATTTGAAATACAGCCATTTGAAATAAAGAAATTTTGTGCAAAGATATATTTACTTCAGGCCTACAATGGTTCAGACCATGTGAAATACCCCCTCTACATACAGGGGTTTGAATCAGGCATTTGAAATACAGCCATTTTGGGCAAATATATATATTTACTTCTGGCCTACACTGGTTCAGACCGTGTGAGATACTCCCTCTACATACAGGGTTTGCAATCAAAGATTTGAAATGCAGCCATTTGAAATACAGCCATTTTGTGCAAAGATATATTTACTTCAGGCCTACACTGGTTCAGACCGTGTGAAATACTCCCTCTACATACAGGGGTTTGAATCAGGCATCTGAAATACAGCCATTTGAAATACAGCCAATTTGTGCAAAGAAATATTTACTTCAGGCCTACACTGGTTCATTCCCTGTGAGATACTCCCTCTACATACAGGGGTTTGAATCAGGGATTTGAAAAGCAGCCATTTGAAATACAGCCATTTTATGCAAATATATATTTCTTCAGGCCTATACTGGTTCATGCCCTGTGAGGTACTCCCTCTACATACAGGGGTTTGATTCAGGGATTTGAAATACAGCCATTTGAAATACAGCCATTTTGTGCAAAGATATATTTACTTCAGGCCTACACTGGTTCAGACCGTGTGAGATACCCCCTCTACATACAGGGGTTTAATTTAGGGATTTGAAATACAGCCATTTTAAATACAGCCAATTTGTGCAAAGAAATATTTACTTCAGGCCTACACTGGTTCAGGCCCTGTGAGATACTCCCTCTACATACAGGGGTTTGATTCAGGGATTTGAAATACAGCCATTTTGTGCAAAGATATATTTACTTCAGGCCTACACTGGTTCAGACCGTGTGAGATACCCCCTTCTACATACCAGAGTTTGAATCAGGCATTTGAAATACAGCCATTTTAAATACAGCCATTTTGTGCAAATATATACTTCAGGCCTACACTGGTTCAGGCCCTGTGAGATACTCCCTCTACATAAAGGGGTTTGAATCAGGGATTTGAAATACAGCCATTTGAAATACAGCCATTTTGTGCAAAGATATATTTACTTCAGGCCTACACTGGTTCAGACCATGTAAGATACCCCATCTACATACAGGGGTTTGAATCAGGGATTTGAAAAGCAGCCATTTGAAATACAGCCATTTTATGCAAATATATATTTTCTTCAGGCCTATACTGGTTCATGCCCTGTGAGGTACTCCCTTTACATACAGGGGTTTGATTCAGGGATTTGAAATACAGCCATTTGAAATACAGCCATTTTGTGCAAAGATATATTTACTTCAGGCCTACACTGGTTCAGACCATGTAAGATACCCCATCTACATACAGGGGTTTGAATCAGGGATTTTAAATACAGCCATTTGAAATACAGCCATTTTGGGCAAATATATATTTATTTCAGGCCTACACTGGTTCAGACCATGTGAGATATCCCCTCTACATACAGGGGTTTGATTCAGGGATTTGAAATACAGTCAATTTGGGCAAAAATATATTTACTTCAGGCCTACACTGGTTCAGGCCCTGTGAGATACTCCCTCTACATACAGGGGTTTGAATCAGGCATTTGAAATATAGCCATTTGAAATACAGCCATTTTGTGCAAAGAAATGTTGAATTTAGGCCTACATAGGTTCAAACTGTGTGAGATACTCCCTCTACATACAGGGGTTTGATTTAGGCATTTTAAATACAGCCATTTTAAATACAGCCAATTTGTGCAAAGAAATATTTACTTCAGGCATACACTGGTTCAGGCCCTGTGAGATGCTCCCTCTACATACAGGGGTTTGAATCAGGGATTTGAAATACAGCCATTTGAAATACAGCCATTTTGTGCAAAGATATATTTACTTCAGGCCTACACTGTTTCAAGCCCTGTGAGATACTCCCTCTACATACAGGGGTTTGATTCAGGGATTTGAAATACAGCCATTTGAAATACAGCCGTTTGGGACAAATATATATTTACTTCAGGCCTACACTGGTTCAGACCGTGTGAGATATCCCCTCTATATACAGGGGTTTGAAATACAGTCATTTTTGGCAAAGATATATTTACTTCAGGCCTACACTGGTTCAGGCGCTGTGAGATACTCCCTCTACATACAGGGGTTTGAATCAGGGATTTGAAATATAGCCATTTTAAATACAGCCATTTTGTGCAAATAAATATTGAATTCAGGCCTACACTGGTTCAGACCGTGTGAGATACTCCCTCTACATACAGGGGTTTGATTCAGGGATTTGAAATGCAGCCATTTTAAATACAGCCAATTTGTGCAAATAAATATTTACTTCAGGCCTACACTGGTACAGGCCCTGTGAGATGCTCCCTCTACATACAGGGGTTTGAATCAGGGATTTGAAATACATCCATTTGAAATACAGCCATTTTGTGCAAAGACATATTTACTTCAGGCCTACACTGGTCCAGACCGTGTGAGATACCCCCTCTACATACAGGGGTTTGAATCAGGCATTTGAAATACAGCCATTTTGGGCAAAGATATATTTACTTCAGGCCTACACTGGTTCAGGCCCTGTGAGATACTCCCTCTACATACAGGGGTTTGAATCAGGGATTTGAAATACAGCCATTTGAAAAACAGCCATTTTGTGCAAAGATATATTTACAGAAGAGGGAGCAGGGTGCAAAAGCAGAGTGGCCGTCCTCTAGACAGTACGCCTCCTACTGCCCACCGCAGCAAGGGACCGAACACACCAAAGCCAGCTCCAAGGAGTACCCTGGTGTGGCAGTTCTTCAGACAATGTGCTGACGACAAGACACGAGTGGTTTGCACGCTGTGCAATCAGAGCCTGAAGCGAGGCATAAATGTTCTCAACCTGAGGACAACCTGCATGACCAGGCATTTAAGTGCAAAGCACAAGCTGCAGTGAAGTAGACACCTCAAAAACCAAGAAAGGTCTCTGGCTCCTCCTGCTTCCTCTTCTGCTGCAGTCACGGCCTCTTCATTCACCTTTGGAGTGACAGTGCCACCTGGCACCCCACAAACAGAGGATCTGCCAGCAACACCAACACCTGGGTCACCAAGCATCTCCACAATGTCCCACGGAAGCGTTCAACTCTCCATATCCCAAACGCTGAGGAAGAGGAAGTACCCCCCTACCCACCCGCCATCCCTAGCCCTGAATGCCAGCATTTCTAAAATACTTGTCTTTGAAGTGCTCTCATTCCGTCTGGTGGAGACGGATAGTTTTAAAGGCCTTATGGCGGTTGCTGTCCCACGTCGTGCCCAGCCGCCACTACTTTTCAAGGCAAGCCATCCCTTCCATTCACAACCAAGTAAGGGACAAAATCAGGTGTGCACTGCGCAATGCCATCCGTGGAAAGGTGCACCTGACTACGGATACGTGGACCAGTAAGCACGGTCAGGGTCGTTATATCTCCATAACAGCACACTGGGTAAATGCATTGGCGGCTGAGCCTGAGGCGGATAGCAGTTTGGCGCATGTCCTTCCACCACCGAGGATTGCAGGGTGCTTCAGTTTGCCTCTTGTTGCTTCCTCCTCCTACTCTGCATCCTCATCCTCTACCAGCTCCTCATGCGGTAAGCGTAACACCTTCACCACCAACTTCAGCACAGCCAGGGGTAAACGACAGCAGGCAGTTTTAAAACTTATCTGTTTGGGGACAAACCCCACACCGCGCTGGAACTGTTGACGGGCCTTGAACAACAGACCAATGAGTGGTTTGTGCCAGTGAGCCTCAAACCCGGTGTGGTGGTGTGCGATAATGGGCAAAATCACGTAGCAGCTCTCGGACTAGCTGGTTTGATGCACATCCCTTGCCTGGCGTATTTGCTGAATTTGGTGGTGCAGAGATTCCTTAAAAATTACCCGGACATGTCAGAGCTGCTGCATAAAGTGTGGGACGTCTGTGCGTGCTTTCGGCGTTCTCACCCTGCTGCTGCTCGCCTGTCAGCGCTGCAGTGTAACTTCGGCCTTCCCGCTCACCACCTCATATGTGACTTCGCCACAAGGTGGAACTCCACTTTGAACATGCTGCCCAGACTGTGGGAGCAGCAGCAGGCGATAGTGGAGTTTCAGCTGCAGCACGTTCGGATGAGTCGTTTGGCGGAACAGCACCACTTCATCACCAATGACTGGGCCTCCATGCGAGACCTGTGTTCCTTGTTGCGCTGTTTCGAGTACTCCACCAACATGGCCAGTGCCGATAACGCCGTTCTCAGCGTTACTAGCCCACTTCTATGCCTCCTTGAAAAAACGCTCCTGGCGATAATGGAAGAGGATGTGGCACCCGAGGAGGAAGACGAAGAGGGATCATTTCGTAGGGTTTCCAGCCTTTCATTCCCAAGTGGCTCCGAGGGTGGGTTCCTGCACCCACAAACCCAAGGTACACAATTGTCCAGCCAGAGCACAGTTCTGGAGGATGAGGAGGTGGAGGATGAGGAGGAGGAGATGGAGGAGGAACCATGTTCACAGCAGGGTGGCACCCAGACCAGCTCATGGCCATCACTGGTGCGTGGATGGGGGGATACAGAGGACACAGACGATACACCTCCCACAGAGGACATCTTTTCGTTGCCTCTGGGCAGCCTGGCACACATGAGTGATTACATGCGGCAGTGTCTCTGCAACGACCGCCGAGTTGCCCACATTCTAACTTGTGCTGATTACTGGGTGGCCACGCTGCTGGATCCCCATTACAAGGACAACGTACCATCCTTAATTCCGTCACTGGAGCGTGATCGTAAGATGCGCGAGTACAAGCGCACGCTGTTAGACTCGCTGCTGGTGGCATTCCCACCTGACAGCGGGGGCACAGTGGAAGCACAAGGCGAAGGCAGAGGAGGAGGAAGAGGTCGCCAACGCACCGCAGAAGGCAGGGTTATCATGGCTGAAATGTGGAAAAGCTTTGTCAGCATGCCACAACAACCAGCACCACCAGCTGCTATGGAACGTCTTAGCAGGAGGTAGCATTTCACCAACATGGTGGAGCAGTATGTGTGCACACGTCTACACGTACTGAATGACGGGTCTGTCCCCTCCAACTTCTTGGTGTCCAAATTGGGCACATAGCCTGAGCTTGCCCTTTACGCCTTGGAGGTGCTGGCCTGCCCTGCAGCCAGTGTATTGTCTGAACGTGTGTTTAGCATGACTGGAGGGGGTTATCACAGGTTATATTTCCCAATGTTTTGGGGTGTACCCTAATTTTAAAAATAAAATTTAAAACCAAAAACCAGTGTAGGCTACTTCCTCCTCCACAGCCTCTTCCACCTACACCGCCACATCCACCGCCTCCTCAAACTCCTACTCCATATGGACCCGGTCCTCCTAGATCAAGATTATTATTTTTTATTTTTACGCATTTTATGTTATTTAAAGTCTTTTCCCTATCCACATTTGTTTGCAGAGCACATGGTCTATGGTCATTGACAATACATTTCCTTTACAGCCCACTGGGTGAATGTGGTTCCTGCACAGCTACACCAGCAACTTGGCCAGGTGATGCCACTTCCACCTTCACGTTCTCAAGTCATTGGTCCTGCAACAATATCCGCCTCTGCCTCCTCATCCTCCACCTTTTCCTCCTCCTCCACTGCAGGGATCATTCACAGTGCCCCTCCAGCATACCACATGTGCAGGGCACAGCGGTGGCAAGCTGTTCTGCACCTCGTTTGCCTGGACGAACGGAGTTACACAGGGGAGTAACTGCTCCGTGTCCTCCATCAATAAATCAAATTCTGGATTTCTCTGTGACAACTTAAAATCGGTGACCAAACTGGGAAGAACATGGTGTCAGTGCTGCGTCAAGAAGGGCTGAGCCATGCGCCTTGCATGGCACATGTGTTCTATCTGGTTGTCAAGCAGTTCCTGAAGTCTTCCACCCATCTGCAAGACATCCTAAAAATGGCCAGGAAACTTTCCATGCACTTCAGCCACTCGTACACCGCAAAGCACACCCTCCTTAAGCTGCAGCGGCAGAACAGCATGCCCCAACATAGGTTGATATGCGACGTTCCACCCATTGGAATTCCACCCTCTATAAGTTGTACCAACTATGTGAACAGAGAAAGGCCATAAACGATTTCTTCATGATCCAAGCGGACAGGATTACTAACCTTTGTAACTTCGATGTCAGCCAGTGGCAGCTCATGTGTGACACCTGCTGTTTGCTCAGGAGTCGGACCTTTGAGGAGGCCATGTTATTTGTCAGTCACCAGGACTACAGGATGAACAATGTCATTCCACTGCTTCATGTCCTGGAACAGATGCTGGTAAATCTGACTGGTCAGGGGACTGGAGACATGGTGCCTAGATCTCAAGGCCACATGAGCCCTGTGGGGGCTGAAATGGAGGAGGACATTGGAGCACAAGCAATGTGTAACAAAATGGGTGGCTTTTATACACAGGTGAAGCAGGAGCAGCTAGAGGAGCTACATGGCAATGATGAAGATGAGGCAGAGGACCCAGACACAGCATGGCAGTATGCAGTGGAGATGGAGGCAGGGAGTCCCTCCGAGTCACTTGCACAAATGGCCCAATGCATGCTCACTTGCTTGCGTAGTGACAGCCAAATTGTCACTATACGGCAGAGTGAAGACTTCTGGCTCTTCACCTTGTTGGACCCTTGCTACTGGTCCAAAATGGGAGCCTGTTTTACACCCGCTGAGAGGGAGGACAAATTAAACTACTATAGAGACATCCTATGTAGTCAGTGAACCTCTGCATATCTGCGCCATCATCCATCCTCTCGCAGGTCTGACTGGGGAGCCCTCTGCGCCCACTTTCCTCTGCAATGGCTGTTGTGGCAGGGTGGGGGGGTGGGTAGGAGCAGTTCCAGCTCCATCAGCAGCAATTTGAGTCTAGAGTTGCTGATGAGCAGCTTTCTTCACCCGCCTAGTGAAGAAACTACTCACCAGCAGCAGCAACTAGTCCTGGAGAAGGACCTGACCAGCAGGTGGTGGCATTCTTGGACAGCACCCTGCCACCCCACATCGAAGATCCACTGGACTACTGGCCAGAAAAACTGGATTTGTGGCAGCAACTGGCAAAGTTTGCCCTAGAAAAGCTGTCCTGCCCAGCCAGTAGTGTGGCATCAGAGTAGGTGTTTAGTGCAGTGGGAGCCATAGTTACCCCAAAAAGAACTCGCATGTTGACCCAAAATGTGGAGAGACTGACCTTTGTCTAGATGAATCTGGCATGGATCAGCCAGGATTTCCACCCACCAATGCCTAATGCATCAGACTAGATCATCCATGGTGCCACACCAACACTTTGACAAAAGAGAGTGGTTTCTTCTGGCTACCTGCCTCAGCTACTATATGATGCTGCCACCAGCCTGATGCCACACATCTGATGCCAAGGGCTCCTTCTTACACCCACCATCGTCAGCGGGAACTGTTATTGCCACCCACCTCCACACTCTGTCACCAGGTCACCATGTGGTCTCCTCATGCCGCTGCCACCTTCACACTATGTCACCTTGTCACTCTGTGGCCTCCTTATGCTACGGCCACCTCCACACTGTCATTGTGCCACTCTGTGGCCTCCTCATGCTGCTTTCACTTCACCACTATCTCATAGGACCACTCTTTGGACTTCTCATACTGTTCCCACCCTCACAAATTCATGATTTGCCACTATTTTGCCTTTTGGCCTGGCTGACATCATCATTTATTTGACCCTTCTTCTGATCTGTCAGAAGGAAGGAAAAATTAGATGCACAATGCATCCTGTCTGTGTAGCATCTGTAAGGCCTGTATGGTCCCATCAGAATTGGCTTGTGATTTGGTAGCCAAAAGCAGGAGTGGGTACAAAACAGAGAAGACATGCAAATACAGTATTCCATTCACGTGTCATCTCTGTTTTGGATCCACTCCTGTTTATTTTTTTGGCATTAGCAATAATGATGGATTACTGACTGGTGATGAGCGGCATAGGCAATATTCAAATTTGCGATATTTTGTGAACTTTTGGCCAAAAATTGGACATTAATTCTCAAATTCGAGAATTCGTGATCTCCAGTCATTGTTTCCTTGATTGTGAAAATCGGCAATGTAATATATTCGCAAACAATTAACGATAAATCGATTATAATATTCAACACTATTTGCGAATACGAATATATAGCACTATATTCTAAATATTCGCGAATTCTCGAAGTGGCAATATTCGCAATAAAAATTTGCAATTCGAATATTCCCACACTGACCAAATGCTGACAGAGTGAAGGCGGATGCTCAACATACAGGATCCGTTTTTTGGGGGTAATTTTTCTGACGGATCAGAGGAAGGGCAAAATAATCAGCGACGTCAACATAAACTTATTGCTGACACCCACTGCACTCTGTCGGGGGGGCTCTACTTGTATAAGTGTTTAATAGAACAGGTTCTGTAGACATCTATGTGGAATCAGCTGATGATGGTGTAAAAGGAGTGAGCTTCTTCTTGACACTAACATCGACTTGTAAGTCTGAGTTTATACTTGAGTTATTTGGTCAGTTTTGGCCCCGTGACTGCCCAAATAAGTGAAGTGTGCAGTGATTCTAAGAGTGACGCCTGTCATCTGCATGTCATACGGACTCACAGTATTATTTCACTACCCCAGCACACCCCCTATGAGTGTTACTGCAAGGCACAGTGTTCTACACCACTATAAAGGCTCTCTGCAGCCAGGAAATAGCAGTTTTTTAACGCTATTCACCGCAAATAAATTCGTATCAAACTGAATTTTTTCAGAAAATTCGACGAACCGTCCGAATCAATTTCTTTTTAAAATTTGCTCATCTCTAGTCATAACCATGGAAACTAGCAGTGTATAATATGATGGAAAATGTATCCAGCCAGCAAAGGAAGCAACATGGACAATCCCAATACATTAGCAAGTGTTTTTTATTAACTTTTTCTACATAATAAATGCTATTTGCTGAAATGACACAACCCTTTTAAGGCCAAAAAGCTGACTGTCAGCGCTGATCAGACATTGGTGGTCTATCCTAAGATCCTGGACATCCTCTTTAAATTGTGCCAGATTTATCACAGTGCCTATTGTTAGTGTATGCATAAACTGCCTAGTCTTAGTTTACCCTATCTATACGGCTTAGTTCATGCCCAAAAATGTGTTAACATTTTGCCTAATTTTTGGCACACAGCACCACATTTGAGACACACCCATTCCCTGTAAAGCCAGTTCTCATTTCCACTAAGCCATGTCCCTTATCAGATGAGTTGCAAAAATTGAAAATGTATAAATAAGAAAAAATGTGTTGCTAAACGTGTACCCAAGTTTTTTTTTATTATTAGTAAATCTTCCTCATTGTATTGTTTAGAGGTGCTGGTCTAACTTTTTGGAGGTTACATATTGTCCATCCACCCCTACCTATTTGTTGAAGGATTTTAATTAGAGAAGAGTAGAGCTGGATTCTGACGGCCCTGAATTCATAAGACTAAAGGCCTCCATGCCTATTAGTGTATTGTCAGAGAACAGTGGGTTCGGCTGACAGATTAATTAGTGTATGGGGAGCTCAAGATTCTCCCCCGACAAGATGTTGGAGAGAGAAGTATCGGAGGAAACAAATAATTTTGCCCAATCCTTTTGTTCACCCAAGAAATAATGAGTCCAGAAGTGTTTAGCTGCAGTTTTCTCCTCTCTCCCCATAGAATGCCCATACATGTTCGGCAGAGCTGAACGTACATGTGTATGAGGGAGTTGTGAGGAAATCGCTATAGATGGCTGTCAAAATATGCACAAAGAACCTCAGATTATTATGTCCTGTAAATATAAAAGTAATTCAATTCAAAATGATCCAAATCAGTGGCCTACGTCATAGACGTTTATCGTAGATATACCTTAGGAAATCCTTCAACGTATACTTTCAATGTACACAGCAAATGCATTACTGTAGAATGGGAAAAAGGAGAAAATTGGTTGTTCCAACAGAGAAAACCCAAGGTAAGTTGTATTAGACTCATTCTTTAACTAATTTGGTTTAGAAGTAGAAGAAAAGGAAGGAGATTTAAAGAAAAGGAGAAATGGAAGGTGACTGGTACATTTTAGATAAGGCATGGAAAAAAAGATAATCTATCCACGGTCCCTGTGTTTTTTAAAATACTTTTTGAGAATTGGAAAGGATCCAGGAGAGTTTATCATTTACCTTTATCAAGGATTGTTTCTTCCTAACCAGATCAACAGGGTCTGTTCGGTGTTCTTACTAATTGCTCATTTGTCCATGTGTTTTAATACCATCACAAGAAATAAAGAAAATGATTCTGAAAAGTGAAGTTTTAATTTTCTCTGGGATCTGCTGCCCTTTACCTTATAAGGTACAGACCAGAATACAGAAGACATATACTCTTGTCTAAATGAACCCCAAAAGGAAATTAGGGATTAGTTTGTGTCATAATCATGCTTTAATATCATAATCATTAGTAACTTTAACAGTTGTTCAAATCCTTTTATTTTGATAAAAATGTTGCTGATCCCCCCTTTTCCGATTCTCAGCACATTTAGCCCTTAGCCCTATGTGAAACTTTGCGCAGTGTTGTAACCACAGTACAGGTTTATTACTCCCAATGCATCTAAATAAAAAATGAGGCAACTTTGCAAATAGTGTTAATTAAAACTATCGTACTATTTTATGGCCGCAGCTGCTGTGCAGATTAATGTATACCCATGGTTACAGATCTGTACCCCACTGGAATGTCAAACAAAGTTGTGGTGAAAATAAGAATAATTTATTATTTTCACTTAGAGGCACAATACTCTTATTGGTTACTGTCACAGTAAAGGGGTTGTGCAATATCAGGATATTGATGAACTATCCCAGGGCAGGTCATCAATATCAGAATGGTGGGGAGTCCGAATTTCTGTACCCTAGCCAATCAGCTGGTTGAAGAAGCTGCAGTGCTTGCGTGAGCACTGCATGCTCTTCTGTATTTATCTGCACGTTGTCTAGCCTGTAGTGGCGCTGCAGTTCATCCCATTGAAGTGAATTACAATGTACTGGTCTGCTCTCAATCTGAACATTGTGCAGGTAAACATTGAAGAAGACTCAGTGCTCACACAAGCACCATGGTCTTTTGAAAGAACTGATCGACCCACACCTATCTGATAATGACGAACTATACTGAGGATAGTCCATCAATATTCTGACACTGCACAACCCCTTTAAGTGTTTCACAAGTGTATTGGTACAAAACCTAGTGGTCGTTTATACACTCGGTGGGCACAGTCTCTTAAAAAGCAGAATAACTGCAACATTTCTAATAACCTTAAAGAGAACGTGCCACCATAAAATGTAATGCAATCTGCAGGCAGCATTTTCTAGAGTAGGAGGAGCTGAGCAGACTGATATATTGTTTTGTGGTAAAAGATTTAGTAGAAGTTGTAATTTATACATTTAAATCTCTGCTATTTCTATACTTAAGACCCTTTATGACAGCTATCCCTGTATACACACACAAGGAATGCTGTCAATTACTGATAACACCTCCTCCATATGACTAACAGCTAACTCTGCATACAGACTTACACACAGAATACTATCAATCACTGATAACACCTCCCCATGTACAGTTATCAGTGACTGACAGCTATCTATGTATACACACTTACACAGAGAATGCCATTAGTCACTGATAGCACCTCCCCTGTGTACAGCTATCAGTGACTGACAGCTGTCTCTGTATACACACTTACACAGGGAATGCTATCAATCACAGATAACACCTCCCCTGTGTACAGCTATCAGTGACTGACAGCTATCTCTGTATATACACTTACACAGGGAATACTATCGATCACTGATAAAACCTCCCCATGTACAGTTATCAGTGACTGACAGCTATCTATGTATACACACTTACACAGGGAATGCTATCAATCACTGATAGCACCTCCCCTGTGTACAGCTATCAGTGACTGACAGCTGTCTCTGTAAACACACTTACACAGGGAATGCTATCAATCACTGATAATACTTCCCTGTGTACAGATATCATTGAATGAGAGCTATCTATGTATAAACACTTACGCAGAAAAAGCTATCAATCACAGATAACACCTCATTGTGTACAGGTATCAGTGACTTACAGCTATCTCGGTATACACACTTACAAAGAGAATGCTATCAATCACTGATAACATCTCCCCCTGTACAGCTGTATTGCTGCGGCGGGCTGCCCCCCAGGGGTGATCGGGTCCTAGTGTTTAGGAGTGCCGAGTGGTATGTTGTGGCCCTAATAGTTTTGTCGCTCCCTGGGGATAGGCTCCATAGCAACAAATGAGTTGTAGTTGGGGGAGTAAGTAGAGTCAATGGTGAAGTTCAATGGTTTTTCTTGAATACACTTGCAATAAACTTGTGTCATCCAAACAATGTTTGATCGTTCTCTTGGCTACAGCAGGCTAAGGGTAAACTGACAGGTATAATTTTCTTTATCTCTCTACTGCTGTGCTAATCTCTGGCTTCAGTCTGATTCCTATCAGCTTCAGTTACTGCTTCTTATGAGAGTGTTGCATCCTTATTAGTGTTGATCAAGCACCATAGTGCTCGGGGGTACAGGTTGAACACATTGGGATGCTCGGGTGCTCTACAGAGCAAGGTTGCTGCTGGGAACCATGTTGTCCGAGTAGTATGCTACTTTTACAGACAAGAATACGCACAAAACCGAAGATAAAATGAATTTTAGAGGAAAGATTGTTAGGAAACATTCTTTCCTGTATATTTACTTGTATATAAAGAGCAAGTGCTGCCAAAAATTACAAGAAAGAGGCACTCCGATACAACCTGTATATCACATAAAGCAGGGCCTCGTTCACATTGTGGTACAGTTGTTCAGGTAGTGGGACTCCTACACTCATAAAGCCTATGCACTAAGTGAAAGGGCTGCCAAAAATTACAAGGAACCGGCACTACAATACACCCTTTGTTACACATATGGGAGGGAATCATATACAGACTTGAAAAATTATGATTGATGGCCTGCTGGTGATCCTTAAAAACATTGGGCGCAAGGGCCTGCTGATCTGACCATCTAAAACATTATGAGGGAGGGGCTTGCTGCCGCTTTGGTGACTCTAGATAACCTGGGCCCGATCGCACGTCCCCGTGACAGCGACTATCCATTCGGATGTCTGCCCTATCAACTTTCGATGTTATTTTCAGAGTGAACCACGGTGACCATGGGTAACGGGGAATCAGGGTTTGAGTCCGAAGAGGGAGCCTGAAAAACAGCTACGGATGCCACTTCCAAGCAAGGCAGCAAGCGTGCAAACTACCTATTAGGTAAAATTAGGTGATGGCCTACAGGTGAGCTTACCCTGTAAAAGATTGTAGGTAAGGGCCTGCTGGTGAGCTGACCCTCTAAGAAAAAATGTAGGTGAGGGTCTGCAGGTGAGCTGACCCTGTAAAAGAATGTAGGTGAGGGCCTGCTGGTGATCTGACCCTCTAAAAAAAAATATATGCAAAGACCTGCAGGTGAGCTGACCCTGTAAAACATTATATGTGTGGGCCTTCAGGTGAGCTGACTCTGTAAAATATTTTAGGTGTAGGCCTGCTGGTGAGCTGACCCTGTAAAAGATTTTAGATGCGGGCCAGCTGGTGAGCTGACCCTCTAAAAAATTATATGCGAGGGCCTGCTGGTGAGCTGACCTTGTAAAACATTGTAGGTGAGGGCCTGCTGCCGAGCTGACCCTCTAAAAAATGATATGCAAGAGCCTGCTGGTGAGCTGACCCTGTAAAACATTGTAGATGAGGGTCTGCTGGTGAGCTGACCCTCTAAAAAGTAATATGTGAGGGCCTGCAGCTGAGCTGACCCTGAAAAACATTGTAGGTGAGGGCCTGCAGCTGAGCTGACCCTGTAAAAGATTGTGGGTGAGGGCCTGCTGGTGAGTTGACCCTCTAAAAATTATATGCGCGGGCCTGCAGCTGAGCTGACCCTGTAAAACATTGTATGAGAAGGGCATATATGTGAGGGTATTATATGCGACGAATGAGTATGTTGATATGATGGAATAGGAGGATGAGGAGGAGAAAGAGAAAAGGAAGATTCAACCTTACCCTTGTTTGTGTTTGTGGTGGAAGGGGTGCATGGGAATACAGTATATTCAATACACCATAAAAGCCACATTTAAAGTGCCTTTATGTTCAGCCGCTTTCCTCTGGTGGAGTAGAGAAGTCATTATCAATCCAAGCCTTGTTCATTTTTATAAGAGTCAACCTGTCAGCATTTTCAGTTGACAGGCGGATACGCTTATCTGTTATAATGTCACCAGCAGCACTAAATACCCTCTCAGACAAAACGCTGGCGGCAGGGCAGGCCAGCACCTCCAAGGCATAGAGTTCGTGCCACGTGTCCAGCTTGTACACCCAGTAGTTGTAAGGCACTGAGGGATCATTGAGGATGCTGACACGGTCTGCTATGTACTCGTTCACCATCTTTTAAAATGTTTCCTTCCTTGTGACACTAGGCCATGCATCAGGGTGAGGGTGCTGGCAGGGTGTCATGAAACTGTCCCAGGCTTTGGAGAGTGTTGCCCTGCCTCTGTTGGAACTGCTGTGTGTTCCCCTTGTCTCCCCTCCTCGGTTGGCCAAGGAACTACGGACTCTACCGTCAGCGTTGTCAGCTGGAAATTTTTGGAGCAATTTTTCAACATTGATCTTCTGGTATTGCACCGTTTTGCTCATCCTCTCCACCTGAGGAATGAGAGATGAGAAGTTCTCTTCGTAGTGGGGGTCAAGAAGGGTGAACAACCAGTAATCCGTGTTGTCTAATCCCGTCTTGATTGAAGAAAACCCACCAAAGTAAGCGTGATGACGTCACTGTGGGATCAAGCTGGTCACGAGCGGTGATATAAGCACTGGTGACATCCATGCACGCGGCTAGCGTGATCACATGATGACACCTTCATACTCGTCACAGGTTCTTTGGCGGATTTTCTTCAATCAAGACGAAGAGGACAGTCTCTCTGTGATCAAGTGGATGAGGCGAGGAGCTACAAGATGTGCGCTAACAGTAAAAACTGTTTTGCATGTTACAATTGCTAAATTACTTACTGTTCCTGCACCAGAAGCCGGGACAGAGACTAAATTAGGCGCATCCTCCAGCAGCGCAGGGTATATCATAGAATGGAGTAAAGAGCTGATCTATGATAAATCCCACATGAGTCCATCTCAACTCTGGCTCCTTCTGTATGTGAGCGCTTCCCTTCCCTCCTTCTAGTGTTTGTGAGGGTCTCAGAACTCAGACCCCTACTGATCAAAATCTTTCA
The DNA here is from genome assembly GCF_014858855.1 of Bufo gargarizans. Lineage (NCBI taxonomy): Eukaryota > Metazoa > Chordata > Amphibia > Anura > Bufonidae > Bufo > Bufo gargarizans. The sequence goes on from NC_058083.1 coordinate 81,274,827, forward strand.
TACTGTATGTCGCTTCTAACGTTTTTTCAAAGTGTACGTGCATTTTAAATCTTATTTGACATACCAAATAATATCGTCAACTAAAAGAAACATTGTGGAGCAGCAACTCATTAAAAACAGCTCATGAGTTTATGTTATGAAAATAAAAAGTATCAAAACCTTGCCTAAAGTAACATCACCTCCATCCACCACCAGAATCTGTCAACTGCTGCATGAATAGACCAAACCATACAACTGTATTTCTTCTGCCTCCCTAAGGCAAGTGTTGAGCCTGATGGGAGGGCATCGTATTTGTATTATTTTTTTTTTTTTTGCCTTTCATCATGAACAATACATATTGAAAATCCGAACATCTATTCTTGTAATTGTCTGCTTCCTGCTGTCTCCAATAAACCGTAAGCGCCTCTGCAGCAGATGTAGATTTTATCCAGAGAGAAAATATTTGGATTCAAGAAAGATATGATTTATTCTTCCTTACTTAAGGGTCCTTGGCGCTGTGCTTCTGAAGGATTTGAACAAATTACTTTTGTGTACTGATCAGATGCTCGAGTAAACAAAAAGTTCAGATATAAAACAGTCTAATTTTTTACACTTGTCATTGTTGTGCTCTTAGGCCCAGACTCCCAATATCCGAAATTGCCTTGCATCGCTATCCTCCTGAGTTATTATTGCCTCAGAGTCAGTGGTGAGATTTAATAGGAATTCATCTATAATTCCGAAGCTCCTAAACCACATAAATTTATGTGTCTTGCAGGTGGTAGAAATGTAGCGTGATATTATTTTCTTTAGTTGTTACAAATGTACTTCATGCATTATGTGGATGGTTTGTCTCACTTCACGGGATCAATGGATCATCTGTCAGCTGTCATAAACATTCACACGATAAATTCCTACTATTTATAGTTTTCACCGCACATTAATGTTGACAGGAGGATACATCCATTACTTGCCGCCGGTGTAGTTAGAGGATTGCAGCAATCACATATTATTATTGATATGCTAGAAATGCTAGTTCTGATGGTTTCTGCTTACCCTGATCCTGATTCTTTGTGAAGTAAAGATTTGTTACAGATTAAATTATTCTGCGCTGAACTTTCCAAATCTCCCAAGTCCTTACCTTCCTAGGAGACGTTAACCTTGTAGCGCTAAAAGTGATTTAACACTTTAATGTTTAATTTGACTCCTTTGGAGCAGGGAGACAGAATTTCAGATAAACGACAAGATAAATTTAATTTATTTTTGTCAGCTATATCCTGTATATCCTTGGTCCGCTAGTTTTACTTATCCCATGGGAATTTTTATTTTTATTTTTCATTTTATTTATGCCAAAGATCTTGCTGCAATTTAGAAACACTAAAGAAAATATTTTTTTAAGGAAAAGCATTTAATGCAGAATAAATAACATATTTTTAAAGTTTAAAGGGGTTATCAGGGATAATGATCAGGATAGGTCATTAATATCAGATTTGTGGGGGTCCGACTCCAGGGAGTCCAGCCGATCAGCTGTTTAATGCAGCCGTGAGCGCTTTGGATGTTTCCTGGGCCAGTAACATCAACGTACATTGGACGTGTGGCCTAGAGGCATGCTCGGTACCATTCAAGTGAATGGCTCGGTACCATTCAAGTGAATGGCCCTATGCTGCAATACCAAGCACAGCTGCTATATAATGTACAGCGTTGTGTCGTGTGTGAAGAGTCCAGTGAGTGCCGTGCCTCTTCAAACAACTGAACGGCGGGGGTCCCAAGAGTCGGACCCCTGCAGATCTGATGTTGGTGTTGATCTATTATCAAATTCCTGAATAACCCTTTTTAAAATTATGATAGCCTGAAACTCAAAAAATTTTGTTTTTTGTTGTTTGTACTTAAAATGTATGGACTATCCACTGGTAGGTCATCATTATCAGATCAGTAGGGGGCCGACACCTGGCATTCCCACTGATCAGCTCTTTCTGCAGGTACTGGAAATTATGCAATGGATGGAGTCAGGAGCTGAAAATTCCATCCACTGTGGCCATGCCGGGGTTCTGCAGCTCAGCTTCCATGCAAGTAAAGGGGAGCTGAGCCGCAGTACGCAGTGCAAGAACCAACACAGTAAACTGAGCCTTCCTTGTGCCATATAATCTTCTTCACAGCTGCCCGAAACAGCTAAATGGTGGGGGTTGCGGGTGTTAGACCTCCACTGATCCTGAGGATAGGCCATCAATAAAGTCCTGGAAATCCTTTTTTGTCATGTTTAATTTCTAGCAATCATTACATAAATAGGATTCCAGATCCCCCATACCTTATTTCTACATGGTTTTCTAAAAAAAAAAAAAAAAAGATTAAATAATAAAATTTATGCTGTTGGTAAATGTATGCTATTTCTTAGAAATGCCTGCTTGTGTCATAAGCTGGCACCTCTTTTGTTAGACTGGGACACCAAGGTGGCCAATGAGTCATGGTGCAATCCCAAGATTACTTCAACCACATCCTTATGTAGAAAAAAAGTCACAGAAGAAAATTCACAATGGGTGCACTGAAGTGCTTTAGCTTCAACTCCCAGACAATGTCATGGAACTCCTAACCTTAATGAGGAGGCTGCGACAGAGCAGGTTGACTTCATTCCACCCGGAAGTGGAGGGTACTTCAAATGAAGCCTTCAGTGTCTACATTTCTTTGCAGAATTATATCAATTGTACTGAACATCTTCTCTGCTCGGCAAGCAGCAGAAGACATGGATACGCAGGCGCAGTCCTAGTTTACTGTGCAGGTGCAAAAAAGCTCTAGGCACAAGGTCTAGCACTTTCATTCTAATGGGAGGGGGATGCGTTTGGAGTTCTTAAGGAGTCTGTAGTCAGCGCCAGAAGAATCTCTGGAGCGTTGCTCAAACCGCATAAGCCCACCTCTTGGTGCTCCAATGGCTAATTTTCATCAGAATAAAAGTATACAGTTCTCCACAATGCCACCACCTAGAAATAAAAGACAGGTATCATTTTACTTAGCTAGATCAACCCTACCAGGTTGTATGCCTGGTTCAATAGGATTGATCCTCGTGAAAGAGCCTTTTTAAACTCACTTACAAGTTTGCTTTTACCATTTAATAATCTATGTACCAAGCATGTGACTTTTAACTTATAGAAAACATGTGTATTTTCATTTATAGGCCTCATAATAAAATGTCTGGATAATGAAAGAGTACAAAACGAAAGACTCATGCCTCATCCAGCCAAAGTCAGAATGAGGGTAGCAGCAGCACCAACCATCCACTCAGTAGTAGTAGTACTAGTAGAAGTTGTAGGCCACAGTTCTCTCTGGCTTGTAAGGCACAACATTATGATTAAGGACAAAGACTGTCTACTGGATCTCCGACTCCTCCTCTGAATCACAGCAGGATGAGTGGGAGGTCACTGCATTCTTCCTGCTCCTACTCCTTGCTACCCCAGAGAAGAGTTTCAGTTTTAATTGTATCCTGCCACTGCTGACACCATCATGCTCTGTATCATATGGCTGCTGCTGACACCACTGACACCATCTTGCCACTGCTTCTGTTTGCCTGCCTACCATCATGTTCTTTACCATTTGGCTGCCACCACTACCTCCATAATGCCACTGCCTCTGTGTGTCTGACTACCAACATGTTCCTTACCAAAATTCGATTTGAAAAAATGTTGTTAAGAAATGGCTATTTCCTGGCTGCAGAGAGCCTTTACAGTGGTGTAGAACACTGTGCCTTGCAGTAACACGCATAGGGAGTCTGCTCTGGTAGTGAAATAATACTGTGAGTCAGTATGACACGCAGATGACAGGCGTCGCTCTTAGAATTACTGCACAATTAAGTTATTTGGGCAGTTATGGGGCTAAAACTGACCAAAAACTCAAGTATGAACTTAGCTTTACAGGTCGATGTTAGCGCCAAGAATAAGCCGTCCTCAGCTGATTCCACATAGATGTTTACAGAACCTGTTCTATTAAATGCTTATACAAGTAGAGCCCCCCCCCCCCCCAACAGAATGGAGAGGGTGACAGCAGTAAGTTTGTGTTGATGTCACTGATTATTTTGCCCTTCCTCTGATCATCAGAACATAACCCCCAAAAAACGGATCCTGTCCGCTGCTGAGCATCCGCCTTCACTCTGTCAGCATTTGGTCAGTAATCCATCAGTATTGCTAATGCCAAAAAAAACAGGAGTGGATCCAAAACAGAGATGACACATGAATGGAATATTTGCGTGTTTTCTGTGTTTTGTACCCACTCCTGCTTTTGGCTACCAAATCACAAGCCAATTCTGATGGGACCATACAGGCCTTACAGCTGGTACACAGACAGGATCCGTTGTGCGTCTCATTTTTCCTTCCTTCTGACAGATCAGAAAAAGGGTCAAATAAATGATGATGTCAGCCAGGCAAAAAGGCAAAATAGTGGCCCGGTCATGAAGTGGGGAGGGTGGAAACAGCATGAGAAGTCCAGAGTGGCCCTATGATATAGTGGTTAAGTGGAAGCAGCATGAGGAGACCAGAGTGGCCCAATGACAGTGTGGATGTGGCAGCAACATCAATAGGCCACAGAGTGACACAATGACAGAGTGTGGGAGAGGTGGCACCATCAGGAGGCCACAGAGTGGCACAATGGCAGAGTTTGTAGGTGGCGGAAGCATCAAGAGGCCACAGAGTGGCACAATGACAAAGTGTGGAGTTGGCGGCAGCAGCATCAGAAAGAGGCCACAGAGTGGCACAATAACAGTGTGGAACGGGCAGCATCAGCATCAGGAGGACACAGAGTTTCAAGGTGACATGGTGTGGAGGTGGCAGCAGCATCAGGAGACCACAGAGTGGCAAGGTGACATAGTGTGGAGGTGGCATCAGCATCAGGAGGCCACAGAGTGGCAAGTTGACATAGTTTGGAGGTGGCATCAGGAGATCACAGAGTAGCAAGGTGACATAGTGTGGAGATGGGTGGCAATACCAGTACTAGCTGAAGATGGTGGGTGAAAGAAGGAGGACTTGGCATCAGATGTGTGGCATCAGGCGGGTGGCAGCATCAGAATAGTAGCTGATGCAGGTAGCCAGAAGAAACCGATCTCTTTTGTCAAAATGTTGGTGTGGCACCATGGATGATCTAGTCTGATGCATCAGGCATTGGTGGGTGGAAATCCTGGCTGATCCACGCCTGATTCAACTTGACAAAGGTCATTCTCTCCACATTTTGGGTGGATAGGCGAGATCTTCTTGGGGTAACTATGGGCCCCGCCGCATTAAACACCTGCTCGGATGCCACACTACTGGACAGGCAGGACAGCTTTTCCAGGGCAAATTCTGCAAGTTGCAACCACAAATCCAGTTTGGCTGCCCAGTAGTCCAGCGGATCTTAAATTACGGCTGGTAGGGTGCACTCCAAGTATGCCACCACCTGCTGTTCCAGGTTCTGCTCTATGTCTAGCTTCTGGTGAGTAGTTTCTTCACTTTGCAGATGAAGAAAGCTACTCATCAGCGACCTCAGACTGCTGCTGACTGAGCTGGTACTGCTTCTGCCACCTCACCCCTCCCCAGCAGCCATAGCAGTGGAACGTGAGCGCAGAGCCCCCCCCCGTCAGACCTGTGAGACGATTGACAATGGCGCAGATAGGCAGAGGCCAACTGACTACATAGGATGTCTGTATAGTAGTTCAGTTTGTCCTCCCTCTCAGTGGGTGAAAAAAGGCCCCCATTTTGGAACGGCAGAGAGGGTCCAAAATGGTGGAGAACCCAAAGTCATCCCTCTGCCGAATGAAGACAATTCGACTGTCACTACGCAAGCAAGTGGACATGCATCGGGCCATTTGTGCAAGTGACTCGAGGGGACTCTCTGCCTCCATCTCCACTGCCACAATCTGTCTGGGTCCTCTGCCTCCTCTTCCTCATCGCCCTGTAGCTACTCTGGCTGCCCCTACTCCTCCTCTGCTGTCACCTGTGTAGATAAACCACCTATTTTGCTACACATTGTTTGTGCTCCAATGTCCTCCTCCTTCTCCTCCTCCTCCTCCTATAGTTCTGCCCACACAGGGCTCATGTGGATTTGAGATATAGGCAACACGTCTCCAGTCTGATCAGCCAGATTTGCCAGCATCTGATCCAGTACATGAAGCAGTGGAATGACATTGTTCATCCCGCAGTCTTGGCGACTGACAAATAATGTGGTCTCCTCAAAGGGCCTGAGCAAACGGCAGGTGTCACACATGAGCTGCCACTGGCTGACATCGAAGTTACACAGGGGAGTACTCCTGTCCACTTGGATCATGAAGAAATTGTTTATGGCCTTTCTCTGTTTGTACAGTCGGTCCAACATAAGGCGGGAGGAATTCCAACAGGTGTAAACTTCGCATATCAGCCTATGTTGGGGGGATGCCATTCTGCTGCTGCAGCTCAAGGAGGATGTGCTTTGCGGTGTACGAGTGACTGAAGTGCATGCATTTTTAGGATGTCTTGCAGATGGGTGGAAGACTACAGGAACCGCTTGACAACCATATTGAACACGTGTGCCATGAACATGGTGTCGGACAATTGTCTCAGCCCTCCTTGACACAGGGTCGACACCATGTTCTTCCTGTTGTCGGTCACCTTGGTTCCGATTTTAAGTTGTTTGCAGAGAAGTCCAGTATTCAATTTTTTGATGAAGGACATAAAGCAGTTCCTCTACTCCGTTCACTCAGGCAAACAAGGTGCAGAACAGCATGACACCGCCATGGCCTGCACATGTGGTATTCTGGAGGGGCACTGTGAATTGTCCCTGCAGTGGAGGCCGAGGCAATGGTGGAGGATGAGGAGGCAGAAGTGTAAATTGTCACAGTACCAACTACGTGAGAACGTGGAGGCGGAAGCGGCATCACCTGGCCAAGTTGCTGGTGTGGCTGTGCAGGAACCACATTCACCCAGTGGGCCGTAAAGGACATGTATTGTCCCTGACCGTAGTTACAGCTCCACACGGCGCTGTTGTGCACTTAAGCAGACACCAACAGGATCAAGCACTGGCTCACCTTCTGTTCTACATGTGTGTGCAGGCCTGGTACTGCCTTTTTGGCTAAGAAATAACGGCTTGGAACTCTCCACCTCAGCTTGGCAGAAGCCATCTGTGGCGAAACCAACCTTGCCACTGGGTTTTGGAGAGGACTGTTTAAAAGCCTCTTGCCTCAGGATTATGGCCCATAGTAACTTTAAAGGAGAAGACAGACTGGCCGCACAGCTTGAATCTGTCTGTGGAATTGTATTTTATGTTATTATGCGTTCGGTTAAATTTATGTGAGGGCACCCAGATAGCTAATATTATTGTATTCGTGTATTCTGAGTGCCATTCACCTAATGATATGCACTCAGACTTGAGCTATCTGGGGATATGTTAAATGTCTGTGTTTGCTGAGGGGGTGTGCCATTGTGTGTTTAAATGGTGATGTCTGTCCTGTTGTCTCCACATGTGTATTGGTGATCTCCCTTTGTCCTGAGAGATAATTGGATTGCCTTCGGTTGTCTCTGGGACAGAGAGGAGGAAACCATGATGCATTGTGGGGATGTGTTGTATCTGTTCTGTATTTGCAAAACTGTAATAAAAACCAGGCTGGGTGTGCCAGCACATGAAACCACTGCTGACCCTCAAGACGGAGCCTTGTCTCGTTATTGGGGGGATTCCCTGTATGCTGTTGGAGACTGATTGCCAGGAGTGTAAGCTGACGATACGCTTTTCCTGTTCGTCTGCTGACAGCTATTTGCGAGGTTCCAGTTTGGAGTGCTATTTTGTATCCAGTTCGGGAGGTTGGTGTTCTGCAGTAGCTGTGCCTGTCTCTCGGAAAGGGGCATATCGCCTAAACGGATTTTAACCCCTTGTCTGCGGAAACGGTCCGTTACACCATCAGTTCTCTGAAAGGTGCAGAGTCCACCACTTGGAAAGGGAGGGACTGCAGCACCAGCAACTTGGACAGGAGCATGTTCAGCTTCTGCGCCATTGGATGAGTGCAAGCATACTGCTGTCTCTTGGCAATCGTCTCGATGATTGTTTACTGATGGAATGATTGACGAGGAGTAGAAAGGCAAGGAGCAGCAGCATTAGGACCAGCAGATTATGGGAAGGACAGACAGATCCATTTGGCTGAAGTGGTGCAGCCTTGACTGCCTGAAATCGGGTGCATGCCACTGGGTGATGCAGCAGTTGCTGCGGCGGGCTGGACTACCACATCGGAGCCATGGTTCACCCAGACCACTTTATGGTTGGAGCCTGACCGCTCGCAAGACCAGCTCCTACGCCACTCTTCTCATCACTACTTGTCTCCTCCACATCTTGGCTTGCCAGTAGCTTCTGACTGTCTTCTAGTAGCTTGTCCTCACTGTATAGTGGACCTAAGCCCACAGCATACAATACTTCTCTGGCTGAGGGAACAGAAAAGGACAGAGGCAGGTTGAGGACAGGTGAGGGCATAGGGCCTGCTCCCTGGCCATGCCAACAAATGGTTGTGTCTGACGAACCCTGACTCTTAGCTGGGGTTGTCTGATGTCACTTGTGATGAAGTCAAAGATCAAGTCAACCGTTCAAGAACCGCTGGGTTGCTGGTCACGACACGACTGCTAGCTGACTTTTATGCAAGCTGGTGTGGATCCACTGTGTCACTGACTGGGTATACTTTGGAGGGGTGTAACTAAGCCACTACATGGTCTTCATATGGTGAGGATAGGCTTGGGCCATTAGGGTAGTTGCCAGGGGATACTCCAGAGCAGTGTCCGAGTTAGTGGCAGCTGACCAGGGGGTCAGAGTACGGTGTGCAAGCACCAAGGGGACTTTCATGGCCAGGATGTTCCTGTTCTGGATAGGCGGCAATCAATGGAAGTCAGTAAGCGAAGTCCGAGGTCAGAGGCAGGCAGTAAACAAAGTCCACGAACGAGATCTGAGGTCAGGGCCAGGCAGCAAACAGGCAACGTTCATAAACGAAGTCCGAGGTCAGAGGCAGGCGGCAAACAGGTAAAGTCCAGGAGTTCAATAAGCGAGGTCCGGTACACATCGAAGCAGACAAGAGAGACACCTTAGCACTTGGAGATAGACAAGCTAAAACCATGAGGTTGCTCAGGCATCTTCCTGTGGTAGGAAGCACCTTAAATACCTCCTGCAATTTAGCCATAGGCTGGTGAGACAGAGGGCGTGTATGTGCTGCTTCATAGGTGAAGAGAGACACACCTATGAAAGCTTCAAACACCAGTACAAGTTTCCAGAAATAAGGGAAACTATGGCATGGAATACAGATACCATAGTTAAGCTACCTGCTGCCCACGCTTATCAGCACAGCAAATGGCGGCAGGGAAAGATAAATCCCAGGGCATTTGCACGCGGTTAGGGGCAGCAGCACCGACACAGACCACTGGGCTGACACTAACACTGGAAGCTCAGGCATCTCGAAGTCACCCCTGCAGCCACAGCCACTTACTCTGCTGCGACCTCTGCCTGAGCCAGAAACATTTAGGCCTCTGCTAATCCCCTGGCACTTCTCTGTCTGGCACACTGTTAGATCAAATAAATAAATTAAAAGGAAATTAAATCAACCCAAAAAAGTCAGCAATTTTCTCACTTCACCACACAACGGCTAATAAGCCCTTTTGTTTCTCCAGTACTAATACACACAAAAAAGGGGCTTTAAAACATAGAACTGCACCGCTGAACGGCTAATATATTTTTTCTATTTCCACTAATACACGCCTCAAAAGGCTTTAGAACATATAGCTACACAGCTGAACAGCAAATATATTTTTTCTTGTTCCACTAATACACGCCACAAAAGGCTTTAGAACATATAACTGCACCGCTGAAGGGCAAATATATTTTTTCTTTTTCCACTTATACACGCCACAAAAGGGCTTTAAAAAATAACTGCACCGCTGAACGGCAAATATATTTTTCTTTTGCCACTAATACACACAACAAAATGCTTTAGAACATATAAATGCACCACTTAATGGGAAATATATTTTTTCTTTGTCCACTAATACACGCCACAAAAACTTTAGAACATATAACGGCACAGCTGAACAGCAAATATATTAGTTTTTTTTTCCCACTAATACATGCCACAAAAGGCTTTAAAACATATAACTGCACCGCTGAACGGCAAATATATTTTTCTTTTGCCACTAATGCATGACACAAAAGGCTTTAGAACATATAACTGCACTGCTGAACGGCAAATATATATTTTCTTGTTCCACTAATACACGCCACAAAAGCCTTTAGAACATATAACTGCACAGCTTAACTGCAAATATATATTTTTCTTTTTTTACTAATACACACCACAAAAGGGCTTTAAAACATATAACTGCGCCGCTTAACGGCAAATATATTTTTTCTTTTGCCACTAATACACACTACAAAAGGCTTTAGAACATATAACTGCACCACTGAACGGAAAATATGTTTTTTCTTGTTCCACTAATACACGCCAAAAAAGGGCTTTAAAAAATTTAACTGCACCACTGAACAGCAAATATTCTTTTTCCATACATGCCACAAAAGGCTTTAGAACATATAACTGCACAGCTGAATGGCAAATATATAAATATATTCTTGTTCCACTAATACACGCCACAAAAGGCTTTAGAACAAACAGGACTGGCCTTAGGTGTTCAGGCGCCCTGTGCAAGCTAATCTTGTGCGCCTCCCCCCTGGTTCACCTAAACACACACACCTTAATCATACCCAGAGTCACCCTTACCCAGTCCCCTGCCCTTACATTTAGACCATGCCTCCTTACTCATACCCAGTGTCACCCATAGCCAGTCTCCTGACCCCCTTAATCATACCCTGTCACCTTTGCCCAGTCCCCTGCCCCCTCAATCATACCCAGTGTCACCCAGAGCCAGTCCCCTGCCCACCTTAATCATACCCTGTCACCTTTGCCCAGTCCCCTCCCCCCCTTAATCATACCCAGTGTCACCCAGAGCCAGTCCCCTGCCCCCCTTAATCATACCCGGTCACCTTTACGCAGTCCTCTGCCCTTCTTAATCATACCCAGTGTCACCCTTACCCAGCCCCCTGCCCCCTCAATTAAACCCTGCCCCCCTTAATTATACCCAGTGTCAACCAAAGTCAGTCCTGCAGCGGCTCAGCTCGCCTCACACAATCTCGGGCCGGCCTGCTGTAAGAGACTGACTGCGAGCTGTGTTGGCTGCCGGGCGCCCCAAAGGCCGGCCTTGAGAACATATAACTGCACAGCTAAACGGCAAATATATTTTTTCTTATTCCAATAATACATGCCATAAAAGGCTTTAGAACATATAACTGCTCCACTGAACGAAAAATATATTTTTTCTTTTTTCACTAATACATGACCCAAAAGGATTTAAAACATATAACTAGTGATGAGCAAGCACCAAAGTGTTTGGGTGTTTGGTCCGAACACATCGCAATATTCCTGCACTCGGCCGAGCACCTAAGTATAATGGAGTGCCTGGACTATAGGAAAAGGTCTGAAAGTGATGGAAACACCTCTGAAATCGATCAGGAACAGCAGGGGGACCATGTCTGGATGTATCTTGGACACCAATGTCGCTGCTGGGAACCATGTTGTCCGAGTTGTACGCCACTTTAACAGACTGGGAAAAAAACGGACAAAACCCCCTCTCCCACAAAAAAAATAATCCTTTTTAGAGGAAACATTATTTCCTGTAGATTCAATTGTATATACAGTGTAAGTGCTGCCAAAAATTACAAGGAAGAAGAGATACAGCCTCTATATCACATAAAGGAGGGCCTCATTCACATGGTGCTTCAATTGTTTAGGTAGTAGGACTCCTACACTCATAAAGCCTATGCACTAAGTGAAAGGGCTGCCAAAAATTACAAGGAACTGGCACTATAATGAACCCTTTTTTACACATAAAGGTGGGCACCCTTTAAAAATGATCATCGATGGCCTGCTGGTGACCCTCAAAAACATTAGGAGCAAGGGCCTGCTGATCTGACCACCATAGAAGTTAATTGACCTGGTTAGCACAGGCTACCAAGAAATAATGACCAATTTCTAATCGTAATGTTCCTTTGGGTTCCAGAGAATGTCACATAGCAGAGTTAGTGCAGGGAATGGCAGTCAGCACACGCTACCAAGAAAGAATCACCAATTTCTATTTGTAATGTTCCTTTGGGTTCCAGAGAACGTCACATAGCAGAGTTAGCGCAGGGAATGGCGGTCAGCACAGGCTACCAAGAAAGAATGACTCATTTCTATTCATAATGTTCCTTTGGGTTCCAGAGAATGTCACATAGCAGAGTTAGTGCAGGGAATGGCGGTCAGCATTTCTTGCCGCTTTACATTATGGAACTGTACCACAATTGCAAGCTGCTATCTCACTATCTTTGAATTCTATTGTCTACCCCAAAGAAAGATCTAGGGAAAGTGGCACATACGGTACAATGAAAAAAAGGAATACAATTGTAATTCCTCCAGGCCCCAAATATCAACTGAAAAGGCATCTGCAAAGGAGAGAGGAGAAAATGGAGTCAAGCCTGACATATAAAAAAAAAAAAACATTGAAATATTTACCCCTGTGCCACTATATAAAGACCAGAATCCTGTAAAAAGCACATGCGTGAAAAATTCACCACTGAAGGAAACCAAATTATATTTCCTTAAAAGTCTGAAACATAGAAAATAATATACCATGTTAGCTGACCCCCCAAAAAAAATTGTAGGTGAGGGCCTGCAGGTGAGCTGACCCTGCCTGAAGAGAGACATGAGGATATCTTATGCACTGATCCCCAAACTCTTAAGCCTCCAACGACAAAAGATGACGGGGGGAATGGCAATTAGTGTTTCACTTAGTGGATGATGGGGATGAAACACAGTTGTCAATAAGTAGGGTCTTGTTAGATCAACACAAGTCAGGAGGATGACCAGAGTGAGGAAGTGGATTTGGAGATGGGGGACGATGACATCATTGACCCAACCTGGGAAGGTGGAAAGCCAAGCTAGAACAGCAGGACAGAGGGGGAGGATTCCATAACACCGCAACAGGCTGGAAGAGGCTTTGTGGTGGCAAAAGGGAGAAGGCGGGCAACAATAAACAGGCCCGCAACTGTTCCCACTTGTGCAAATCTCCCTTGACAAGGGGTAGGTGTTCCGCAGTCTGGGGCTTTATTGAGGAAGGTGGGGACAATAAAAGAATTGGAATTTGCTAACTGTAACTGTGCTATACCTAAAAAACTCAACATTTCATAAATAACAATAACCATAACATATTTTACATCCTATTAATAAACTAACTAAAAATATAACAATAAACATTTAAACACGGGAACATAATGGAGGAAGACTGTACACTGGAGGCTAAATGAGTAGGGGTGGGAACAGTAGCAACCTCAACCCCACCAGCATGATCAGCCACATGGCATCACAGCACCCTAATTGGTGGGTCGAACCCCTGGGTCCTCAATCAGTGTCTGTGGGTCACAACACTGCCTCTTCTTCCTCCCCTGTGTTACGTGCTGGCGAATCCTAGACAGAGGCCTGGATGACTCCCACCCTGCAGCTGGGCCTTCGCAAGCACCATCTGCTAGCACACCCCTTTCTGTGTCCAAGCACAGCATGCAGATGTCCCCAGGCCTTTGACCATAAGCGCCAATACCCTCGGTTATCCCTTACAACTATTGGGTGTCCAAGTTGGACACGTGGCACAAACTTGCACTCTATGCCACAGAGCTGCTGGGATGCCCTACCGCCAGCGTTTTGTCAGAGCGGGTATATAGTGCTGCTGGGGGCATAATAACTGATAAGCGCATCCGTCTGTCAACTGAAAATGCTGACAGGTCGACTCTTAAAAAAATGAACAAGGCCTGGATTGCCCCTGACTTCTCTACTCCACTAGAGGAAAGCAGCTGAACAACAAGGCACTTTAAATGTGTTGTTTGTAAAGTACTGAATACACTTTATTCACATGCACCTCTGCCACCACCAAAAATGTTATATCGTTCAATCTTCCTTTTCTCATCCTTCTCCTCCTCCTCCTCCATCATATCAACATGCTTTTTAGGCTCATAATATTTTATAGGGTCGGCAAAACCCATGCATAGGTGCCAGGGGCAACACTCAGAGCCATCTCTGTGGGCACCCTTACTCTTGAAAAAGTCTATGGTGCACCAATATGCTTACAGTTTTCCTGCCATTCATCAGAGTCGGGTAGGCCATGAATTGCACAGGCAGCACATTGAATGTAGGCAGGCCACTATAGCTAAATAATAAGGAACATGGAAGATATATTTTATTAGACTGTAGTATTCAGGGTAAATGATCATGTGGGAACTTTGCGATAAATAAGTGTGTTTATGGCTGCAGTTTGGGCAATCAGTCTCTATAAGGTTCGCCATGGCCCTAACTGTTTTAGAGGGTTAGCCCACCTGGAGGCCCTCACCTACATTATTTTACTCTGTTTCATTGAGCCCAGGGCCACAGCCTCTGCGTGAACCATCAGCATCACGGCCACTTCCACGTCCCATAATGGCTGCCTTCTTAATATGAAATGTTATTTATGCTTAAAAGTATCTAACACCTACCGTATTGTAGTATATGTACATGTACATGCCAATCATTTAAAACAGGTATTTTGGATGTGCACAGGGGATGTAGTTCTGATAATGTCACAGACTACCATACACCGTCTGTGGATTAAGTACAGTATATGTTAGTAATATGTATGAAATGTACACACAGTAGATGTGGCAAAAATATTTTACTTCTCACAAAAATACACTGTTTTCACATGTGGTACTGTATTTGAAACAGAGAGCCAAACGCTCTGGACTCTAGATTTTGAACAGATTATTTATTTTGTCGCTAGACACACAAATTTTAAATTTGACTCAGTATATGCCCCAGTAATGAACAGAATATGGACACTATATTATGCACAGATTATTTAGATTGGTGCAACAGACACTCGTTTCAAATGTGATAGCGTATTTATCACATGAATCCACAGTACATGGACAGTATATTTGGCACAAAACAGTTAAATTTGTCCTAAATAGAAAAATTTTCTGTGGAATTACTATATATACTCACCTAAAGAATTATTAGGAACACCTGATCTATTTCTCATTAATGCGATTATCTAGTCAACCAATCACATGGCAGTTGCTTCAATGCATGTAGGGTTGTGGTCGTGGTCAAGACAATCTCCTGAACTCCAAACTGAATGTCAGAATGGGAAAGAAAGGTGGTTTAAGCAATTTTGAGCGTGGCATGGTTGTTGGTGCCAGACGGGCCGGTCTGAGTATTTCACAATCTGCTCAGTTACTGTGATTTTCACGCACAACCATTTCTAGGGTTTACAAAGAATGGTGTGAAAAGGGAAAAACATCCAGTATGTGGGAGTCCTGTGGGCGAAAATGCCTTGTTGATGCTAGAGGTCAGAGGAGAATGGGCCGACTGGTTCAAGCTGATAGAAGAGCAACGTTGACTGAAATAACCACTTGTTACAATCGAGGTATGCAGCAAAGCATTTGTGAAGCCACAACACACACAACATTGAGACAGAAGGGCTACAACAGCAGAAGACCCCACCGGGTACCACTCATCTCCACTACAAATAGGTAAAAGAGGCTACAATTTGCACGAGTTCACCAAAATTGGACTGTTGAAGACTGGAAAAATGTTGCCTGGTCTGATGAGTCTTGATTTCTGTTGAGACATTCAAATGGTAGAGTCCGAATTTGGCGCAAACAGAATGAGAACATGTATCCATCATGCCTTGTTACCACTGTGCAGGCTGGTGGTGGTGGTGGTGTAATGGTGTGGGGGATGTTTTCTGGGCACACTTTAGGCCCCTTAGTGCCAATTGGCCATCGTTTAAATGCCACGGGCTACCTGAGCATTGTTTCTGACCATGTCCATCCCTTCATGACCACCATGTACCCATGGCTATTTCCAGCAGGATAATGCACCGTGTCACAAAGCTCAAATCATTTCAAATTGGTTTCTTGAACATGACAATGAGTTCACTGTACTAAAATGGCCCCCACAGTCACCAGATCTCAACCCAATAGAGCATCTTTGGGATGTGGTGGAACGGGAGCTTCGTGCCCTGGATGTGCATCCCTCAAATCTCCATCAACTGCAAGATGCTATCCTATCAATATGGGCCAACATTTCTAAAGAATGCTATCAGCACCTTGTTGAATCAATGCCACATCGAATTAAGGCAGTTCTGAAGGCAAAATGGGGTCCAACACGTATTAGTATGGTGTTTCTAATAATTCTTTAGGTGAGTGTATATGGTTGCGGACTAAATTCACACACACATGAGACCCAAAATACTGAAATTTGTCCCAAATAGAAATAATTCTCTGCTGAACTACTGTATATATGTTTGTGGCCTAAATGCAGACACAGATGTGCCCAAAAGTATTGGAATTTGTCCCAAATAGAAATGATTCTCTGCTGAACTACTGTATATATGGTTGCGGCCTAAACGCAGACACAGATGTCACCAAAACTAGTGATATTTGTCCCAAATAGAAATAAATCTATGTTGAATTACTGTATATGTAACACCCCAGAGTTGTGTTACGAAACTCTTGTACCCCGCTACAACCTGTTAAGTGTATTTATATTGTCATCTAATGTAATTTCACATCATATTCACACAAAAGTGCATTGTAAAACCTTGTAAATATTTATTGCTGCAATTTCTATGTTCACCAGCAGGTGGCAGCAATGTGTTCAGCAAGGACTTAGCTAAATTAGTGTTTCTGAACTGGAGTAGTTCATTCCAGCTCAGCTCCCCCTCTATGAGCAGAAGTGGGCTGGCCCACATCCTGCCTCATGGGGAGGGAAGAAAGTTAGAAGCAGAGTGCCAACCCACCCCTGCTAGGGGTAGGCTGTGCATGTAGGAGCTCCCAGATATAGGGATCCAAAGCCAGGATCTTATGTCGGCTGAGACAATTGATCATCATCCCCAGCCTGAGCCTTGCAGCCTCAGCTGGAAGAAAGCAAGCAACCACCTCTAGTTACAGGAAGAAGCATACCCTGAGACAATAACTGTGAGTCAAAGTCCAGAGACTAGGAGAAGCCATACTCCTCCTCAGCTAGTCAGTCCCCAAGACAGCAGAAGATAGCTCAGAAGCCAAATTCCTTGCACATTACAGAGCTACAAAGCAGACGTCTTTTCCTGCAAAAGCTCCAGGCACATGATAGAGCAGAAGATAATTTCCTGCCACACATTGCCAATGCCTGCTGGGACCAAAGACGAATGCTGTATCTCGTTTGGATGAAAGCTGCAACTAGTAAAGACAAGAACTTTACTCAAGGTCTGGATCTCAATTACTGCTGCAAATCCCTCTATTACTCCTATTAGCACCACACTCATTTTTATTGCAGTGAGCCAGGATCCAGGAGTCCAGCCGTACCCAGGTAGGAGACACCGTTGACACCATTACTACTACTATACAGAGACATTACACCACTCTGGCATTCCTAACCTAGTACATGTGTTACAACACCTTAAAGGGCCCTGTGACAGTACCCTGCACATGCTGCAATTGGTGTCACAAACAAAACTATAGACTATTAAACCCATATCCTGACCCACAGCATAAAATGGCGTCAGTGTAACCGTACCACGGTCCGGCTCATTGCATATATAACAGTTGCGTCCTAAATTCACGCACAGATGTGACTAAAACTAGTGAAATTTGTCCCAAATAGAAATAAATCTAAGCTGAATTACTGTATATAATGGTTGCACCCTAAATTCACACACAGATGAAACCAAAACTAGGGATTTTTGTCCAAAATAGAAAGAATTCTCTGCTGAATTACTGTATATATGATTGCTGCCTAAATTCACACACAGATGTGACCAAAACCAGGGATTTTTGTTCAAAATAGAAAGAATTCTCTGCTGAATTACTGTATACAGTATATGGTTGCTGCCTAAATTTACGCACAGATGTGACCCAAACTATGGAAATTTGTACCAAATAGAAAGAATTCTGTGCTGAATTATTGTATATATGGTTGTAGCCTAAATTCACACACAGATGAAACCCAAACTAGGGATTCTTGTCCCAAATATAAAAAATTCTGCTGAATTACTGTATATATGGTTGCGGCCTAAATGCAGACACAGATGTGACCCAAACTAGTGAAATTTGTCCCAAATAAAAATGATTCTAGGCTTGAATATTGTATATAATGTTTGTGGATTGAGCGCGCACACAGATGTGGCACAAATTAGGTTAATTTCCCCAGAAAAATACATTTCTATGATGGAGCGGTGTATATCTCACTAGCAGGCACACTCTAGTGAATAAGCCCCTTTTTAGAATTTCTACTAAACACACTGCTTTCTGATGGTGTACTCAGGGGCGTAGCTATAGGGGGTGCAGAGGTAGCAGTCGCTACCGGGCCCAGGAGCCTGAGGGGGCCCAAAGACCCTTGTGCCACATAAGACACTGGCATTATAGAAAGTGCATACAGGTCAATTTACACTTCTGGCTGGAGGGAAGGGGTTAGGTTAAGAATTTGGCATGAGGGGGTGCCCTTTCAATGTTTGCCTCAGGCAGCAGGAAGGATAGGTGCTCCCCTGCCCCTTGCCAACAAGCACTGAGGGACGGGGGCCCAAGCTGAACGCTTGCACCAGGGCCCATGAGCTTTTAGCTACGCCCCTGGGTGTACTGTAGATCTCACTGATATGTAATATTTCTTTCTTCTGAAAGTTTTTTGGTACTGAGCACAGCGATTTTCCAGCCCTGCACTATCTGCTCCTTCCTGCAGAAGCCAGTCCCTAATATTGCTGAATTTAGCCCTGCACTGCTGTCAAACACACACTTCAGTCCTGAAGAGGACTTTTTGTCTTTCAAGAGCTTTTTGGGAGTTCAACAGTTGTAATTTCAGCAAACTGCTATATGTCCCTGCCTACTGTCGTCTCTCCCTGATGCTGAATGAACCGAGCGCGGGACGTCGGCTCCTATATAAACTAGTACCACGTGTTCCGGCCAGCCAACCAGTGTAAGGCTTATAGCTAACATGGCTATGGCATTACTCTGGAGGGAATTACTTATCTGAACGCTGATTGGATGCTTCAGGAGGTGCCAAATGTGCGGGGCGGAGACTCGAGCAATGCAACGAGCATGTGTGGTATTCGGCCGAGTACTGCCACAAGCCGAGCATAGCTGATGCTTGAGCCGAACCGGTACTTAGCCGAGCATGCTCTCTCATCACTACATATAACAGCAGCTCTGAATGGCAAATATATTTTTTCTTTTTCCACTAATACACACCACAAAAGGCTTTAAAACATATAACTGCACCGCTGAACGGCAAATATATTTTTCTTTTTCCACTAATACATGCCACAAAAGGCAACATATAACAGCAGCTCTGAATGGCAAATATATATATTTATTTTTCACTAATACACACCACAAAAGGCTTTAAAACATATAACTGCACCGTTGAACGGAAAATATATGTTCTAAAGCCTTTTGTGGTGTTTATTAGTGGAACAAGAAAAAATATAACTGCACCGCTGAACGGCAAATATATTTTACTTTTGTCACTAATTCACTACAAAAAGGGCTGTAATTTTAGCACTTCACCACACAACAGCTAATAAGCCCTTTTTTCCAACTAATACAAGCCAAAAAATGCTTTACAACATATAACTGCACCGCACAAGGGCAAATAAGACATTATTTCCTTGCAATAAACCCTGTTAATGGCTGTAACACCCCAATAACAAGAACGGTTTGCTGGAATTACAGAGCTGTATAATGGCAATTTGGATCCCTAGTCAGTGCAGCAAGATGTAATAGGATTGTTCCTATTACCCAGGCTGTAACCTCCCCTACTGAACTCTGTTTAACAGAAATGATGTGGAACGATTCCTCCCTATCCTTTCCCTACACCTTGAATAATCATTACCTGCACTTGTAAATCTTATTTTTAGCACAATGAAGTCTTTTCTAGCACTGTTCCTAGCGCCTGCTGACGTCTCTCCCTGCGCTAAGTACACTGGAAAATTGCAGAATTTAAGATGTCTGACGCTATTTATAGGGCTGTGACATCACAGGGCTAGCTGGCTGCTGATTGGCTGCATGCATGGCATTATGGGTGATCCCGCCTTCCCAGAGTTGCTTTCTCCATGTCCTCACACGTGCAGCAGCCATTTTAGGAAAAAATGTGATTTGTTACCACAAATCGCTAGGAAATTCAGCTTCTGTACAAATCGAATTCCACTTCGTCAGCTTGGATTCGCTCATCTCTACTTACCATTTGTCTGCTGCTGCCTCCACTGCCACAGATGCTACTCCTTGCAGCTAATTCCCTACTACCACTTCCGCTACTCTTACTGCCTCTACCATTGCGTCTGCACAGTCACCACCACTACTACTACACCTAAAGAGCCGCACACACATCTACTACCTTGTCTATTCCATGCTATGCAGCTATTGCTGCTGCAACTACTGTGGCCACATTCCACTGTTGCCCTACACTTTCCATATAGACACTGTACTGCTACTGCTGCTAATTAAAAGAGAATTTCTCCAGGCTCATTCATTCAGAAGCCACTCTTTGTTATGACAATTAATATGTGCGTGTGTAAATATGGGCAGGCATCCTGCTCTCGTTAGCACATCATTTTTGGGTTCTTGTGCAGAACAAGCCACTCTTTCTGCTGACATTAATGTGCATGTGTAAAAACAGTGGCATGGATCTGCTCCTGTTCAGGAACTTTTTGGACACATACATTTGACAGTTTTCCCCCCCCCATAAAACAGTGTGTGTTTAAACACCATATTCCCCCATTAAGGAATAATTTTAGAAGCTTTCTAATATGAAAAAAACATTTGACCTTACAGTGTGTTCAAACACGTTGATTGTTAACACCATCAAACATGCGTTTAGCCATTGCTATATATTTCAGTGATACTCTGACATTATTTGTAATTGCTGTTTGTCATGCGTTCAAAAGCTTAAAACGGGGGGGGGGGGGGCAGGAGTGAAAGAGCAAAAATTCATAATAAATTACCAAAAAGAGATAACATAACATTTTTGAAAAATTCACCAAATGAAGACATGAGGTGATTTTTAAAGGGTTTGCTTATCTCTAGTCCAATGTTTATAGACCAGGTTTCAATGCTGTACACTTACAACTTTCTTATATAAATTGGATTAAATTGAATCAATAAATTCTAATGTGTAAAGAGAAGTTACCAAATGAACTGTGGTGGAGAGCAATTAACTATGAGTTCAATAAAGGTTTTGAGCATTAATTGTCCAGACCCCTCACCTCAGCACCCAATGGTTCACCTAATACACTGCATTTATGCACCGTCCACATCTGTGTTGAAAATTATAAAATACTAGGAAAAAAGAAGAGCTCTTTCTTCCAGGAGACTGATGGACACCATGATGGAAACCTGAAGGACCTCATGATAATAAGGGTGCATTCACATTTTATAGCCACGCTAAAATGAATCTGAAAACCCACCAGCTGCGTCCTTTCTGCGTAATTTTCCTATAGGGGACAGCTCTGAGGATTGCAGAGTGGCAGCTTAAAGCTGCTGCCGTGACGTAAACTGACATGTCTCTCATCAGCAGAGCTGTGGTTATAAGCCGGCGGGCCGTGATTCTTAGCCTTAACAGAAAGGACGTGGCTGCTGGTGGGTTCTTAGCAAAATTTTGGTATGGCTGTCTGTGTCAAAATTACGCTGTAAAACCTGCCACGTGAATGGGCCTTTTGATGTAAGGCACCATTAATGTCTATCATATGATGGGGACAACACTGCCATTATTAAATGCAGATGTGTGCATAGCCTAACATTTCTGAATTCATACCAGCTTTACAGTTGGGTATAAGGACACTTTCAAATACTCTACATTTTAGGCGTTGTTTTTACGGAGGCATTATCAATTCATCCTTGCTTTATGTACAGAGTTCTAAATTGTGGTGGCACTTCAGCCACTTTAACTTTTAGCTCTTTTCCAGTGAAGGATTTTCTTCTTTATTGTACCTGTTGTGATGACTTATATTAGGAGTTGAAGTATGTTCCTTAAGGGCCTTACTTTAAGACGGATTTCTGTACAGATGTATGTTTAAATGCTTGAACTTAGTTTCTTCGGAAGCTCTTGTTTATGTGTGAATTTATTTTTAAAACAAAATTATAATTAAAAAAAGGCTCCTTCTCTCATCCCATCAGCTCCCCCATAATGCAACTGTGCGGTGCTGAAGGGCTGCCATGGCAGCCTGGGACCTAACAATAACCTTCAGACCTACCATGTACTAATGGTTATTAGTAGAGATGAGCAAATTTTTTTAAAATTCGATTCGCCGGTTCATCAAATTCTTTTGAACAAAATTTGGTTTGATTTCAATATATTAGCTGCAAATTTCATTAAAAAAACACAATTTCCTGGCTGCAGAGATTCTATATAATAGTGTAGAACACTGTGCCTTGCAGTAACATGCATGGGGATTCTGCTTTAGTAGTGAAGAGAAATAATACTGTGAAGTCCGTATGACATGCAGATGACAGGCGTCACTCTTAGAATCACTGCACAATTCGCTTATTTGGGCAGTCACGGGGCCAAAATTAACTAAATAACTCAAGTATGAACTTAGCCTTACAGGTCAATGTTAGCACCAAGAAGAAGTGCACTCCTTTTACAACAACGTCAGCTGATTCCACATAGATGTCCAAATAATCTGTTTCATGAAACGCTTTGTAACGGATCCCCTAGCACCCCGACTGGGTACCTCCATTGATGGATGCTCCTAGTGCTTTCCGAGGGCTCCAAGCATGTCGCTTGACACTGTAAGATGTAAGTTGGGATCTTGTCTCTTCTACCCACTCTGGACCTATGACAAGGTTTCCAAGTTCCAGTTGTTGATTATGTCTTGTTTAAGAGACTGATGCAGGAACAAGCTCTTAGAAGAGCTAGGGATTATATTCTGGAGAGTATGATGATTATAGCAATCCCCAGAGTGTAGTTCTCCAATCCCCCAAACATGAGCCTAGACTTTATGAAGAGTAGAGCAGGCACTTTAATGAGACTACATGCCAGCTTTTTATGCAGGTCTTCCAGCAAGGGACACTACCCATGGGGACCTTGTGGAAGACTGAAACAGTTTTTACATAAACCAATCACATGCAGTTACAGGCAGAAAACACACACATGTGATACAATTAATCAACACAATAGGATAACGTAATCACTCACAGGCAGAAAATACAATTTTTTTTTCCCTTTGTAGAATAATGAGCCAGGGGATGGGGTCTCCATAGTTCTGGGTCCATAGTCCATAGGAAGGAGGCTAGCCCTCAGGACTCTCCAGCAGCCCCAGTGACGGTTCAGTCCGTCAAACGCTTATACAAATAAAGCACCCTGACAGAGTGGAGAGGGTATCAGCAATAGGTTTGTGTTGACGTCACTGATTATTTTGCCCTTCCTCAGATCCGTCAGAACAATAACCCCCAAAAAAGTATCCTGTCTGTTGAGCATTTGCCCTCACTCGGTCAGCATTTGGTCAGTAATCTATCAGTATTGCTAATGCCAAGAAAAAACAGGATTGGATCCAAAACAAACACGACATGTGAATGGAATATTTGCATGTATTCTGTGTTTTGTACCCACTCCTGCTTTTGGCTACCAAATCACAAGCCAATTCTGATGGGAACATACAGGCCTTACAGCTGCTACACAGACAGGATCCGTTGTGCGTTTCATTTTCCCTTCCTTCTGACAGATCAGAAGAAGTGTCAAATAAATGATAATGTCTGCCAGGTCGAAAGGCAAAATAATGGCCCAGTCATGAAGTGGGGAGGGTGGGAACAGCATGAGAAGTCCACAGAGTGGCCCTATGACATAGTGGTTAGGTGGAAGCAGCATGAGGAGGCCACAGAGTGGCACAATGACAGTGTGGAGATGGCAACAGCAGCATCAGGAGGCCAAAGAGTGGCACAATGAAAGAGCATGAGTTGGCAGCAGCAGAAACATCAGGAGAAGGCCACAGAGTGGCACAATGTGAGTGTGGAGGTGGCGGCAGCATCAGGAGACCACAGAGTGGCACTATGACATAATGGTGAGGTGGAAGTAGCATGAGGAGGCCACAGAGTGGCACAATGACAGTGTGGAGGTGGTAGCAGCATCAGGAAACCACAGCATGGCAAGGTGACATAGTGTGGAGGTGGAAGCAACATAAGGAGATCACAGAGTGGCCTTTGATATAGTGGTGAGGTGGAAGCAACATGAGGAGGCCACAGAGTGGCACAATAACAGTCTGGAGGTGGTAGCAGCATCAGGAAACCACAGAGTGGCAAGGTGACATAGTGTGGAGGTGGAAGCAACATCAGGAGACCACAGGGTGGCCTTTGATATAGTGGTGAGGTGGAAGCAGCACGAGGAGGCCACAGAGTGGCACAATGACAGTGTGGAGATGGCAGCAACAGAATCAGGAGGCCACAGAGTGGCACAATGACAGAGTGTGGAGATGGTGGCAGAAGCATCAGGAGGAGGCCACAGAGTTGCACAATGACAAAGTGTGGAGGTGGCTGCAACAGCACCATCATGAGGAGGCCACAGAGTGGCACAATGACAGAGTGTGGAGGTGGCGGCAGCAGCAGCATCAGGAGGAGGCCACAGAGTGACACAAGGATAGTGTGGAGGTGGCAGAAGCATCATCAGGAGGCAACAAAGTGGCAAGGTGACATATTGTGGCGGTTGCAGCAGCATAAGGAGACCACAGAGTGACCCAGTGGCAGAGTGTGGAGGTGGCAGCAGCATGAGGAAGCCACAAAGTGGCAAGGTGACATAGCGTGGAGATGGCAGCAGCATGAGGAGACAACAGAGTGACCCGATGACAGAGTGTGGAGGTGGCAGCGGCATGAGGAGACCACAGAGTGACCCTGTGACAGAGTGTGGAGGTGGCAGTAGCTTGAGGAGGCCACAGAGTGGCAAGGTGACAGAGTGTGGAGGTGGCAGTAGCATGAGGAGGCCACAGAGTGTCAAGGTGACATAGTGTGGAGGTGGCAGCAGCATCAGGAGGCAACAGAGTGGCAAAGTGACATGCGGTAGTTTGGAGGTGGCAGCAGCATCAGGAGACCACAAAGTGGCAAGGTGACATAATGTGGAGGTGGGTGGCAATACCAGTACCAGCTGAAGATGGTGGGTGAAAGAAGGAGCACTTGGCATCAGACATAGGTCAGTCTCTCCACATTGTGGACAGGCGAGTTCTTCTTGGGTAGCTATGGCCCCCGCTGCACTAAACACCCGCTCTGATGCCACACTACTGGACGGGCAGGACAGCTTTTTTCAGGGCAAACTCTGCCTGTTGCGGCCACAAATCCAGTTTGGCTGCCAAATAGTCCAGCAGATCTTCAATGACGGCTGGCAGGGTGCACTAAGAGTATGCCACCACCTGCCGTTTCAGGTTCTGCTCTTTGTCTAGCTGCTGGTGAGTAGTTTCTTCACTATGCGGGTGAAGAAAGCTGCTCATCAGCGACTCTAGACTCAGGCTGCTGCTGATGGAGCTAATACTGTTCCTGCCACCCCACCCAGCCCCAGCAGCCATGGCAGTGGAATGTGAGCGCAGAGGGCCCCCCCAGTCAGACCTGCAAGAGGATGGACAATGGCGCAGATAGGCAGCGGCCAACTGACTACATAGGATGTCTCTATAGTAGTTCAGTTTGTCCTCCTTCTCAGTGGGTGTAAAAAAGGCCCCCATTTTGGACCGGTAGTCAGGGTCCAACAAGGTGGAGAGCCAGAAGTCATCCCTCTGCCGAATGGTGACAATTCATCTGTTACTACGCAAGCAAGTGGGCATGCATTGGGCCATATATGCAAGTGACTTGGAGGGACTCCCTGCCTCCATCTCTACTGCATACTGCCACAATGTGTTCACTGCCATGCAAACTAAGCGTTGTGTCAGAGGTACCCACCGACTCTTGGCTGGGAGTGTCTGATGTCACTTGGGATGAAGTAGATGACCGAGTCAACCATTCAAGAACTTCTGGGTTGCTGGTCAAGACATGAACGCTAGATGACAACGGGAGCTCAGGCCTCTTGCTGTGACCTCTGCTGCCACGCCCCCTTACTCTGCTATGACCTCTGCCTGTGCCAGAAACATTTAGGCCTCTGCCACTCCCCTGTGCAGGGCCTGTCACTTCTCTGTCTGACATACTGTTAAATCAAATAAAAAAATAAAAAAAAAGGAAATTTAAAAACCAGAAAAAAGACAATCATTTTCTCACTTCACCACACAACGGCTAATATGCCCGTTCTTTTCCCCACCAATACACGCCACAAAAGGCTTTAGAACAGATAATTGCACCGCTGAGCGGCAAATATATATATTTTTTTTCCACCAATACATGCCACAAAAGGCTTTACAACAGATAACTGCACCACTGAGTGGCAAATATATTTTTTCTTTTTCCAGTAATACACGCCACAAAAGGCTTTACAACAGATAACTGCACCGCTGAGCAGCAAATATATATTTTTCTTTTACCACTAATACACGCCACAAAAGGCTTTACAACAGATAACCACACCGCTGATCAGCAAATATATTTTAGTTTTGCCACTAATACATGACAAAAAGGGCTGTAATTTTAGCACTTTACCACACAACAGCTAATAAGACCTTTGTTCCCACTAATAAAAGCCAAAAAATGCTTTAGAACATATAACTGCACCGCACAAGAGCAAATAAGACATATAAATATTTCCTTGTAATAAACCCTGTTAATGCCTGTATCAAACAGCACTTGCACCCTAATAAGAACGGTTTGCTGGAATTACCGAGCTGTATAATGGCAATTTTGATCAGTCAGTGCAGCAAGGTGTAATAGGATTGTTCCTATTGCCCAGGCTGTAACCTCCCCTACTGAACCCTGTTCAACATAAATGCTGTGGAACGATTCCTCCCTATCCTTTCCTTACACCTTGAATAATCTTTCCCTGCACTTGTAAATAGTTTTTTTAGCACAATGAAGTTTTTTCTAACACTGTCCCTAGTGCCTGCTGACATCACTCCCTGCACTAAGTACACTGGAAAATGACAGAATCTAAGACGGCTGACACTATTTATAGGGCTGTGACATGACAGAGCGGGCTGGCTGCTGATTGGCTGCATGCATGGCATTATGGGTATCCCGCCTTCTCAGAGTTCCTTTCACCATGTCCTCACACATTCAGCAGCTATTTTAGGAAAAAAAATATATTTGTTACCACGAAGCGTGAGGAAATTCGACTTCAGTGCGAATCAATTTTTTTCTGAAATTCAGATCGAATACACTTTGTCAGCTTTGATTCGCTCATCTATACTCATTAGGTCCTGCCAAAGAAAATGGGGAACATTTATCTATAATGGTGTGTTTTACACCAGAAAAATCATTACATCACAAATCAAAATTGGTGCTTTGTTTCGCCTCATTTATCAAAAGCACATGCTATTTTTGAAATGTGTCTTTTGTACTTGTAGGTGAATAATCCGTTATTTTATAACTAAATGCAAAATGTTATTGTATTTGGAATAATGCTTATGTGCTAAACTGATTTAAATATGTGACACCTTTAATGCCGATATGCAACATTTAATCTCTAAAATTGCAACTTTTTGAATAAAAGTCTAATTTATCTGATCTGCTGTACGCCTTTTAACAATTTTCACTACCACAGAGGCTAAATTAATCTACTGCTACATTCTGCAACTTTTAAACTGAATATAAGTTGATAAATGAGATATAATATATACGCCAATTTGGTAATCCCACCCAATTTAACAATCAAAACACTTTTCTGGCGTGTTTCAATTTTTTATGGTGAAAAATAAGGAGAAAATAGTTCATATATTTGACACAAATAAAAACACCATTATTTGGGTGAATTTTGGTGAATTTTACACCATAATTCTGTCGCAATATGATTCGTAAATGTACAGTGGATATAAAAAGTCTACAAGAAGCCCAGGACATCAACAATAGTTTAGGGCAGAGGAGATATAATACATGGTCTGTACAAAGAGCAGTGAATGAGACCCTTTCCTCTGATAGACAGTCCTTAGTTTTTCCTAAGGAGAACGGGAAGAAAATGAAAAGGAAAAATGTGCGCAATACACAGGCTATTTTCACTACGTAGTATAGCGAAGAGTATCGGGAGATTTGTAGAATAGTTAATCGCCATTTCCCGGTCCTATATTATGATAAAGAATGGGCAGCGACAGTTAAAGATGGTATTAAATGTGTGGCCAGAAGGTCCCCTAGTTTGGATCAGTTGCTGAGTCCAAGCCTGTATATTGAGCCATCAACCACTAAACCAACATGGTTGAGGCATAAAGTCAGTTATAAGTGCGGCCAGACTAGTTGCATGCAGATTACAATATGTTGGTTGTACTATTAATTCCATTAAGACAAGAATCCGCAGATATATCTGACATACCGCACTATAAAACGTGGAATGTGTCTGCAGCTACATTGCAATTTGCGGTTGTTCATCAAGGAAATGTATCGAGCTTAATAGCCCAAGGAATAGAGAGGGTCATCATGCCCAGTTGGGGGGGGGGGGGTGATTATAAGAAAAGATTGCTTAGTCGTGAGACTTATTGGATGCATGAACTAAGAACGTGTTCCCCCTCAGGCTTAAATAGAAAATATGACCTGATCTTGCAGTACTTATTCTTCCACTTTGTTTAGTTTATTATTGGATGTTTACTATATTTTTTTTCTGTTGTTTTTTTTTTCTTTTGCACATATAGAGTTAAGTATGTGGTGGTGGCTGCACTTGATTTATTTTTAATTGCCTCCAGCCCATGTAGACCATGTGACCTCCTCCTGTTTTTTGGTTGGTAGGACATTTCTTTATATGGACTTGCATTCCAGAGTATAGTACTCATGAGTAAGGACCATTACGTTTTTTTTAGGTCGGAAACGCGTAGAACCTGTATGTTTTTTCCTATATGTGGAGATTTTAACGTTGGAATATAGTGACACATTTTTCAGAAGCTGGATTTCTTCATTTTTTGTCTTTAATGTGACCTATAAACTGTACCACTCAATTGAAAAACAAACTGAAATCTTTTAGGTGGAGGGAAGAAAAAAAATAAAAATAATATAGCATAAGTGTGCACACCCTCTTATAACTGGGGATGTAGCTGTGTTCAAAATTAAGCAATCACATTCAAAATCATGTTAAATAAGAGTCAGCATACACCTGTCAGCATACAGTCCCAAATAAAGTTCAGCTGCTCTAGTTGGCCTTTCCTGAAATGTTCTTAGTTGCATCCCACAGCAAAAGTCATGGTCCACAGAGAGCTTCCAAAGCATCATAGGTATGTCATTATTAAAAGGTATCAGTCAGGAGAAGGGTACAAAATAATTGTCAAGGCATTAGACATACCATGGAACACAGTGAAGACAGTCATCATCACTTGGAGAAAATACGGCACAACAGTGACATTACCAAGAACTGGACGTCCCTCCAAAATTGATGAAAAGACTAGAAGAAAACTGGTCTGGGAGGCTACCAAGAGGCCTACAGCAACATTAAAGGAGCTGCAGGAATATCTGGCAAGTACTGGCTGTGTGGTACATGTGACAACAAGCTCCAGTATTCTTCATATGTCTGGGCTATGGTGTATAGTGTCAAGACGAAAGCCTTTTCTTACGAAGAAAAACATCCAAGCCCATCCAAGTGCAAAAACACATCTGAAGTCTCCCAAAAGCATGTGGGAAAAGGTGTTATGGTCTGATGAAACCAAGGTTAAACTTTTTGCCCATAATTCCAAAAGATATGTTTGGCGCAAAAACAACACTGCACATCATCACCAAAAGATAACCATATCCACAGTGAAGCATGGTGGTGGCAGCATCATGCTTTGGGGCTGTTTTTCTTCAGCTGGAATTGGGGCCTTAGTTAAGCTAGAGGGAATTATGAACAGTTCCAAATACCAGTCAATAGTCAATATTGGCACAAAACCTTCAGGCTTCTGCTAGAAAGCTGAACATGAAGAGGAACTTCATCTTTCAGCATGACAATGACCCAAAACATACATCCAATTCAACAAAGGAATGGCTTCACCAGAAGAAGATTAAAGTTTTAGAATGGCCCAGCCAGAGCCCAGACCTGAATCCGATTGAAAAGATGTGGGATGATCTGAAGAGGGCTGTGCACAGGAGATGCCCTCACAATCTGACAGATTTGGAGTGTTTTTGCAAAGAAGAGTGGGCAAATCTTGCCAAGTAAAAATGTGCCATGCTGATAGACTCATACCCAAAAAGACTGCAATAAAATCAAAAGGTGCTTCAACAAAGTATTAGTTTAAGGGTGTGCACACTTATGCAACCATATTTATTTATTTTTCTTCCCTCCACCTAAAACATTTCAGTTTGCTTTTCAATTGAGTTGTACAGTTTATAGGTCGCATTAAAGGTGGAAAAAGTTCTGAAATGATATATCTTTGTCTCATTTTTTTTTTACATCACAGAAACCTTTTACAGGGGTGTATAGACTTTTTATATCTATTGTATGTTAGATTTATTGTATCTGATATAATATGGTGCAATACAAAAGTATTAGTGTATTATATGGATGATCAGAAGATCCCATGTTCAAGTACCCTGCTGAGACTTAGAAAATACATTTGAAACTGTAAACTGTTTGGAAAAGTAAAAAAAATATATTTATTTTAACTATGCCTGGTTTCAAAAAACTAATTTCTAAATAATAAAGCGTTACAAATAATTGGTTTTGCTAGGTCCATAACGACCTGAACAATGAAAAGAACACAGTATTTAAGAACACAGTTAACAACATAAAAATGCAGTCTTGCTGTGTTTAGTTTGTTGTATAGTAACATAGTAACATAGTAACATAGTACATAAGGCCAAAAAAAGACATTTGTCCATCCAGTTCGGTCTGTTATTCTGCAAGTTGATCCAGAGGAAGGCAAAAAAAAAAAACGGGTTAGAAGTAGAGTTGAGCGAACACCTGGATGTTCGGGTTCGAGAAGTTTGGCCGAACATCCCGGAAATGTTCGGGTTCGGGATCCGAACCCGATCCGAACTTCGTCCCGAACCCGAACCCCATTGAAGTCAATGGGGACCCGAACTTTTCGGCACTAAAAAGGCTGTAAAACAGCCCAGGAAAGAGCTAGAGGGCTGCAAAAGGCAGCAACATGTAGGTAAATCCCCTGCAAACAAATGTGGATAGGGAAATGAATTAAAATAAAAATTAAATAAATAAAAATTAACCAAAATCAATTGGAGAGAGGTTCCATAGCAGAGAATCTGGCTTCCCGTCACCCACCACTGGAACAATTCTAGTAAGAAGCAGGGCGGCAATACCAGAGGGTTAGACGGATCGTTAGTGATAGGGATATGTGTCAAACAAGATTAGACGATATGACCAATAAATTTAGAGAGCGAGGCTACCCCCCTGATCTATTGAAAATACAGCGTAATAAAGCTGAGATTACACCACCAGATAGAACTAAGAAAGAAACAAGGATCCCCTTAGTGATTAAATACCATCCCTGGTCCCAGCGCCTTAGGACTATTGTTAATCAACATTGGCACATATTATCTAAGTCCTATCCACGGATAGGAGAGTTCCAGAGGCCACCCATGATATGCTATAAACGGGCAGAAAATATTAGGGATAAAATAGTCCGGGCGGATGTGGGAAGTAATAAAATAGAAAGAGGACAGAGTACTTTATCTACACCTAGACGGGGCACTTTTCCTTGTTTAAACTGTGTCAATTGTTCCAGCGTTATAAAGGGTTCATGTTTCTCCCACCCTCACTCAGGTGAAAATATTCCAATAAGGGGCACGTTCACTTGTGATAGTAGATTTGTGGTTTACATTCTTAAATGTCCATGTGGATTACTATATGTGGGGGAAACCTCAATGAGAATGAAGGACAGACTAAGTAAACACAAATCTACTATCCGTAAACAGAATTTATTACTCCCAATACCCCTTCATTTTTATGATAAAAAACACAACATCTCGCAGTTAAGGTATCAGATTATTGAAGGTGTATCATTACCCCGTCGAGGGGGTGACAGAAATAAATTGTTATTGAAAAGGGAGGCTTACTGGATCCATCGTCTTCAGACAATGGAGCCCAGGGGCCTCAATCGTGAGTACAATGTGTCCTGCTTCCTATAAGGCATTCGGCCTTATGCAATCTGATAAATATATTTCTTTTTTTCTTCAGCGTGATTAATCACTGCAAGAATGGACTATGTGACTGAAAATCTTCGCCAGTATAGAGTGGATATGTTTTTTGCGAATTTTCAATTGCGAATTTTCAGTTGCGAATTTTCAGTTGCGAATTTTCAATTGCGAATTTTCAATTTTCAATTGCGAATTTTCAGTTGCGAATTTTCAATTGCGAATTTTTCAATGCGAATTTTTCATTGCGATTATTTGATATGCGAATTTTATTTAATGAGGGAGGCGGAGCTTCTTTGATGATGTCAGTTCCTTTGTGTTTCATTTATGTATAAATAGCTGGAGTGTAAGATGTTTTATGCAGTCTGATGAAAGCACATCTGTGCTGAAACGCGTCACTATGCCATTTTGAATATGTGACTGAATAAATCTACATTGTGATCTACATCAGCGAAGTGCCGGTCCTTTCCTTTGAAACCACCACTGGAACAGTCCATTCTCAGATATTTAGGCCCCGGCACCCAGGCAGAGGAGAGAGGTCCCGTAACAGAGAATCTGTCTTCATGTCAGCAGAGAATTAGTCTGCATGTCATAGCAGAGAATGAGGCTTCACGTCAGCCACCACTGCAACAGTCCATTGGCATATATTTAGGCCCAGCACCCAGGCAGAGGAGGGAGGTCCCGTAACAGAGAATCTGTCTTCATGTCAGCAGAGAATTAGTCTGCATGTCATAGCAGAGAATGAGGCTTCACGTCAGCCACCACTGCAACAGTCCATTGGCATATATTTAGGCCCAGCACACACACAGGCAGAGGAGAGAGGTCCCGTAACAGAGAATCTGGCTTCATGTCAGCAGAGAATCAGTCTGCATGTCATAGCAGAGAATGAGGCTTCACGTCAGCCACCACTGCAACAGTCCATTGGCATATATTTAGGCCCAGCACACACACAGGCAGAGGAGAGAGGTCCCGTAACAGAGGATCTGGCTTCATGTCAGCAGAGAATCAGTCTGCATGTCATAGCAGAGAATCAGGCTTCACGTCAGCCACCACTGCAACAGTCCATTGTCATAAATTTAGGCCCAGCACCCAGGCAGAGGAGAGAGGTCCCGTAACAGACAATCTGCCTTCATGTCAGCAGAGAATTAGTCTGCATGTCATAGCAGAGAATGAGGCTTCACGTCAGCCACCACTGCAACAGTCCATTGGCATATATTTAGGCCCAGCACACACACAGGCAGAGGAGAGAGGTCCCGTAACAGAGAATCTGTCTTCATGTCAGCAGAGAATTAGTCTGCATGTCATAGCAGAGAATGAGGCTTCACGTCAGCCACCACTGCAACAGTCCATTGGCATATATTTAGGCCCAGCACCCAGGCAGAGGAGGGAGGTCCCGTAACAGAGAATCTGGCTTCATGTCAGCAGAGAATCAGTCTGCATGTCATAGCAGAGAATGAGGCTTCACGTCAGCCACCACTGCAACAGTCCATTGGCATATATTTAGGCCTAGCACACAGGCAGAGGAGAGAGGTCCCGTAACAGACAATCTGGCTTCATGTCAGCAGAGAATCAGTCTGCATGTCATAGCAGAGAATGAGGCTTCACGTCAGCCACCACTGCAACAGTCCATTGGCATATATTTAGGCCCAGCACACACACAGGCAGAGGAGAGAGGTCCCGTAACAGAGAATCTGGCTTCATGTCAGCAGAGAATCAGTCTGCATGTCATAGCAGAGAATGAGGCTTCACGTCAGCCACCACTGCAACAGTCCATTGGCATATATTTAGGCCTAGCACACAGGCAGAGCAGAGAGGTCCCGTAACAGACAATCTGGCTTCATGACAGCAGAGAATCAGTCTGCATGTCATAGCAGAGAATCAGGCTTCACGTCAGCCACCACTGCAACAGTCCATTGTCATAAATTTAGGCCCAGCACCCAGGCAGAGGAGAGAGGTCCCGTAACAGACAATCTGGCTTCATGTCAGCAGAGAATTAGTCTGCATGTCATAGCAGAGAATCAGGCTTCATGTCAGCCACCACTGCAACAGTCCATTGGCATATATTTAGGCCTAGCACACAGGCAGAGGAGAGGTTCATTCAACTTTGGGTAGCCTCGCAATATAATGGTAAAATGAAAATAAAAATAGGATTGAATGAGGAAGTGCCCTGGAGTCCAATAATATATGGTTATGGGGAGGTAGTTAATGTCTAATCTGGACAAGGGACGGACAGGTCCTGTGGGATCCATGCCTGGTTCATTTTTATGAACGTCAGCTTGTCCACATTGGCTGTAGACAGGCGGCTGCGTTTGTCTGTAATGACGCCCCCTGCCGTGCTGAATACACGTTCAGACAAAACGCTGGCTGCCGGGCAGGCCAGCACCTCCAAGGCATAAAAGGCTAGCTCTGGCCACGTGGACAATTTAGAGACCCAGAAGTTGAATGGGGCCGAACCATCAGTCAGTACGTGGAGGGGTGTGCACACGTACTGTTCCACCATGTTAGTGAAATGTTGCCTCCTGCTAACACGTTGCGTATCAGGTGGTGGTGCAGTTAGCTGTGGCGTGTTGACAAAAGTTTTCCACATCTCTGCCATGCTAACCCTGCCCTCAGAGGAGCTGGCCATGACACAGCTGCCTTGGCGACCTCTTGCTCCTCCTCTGCCTTGGCCTTGGGCTTCCACTTGTTCCCCTGTGACATTTGGGAATGCTCTCAGTAGCGCGTCTACCAACGTGCGCTTGTACTCGCGCATCTTCCTATCACGCTCCAGTGCAGGAAGTAAGGTGGGCACATTGTCTTTGTAGCGTGGATCCAGCAGGGTGGCAACCCAGTAGTCCGCACAGGTTAAAATGTGGGCAACTCTGCTGTCGTTGCGCAGGCACTGCAGCATGTAGTCGCTCATGTGTGCCAGGCTGCCCAGGGGTAAGGACAAGCTGTCCTCTGTGGGAGGCGTATCGTCATCGTCCTGCCTTTCCCCCCAGCCACGCACCAGTGATGGACCCGAGCTGCGTTGGGTGCCACCCCGCTGTGACCATGCTTCATCCTCATCCTCCTCCACCTCCTCCTCATCCTCGTCCTCCTCGTCCTCCAGTAGTGGGCCCTGGCTGGCCACATTTGTACCTGGCCTCTGCTGTTGCCAAAAACCTCCCTCTGAGTCACTTCGAAGAGACTGGCCTGAAAGTGCTAAAAATGACCCCTCTTCCTCCTCCTCCTCCTCCTCCTCCTGGGCCACCTCCTCTTCCATCATCGCCCTAAGTGTTTTCTCAAGGAGACATAGAAGTGGTATTGTAACGCTGATAACGGTGTCATCGCCACTGGCCATGTTGGTGGAGTACTCGAAACAGCGCAACAGGGCACACAGGTCTCGCATGGAGGCCCAGTCATTGGTGGTGAAGTGGTGCTGTTCTGTAGTGCGACTGACCCGTGCGTGCTGCAGCTGAAACTCCACTATGGCCTGCTGCTGCTCGCACAGTCTGTCCAGCATGTGCAAGGTGGAGTTCCACCTGGTGGGCACGTCGCATATGAGGCGGTGAGCGGGAAGGCCGAAGTTACGCTGTAGCGCAGACAGGCGAGCAGCAGCAGGATGTGAACGCCGGAAGCGCGAACAGACGGCCCGCACTTTATGCAGCAGCTCTGACATGTCGGGGTAGTTGTGAATGAACTTCTGCACCACCAAATTCAGCACATGCGCCAAGCAAGGGATGTGCGTCAAATTGGCTAGTCCCAGAGCTGCAACGAGATTTCGCCCATTATCACACACCACCAGGCCGGGCTTGAGGCTCACCGGCAGCAACCACTCGTCGGTCTGTTGTTCAATACCCCGCCACAACTCCTGTGCGGTGTGGGGCCTGTCCCCCAAACATATGAGTTTCAGAATGGCCTGCTGACGTTTACCCCGGGCTGTGCTGAAGTTGGTGGTGAAGGTGTGTGGCTGACTGGATGAGCAGGTGGAAGAAGAGGAGGAGGAAGCCGAGAAGGAGGAGGTGGCAACAGGAGGCAAAGAATGTTGCCCTGCGATCCTTGGCGGCGGAAGGACGTGCGCCAAACAGCTCTCCGCCTGGGGCCCAGCTGCAACTACATTTACCCAGTGTGCAGTTAGGGAGATATAGCGTCCCTGGCCGTGCTTACTGGTCCACGTATCTGTGGTTAGGTGGACCTTGCTACAGATGGCGTTGCGCAGTGCACACTTGATTTTATGGGATACTTGGTTGTGCAGGGAAGGCACGGCTCTCTTGGAGAAGTAGTGCCGGCTGGGAACAACATACTGTGGGACAGCAAGCGACATGAGCTGTTTGAAGCTGTCTGTGTCCACCAGCCTAAATGACAGCATTTCATAGGCCAGTAGTTTAGAAATGCTGGCATTCAGGGCCAGGGATCGAGGGTGGCTAGGTGGGAATTTACGCTTTCTATCAAATGTTTGTGAGATGGAGAGCTGAACGCTGGCGTGTGACATGGTTGAGACGCTTGGTGACGGAGGTGGTGGTGGTGGTGTTGGTGGTACATCCCCTGTTTGCTGGGCGGCAGGTGCCAACGTTCCTCCAGAGGCGGAGGAAGAGGCCGAGGCGGCAGCAGCAGAATAGGCCGAGGCGGCAGCAGCAGAAGAGGTAGCAGGGGGAGCCTGAGTGACTTCCTTGGTTTTAAGGTGTTTACTCCACTGCAGTTCATGCTTTGCATGCAGGTGCCTGGTCATGCAGGTTGTGCTCAGGTTCAGAACGTTAATGCCTCGCTTCAGGCTCTGATGGCACAGCGTGCAAACCACTCGGGTCTTGTCGTCAGCACATTGTTTGAAGAAGTGCCATGCCAGGGAACTCCTTGAAGCTGCCTTTGGGGTGCTCGGTCCCAGATGGCGGCGGTCAGTAGCAGGCGGAGTCTCTTGGCGGCGGGTGTTCTGCTTTTGCCCACTGCTCCCTCTTTTGCTACGCTGTTGGCTCGGTCTCACCACTGCCTCTTCCTCCGAACTGTGAAAGTCAGTGGCACGACCTTCATTCCATGTGGGGTCTAGGACCTCATCGTCCCCTGCATCGTCTTCCACCCAGTCTTGATCCCTGACCTCCTGTTCAGTCTGCACACTGCAGAAAGACGCAGCAGTTGGCACCTGTGTTTCGTCATCATCAGAGACATGCTGAGGTGGTATTCCCATGTCCTCATCATCAGGAAACATAAGTGGTTGTGCGTCAGTGCATTCTATGTCTTTCACCGCTGGGGAAGGGCTAGGTGGATGCCCTTGGGAAACCCTGCCAGCGGAGTCTTCAAACAGCATAAGAGACTGCTGCATAACTTGAGGCTGAGACAGTTTCCCTGGTATGCATGGGGGTGATGTGACAGACTGATGGGGTTGGTTTTCAGGCGCCATCTGTGCGCTTTCTGCAGAAGACTGGGTGGGAGATAATGTGAATGTGCTGGATCCACTGTCGGCCACCCAATTGACTAATGCCTGTACCTGCTCAGGCCTTACCATCCTTAGAACGGCATTGGGCCCCACCATATATCGCTGTAAATTCTGGCGGCTACTGGGACCTGAGGTAGTTGGTACACTAGGACGTGTGGATGTGGCAGAACGGCCACGTCCTCTCCCAGCACCAGAGGGTCCACTAACACCACCACGACCATGTCCACGTCCGCGTCCCTTACTAGATGTTTTTCTCATTGTTATGGTTCACCACAACAACAAATATATTATTTGGCCCAATGTATTGTATTCAAATTCAGCGGGATATAAATTTGAGGCCTAGTATTTAGGCGCTGGGTGACCGGTATGGATTTAGTGACAGAATTAGACTTGGAAATGCACAGAAGCGTGTGTGTGTGAAGTTATTCTGAATGACCCAATGTGCACCTTGAATATTATATACCCTTTTAGGGATAGATTTCAAATAGCTCTGATATAGCAGAAACCACTAAATTATGAAATTGCTAAATTGGGAATTGTATTTCAACCCAGAACAAGAAATGTGCTTGAACGGACACTAAATAACTCGCCCAGCTACAGCACTAACGAGAGATTTAGCAGGATATAAATTTGAGGCCTAGTATTTAGGCGCTGGGTGACAGGTATGGGTTTAGTGACAGAATTAGACTTGGAAATACACAGTAGCGGGTGTGTGTGAAGTTATTCTGAATGACCCAATGTGCACCTTGAATATTATATACCCTTTTAGGGATAGATTTCAAATAGCTCTGATATAGCAGAAACCACTAAATTATGAAATTGCTAAATTGGGAATTGTATTTCAACCCAGAACAAGAAATGTGCTTGAACGGACACTAAATAACTCGCCCAGCTACAGCACTAACGAGAGATTTAGCAGGATATAAATTTGAGGCCTAGTATTTAGGCGCTGGGTGACAGGTATGGGTTTAGTGACAGAATTAGACTTGGAAATACACAGTAGCGGGTGTGTGTGAAGTTATTCTGAATGACCCAATGTGCACCTTGAATATTATATACCCTTTTAGGGATAGATTTCAAATAGCTCTGATATAGCAGAAACCACTAAATTATGAAATTGCTAAATTGGGAATTGTATTTCAACCCAGAACAAGAAATGTGCTTGAACGGACACTAAATAACTCGCCCAGCTACAGCACTAACGAGAGATTTAGCAGGATATAAATTTGAGGCCTAGTATTTAGGCGCTGGGTGACAGGTATGGGTTTAGTGACAGAATTAGACTTGGAAATACACAGTAGCGGGTGTGTGTGAAGTTATTCTGAATGACCCAATGTGCACCTTGAATATTATATACCCTTTTAGGGATAGATTTCAAATAGCTCTGATATAGCAGAAACCACTAAATTATGAAATTGCTAAATTGGGAATTGTATTTCAACCCAGAACAAGAAATGTGCTTGAACGGACACTAAATAACTCGCCCAGCTACAGCACTAACGAGAGATTTAGCAGGATATAAATTTGAGGCCTAGTATTTAGGCGCTGGGTGACAGGTATGGGTTTAGTGACAGAATTAGACTTGGAAATACACAGTAGCGGGTGTGTGTGAAGTTATTCTGAATGACCCAATGTGCACCTTGAATATTATATACCCTTTTAGGGATAGATTTCAAATAGCTCTGATATAGCAGAAACCACTAAATTATGAAATTGCTAAATTGGGAATTGTATTTCAACCCAGAACAAGAAATGTGCTTGAACGGACACTAAATAACTCGCCCAGCTACAGCACTAACGAGAGATTTAGCAGGATATAAATTTGAGGCCTAGTATTTAGGCGCTGGGTGACAGGTATGGGTTTAGTGACAGAATTAGACTTGGAAATACACAGTAGCGGGTGTGTGTGAAGTTATTCTGAATGACCCAATGTGCACCTTGAATATTATATACCCTTTTAGGGATAGATTTCAAATAGCTCTGATATAGCAGAAACCACTAAATTATGAAATTGCTAAATTGGGAATTGTATTTCAACCCAGAACAAGAAATGTGCTTGAACGGACACTAAATAACTCGCCCAGCTACAGCACTAACGAGAGATTTAGCAGGATATAAATTTGAGGCCTAGTATTTAGGCGCTGGGTGACAGGTATGGGTTTAGTGACAGAATTAGACTTGGAAATGCACAGTAGCGGGTGTGTGAAGTTATTCTGAATGTCCCTATGTGCACCTTCAATATGATCTACCCTTTTAGGGATAGATTTCAAATAGCTCTGATATAGCAGAAACCACTAAATTATGAAATTGCTAAATTGGGAATTGTATTTCAACCCAGAACAAGAAATGTGCTTGAACGGACACTAAATAACTCGCCAAGCTACAGCACTAAGGACAGATTTAGCTGGATATAAATTTGAGGCCTAGTATTTAGGCGCTGGGTGACAGGTATGGGTTTAGTGACAGAATTAGACTTGGAAATACACAGTAGCGGGTGTGTGAAGTTATTCTGAATGACCCTATGTGCACCTTGAATATTATATACCCTTTTAGGGATATATTTCAAAT
Source organism: Bufo gargarizans (assembly GCF_014858855.1). Lineage (NCBI taxonomy): Eukaryota > Metazoa > Chordata > Amphibia > Anura > Bufonidae > Bufo > Bufo gargarizans. The sequence continues at coordinate 81,314,941 of NC_058083.1, forward strand.
AGCTCTGATACAGCAGAAACCACTAAATTTTTAAATTGCTAAATTGGGAATTGTATTTCAACCCAGAACAAAAAATGTGCTTTGACGGACACTAAATAACTTTCCCAGCCACAACAGGACAGCGGTAACGAGAGATTTAGCGGGATATAAATTTGAGGCCTAGTATTTAGGCGCTGGGTGACCGGTATGGATTTAGTGACAGAATTAGACTGGGATATGGCCAAAAAATAACCACACTATTGCTGGTTAAATGCACTTGGTGATGGGCGCAGCTTGCCCCTGATGTAGTATATGGCCAAAAAATGAACAGACTATTGCTGGTTAAATGCACTTGGTGTCACAGCTTGACCAACCACACTACTGAGGGTTAAATGCACTTGGTGACGGGCGCAGCTTGCCCCTGATTTAGTATATGGCCAAAAAATGAACAGACTATTGCTGGTTAAATGCACTTGGTGTGATAGCTTGACCAACCACACTACTGAGGGTTAAATGCACTTGGTGTGACAGCTTCACCCTGATGTAGGCTTTAGCCAAAAAACAACCACACCATTGAGGGTTAAATGCACTTGGTCGCAGCTTGTGCTGGCGCACCACAAGACACAAAATGGCCGCCGATCACCCCAGAAAAATGTGACTGACAAACGGTCTGGGCAGCCTAAAAACAGTGAGCAATTGAGGATCAGCAGCTCAATGATCCACAGCTGCAGATCGATCAGTTAATCAAGTCCTTTGGAGGAGTTAATCTGCCTAATCTCGCCCTACTGTCGCAGCCGCAACCTCTCCCTACGCTAATCAGAGCAGAGTGACGGGCGGCGCTATGTGACTCCAGCTTAAATAGAGGCTGGGTCACATGGTGCTCTGGCCAATCACAGCCATGCCAATAGTAGGCATGGCTGTGATGGCCTCTTGGGGCAAGTAGTATGACGCTTGTTGATTGGCTGCTTAGCAGCCTTTCAAAAAGCGCCAAGAAAGCGTCACAAAAGCGCGAAGAAAGCGACGAACACCGAACCCGAACCCGGACTTTTACGAAAATGTCCGGGTTCGGGTCCGTGTCACGGACACCCCAAAATTCGGTACGAACCCGAACTATACAGTTCGAGTTCGCTCATCCCTAGTTAGAAGCCAATTTTTCCCACTTAAGGGGAAAAAAATTCCTTCCCGACTCCATTCAGGCAATCAGAATAACTCCCTGGATCAACTACCCCTCTCTAGTAGCTATAACCTGTTATATTATTACACTCCAGAAATACATCCAGGCCCCTCTTGAATTCCTTTATTGTACTCACCATCACCACCTCCTCAGGCAGAGGGTTCTGTAGTCTCACTGCTCTTACCGTAAAGAATCCTCTTCTATGTTTGTGTACAAACCTTCTTTCCTCCAGATGCAGAGGATGTCCCCTCGTCACAGTCACAGTCCTGGGGATAAATAGATGATGGGAGAGATCTCTGTACTGACCCCTGATATATTTATACATATTAATTAAATCTCTCCTCAGTTGTCTTTTTTCTAAAGTGAATAACCCTTTCAGGGTCCTGTAGTTGCCCCATTCCAGTTATTACTTTAGTTGCCCTCCTCTGAACCCTCTCCAGCTCTGCTATGTCCGCCTTGTTCACAGGAGCCCAGAACTGTACACAGTCCTCCATGTGTGGTCTGACTAGTGATGTGTAAAATGGTAGGACTACGTTCTCATCACGGGCATCTATGCCCCTTTTGATGCAACCCATTATCTTATTGGCCTTGGCAGCAGCTGCCTGACACAGGTTTTTACAGCTTAGTTTTCTGTTCACTAAAATTCCTAGGTCCTTTTACATGTCAGTGTTACCCAGTGTTTTACGATTTAGTATGTACAGGTGACTTGCATTATTCCTACCCATGTGAATAACCTTACATTTGTCAGTGTTAAACCTCATCTGCCACTTCTCTGCCCAAGTCTCCAGTCTATCCAGATCCCTCTGTAGTAGTATACTGTCCTCTTCAGTGTTAATTACTTTACACAGTTTAGTGTCATCTGCGAAAATAGATATTTTACTATGCAAGCCTTCTACAAGATCATTAATAAATACATTGAAGAGAATAGGGCCCAATACTGACCCCTGAGGTACTCCACTAGTGACAGTAACAGTATCTCCTGAAAGACACCTCAAAAAGTGGTCAAAATGTCACATTTACCCCAAAATGGAATCAATGAAAACTACAACTTAACTTGCAAAAAACAAATAACATGGAAATATAAAAATAAAAATTTTATGGGTTTCATTTTTCTCGCATCACATTTTTCGAAAGTGGTGACACAAAAACAAATGATTTTCTAAAACAGTTTTTATTGTGCAAAAGTAATAAAACATGAAATATTAATTATATAAATTTGGTATCTTCAGTGTAATGAACAAGGAGCCCTGGAAGTGATGGTATCGTCCACACAGAGCCCTAATCTCAACTCCATCAAGTCTGTCTAAAATTATATTAACAGACAGAAGGATATGAGCAAGCCTACATCCAGGGCTGTATTTGCCACTAGGCACCCAAGGGCATGTGCCTAAGGCAGCATAATGTAGGGAACAGCACTATGAGCGATTTATTTTGTTTTTTAAATGAAAAAGTAGTTGTTACATCCTGTTTACCCGTCATATATGTATTCTATGTGCATGCATGTATGACTGTATTGAGTGTGTTTATATGCACATTGCATGTGTGCATATGTATGTAGTAAATGTGTGTGTAATGTAATGAATGTGCATGTATGCATGCATATATGTAGTGTGCATATGTGCCTATACATAGTGTGTGTGTGATGCATGTATAAATTAGTTTAGATATTGTAATACAGTGCACTGTATAAAGTTATTCTTATATCTAACACACTTTGGTAATCACTAGAGATGAGCGAAGTTATTCAGCTGCCTCGTCAAATTTTACAAAGAAAGTTTATTTGTGATTTGTGAATTACTTCGTCACAAAACCCACTTCTTTGTTGATGGGGAACAGATATCACGCTGCCCCGATCCCCTTCTCCCCCATCATTGAACACTTCAGATGCCACAATCATCACTGATTACTGTATCTAAGGCTACTGTTTAGGTTTTTCAGGGGTTATTTAGGGTAAAAATATCCATTTGCAATCAAAGAGGCTATCACAGGCACTTGATTGAAGACACCACTCAAAATCTCGCACAGTGACATGTTGACATAATGCTAGCTGGGCGCAATGACGTCATCAGCGCACCCAGCAAGCGTGGTGATGTCATACGTCACCCAATGTGAGATTTCACACAGTACCTTCAATCAAGATGGCTGCGTCGGCCTCTTTGTGCTCAAATGAATGAGGTGAGTATATATTTTTTGTTTACTGCCATTTCAGGGAATATTGATTTGTTACCACGAAGCGCAAGGAAATTTTTACTGAAATTCGGATCGACATCAATTAATTTGACTTTGATTCACTCAACACTAGTTACCACTATACATTTTCTGATATTGCCCAACCATAGCCAACACAGCAGTACAACAGTACTGAACAACAGTAACATTTACCTTATATAGTTCACCTAGACTTTTATAAAAAACAGACATTGGTTAGGAAATGTTTATTAAACCTTTAGTAAAGCATGCAAGTAGAAGTATCTGAATGTATCTGAACACTTTTTTAACTGGATTTAATTAAAATGTAGTGTAGCTACTGAGTTATTCAATAAAATATATCTGCTGTTTTATTGTTTTATTGTTTCTTTATTATTCTCTCCACCTCGCTAAAGTGGATTCACCTGCCACCAGCCCTATCTTATGTTACAAACTACTACACATAGACAGTTTTTGCAGTCTTGAATGATTCTAGCGGAACAATTGAATGTGGAGATCTCTGGATCTTTGTAAGGCACAAGGCTAGTTCTAGCTTTTAAGAAAGAGATTATTATGTACTGTATGATGCCTGATTTTTATATTTTTTATATTATGCATGGGATAATTAAAAAAAAAAGGCTCTGTCACAAGGATCAACCTGTTAAATAATATGTGATATAATATTAATTGGTATTTAATATAAAGGATGTATTACACTACACACTGACACCATCTATAGTTAGGAAAGAAAAGGAGAGGGTTAATCCTGTACTCCTATAAAAGCAGATATAGGATACACACGCAGGGCGCCAGGGGTGGAGGCCAAAGTAGAGACACTGACAGGTAGGATGCTAGGACAAAAGCAGGGCAGCCGTAGGTGATGAACTATAAGCAGACATGCTATATAGTGGCATTACAATAAAGAAAAAGGAAAAAAATCACCGAGTGGCGCCTAGCTGCTACCAAAATATATGTATATGAGATATACACTAAATATAAAATAAAGTATGTAAAAGATGTGTAAAATAAGGTAGGGGACTTTAGTACGCTTAGAAAATAAAAACTGAAAGTAAGTAATTACCCCTTACCATTAAAAAGGTGGGAACCCTTAGTATTCAGTAGCCATATAATAAAACCATCTGACATCTAGTAGATAGTAATAAATGGGGAAACGCTACAAAATTCAGAGGGGTAATTACCTTACCTTATTTTACACATCTTTTACATACTTTATTTTATATTTAGTGTATATCTCATATACACATATTTTGGTAGCAGCTAGGCGCCACTCTGTGATTTTTTTCCTTTTTCATTATTGTACCATCTATAGTGATACATAAGGGAGATGGGAGGTCTGCATGAGGACATCAAGACCTATATTTGAAGTCTCCATATATGACAATGTATAAGCCCATACATTAGTTAGACACGCCTATATATATGGTATAAATGAGTGACAGAGACAGACAAGGGGGTCTTCTTTTTACACTCACTCTGTTTGGGGTGTTTTGCTGCTGAACATGATTAAAGAAGCACATGGAGCCTGAGGACGGATTTCTCCCCTTCAGAAAGGATACTTCAAGGACTTTGATATTCACGCATGGACAATAGACTTTTCCTAAACTATTTCTGTAAGTAATCAACTTTTATGAAGACTGAAAATAAATCGCATTATTCATTTTTTATATAACTCTTGTTGAATCCCGGTGATGATGTAATACTAATTTATGACTGGAAAAGAGAAAACAATAAAAAAGTCCCAGATCCTGGTAGTTCATATTATTATTAGAATAGTAATAGTATTAGTCATATTTTTAACAAAAAATCATACAGATATTGCATCTGCATTTTTGCGGTTTTATGTAATTAGAATATCACCTCAAACCATATGGATATCAATTTTATGGAGAACAGACGAAATATATGTTTTTTAAAGAAAAACTATGTGGTTCTATGCATTTGTCATGGTCGGGATGTATTTACATTGATGGATGTTTTATAGTTACCAACTAAAGGTTCCTACTATAAGTTTTATGAATTTTTAACATATACCAAATATTTGATTATATTGCATCCCATGCACTACATAGGGATTTTTTGGAATCCGGGTCCAGGTTGTAGCCAAGATCCATATGTTGAGGAGCTCTTACTGCCCCAGCAAGCATTGCTTTATTTCTTAAGTACCATATAAAAGTATTCTCTGTGTCACTCACTGTTCAACCACTGAGGAAGGGGCATGCTTAGCCCCAAAACGCGTCTGGTACAGAACAGTGAGAAACTCAATTGGGCTGTCACGGCCCCAACATAACTATAACCCGTGCATGTTCAAATTATTACTGGCCAACACCATCAGATACAGCTGCGGTCCGGATTCTAGGACCCAGTGAACTTTCATAGCCTCCGTCACGTGGGATGCCACGAGGAGGCGTGTGGACCACAAGGGACGCCACATAGGTCCTGGCAGCGCAAAGAATACAGCTTCCAGACGGCTCCGGTTGTAAAGACTTGGCACAGGACGGCACAGCCTACATATGCGTAGAGTGGTAAAGTACAGAATATTAAAGCCACACTCTGGTTTTAATCTGACATTTTTGGCACTCTTAAGTTATAGGGTTTTCTATAATTGAATACCACCTCCATGATTAATAAGCTCCGGGTACTAGATACCTACATGTGTTGAAGTATTAACCAGTTATACCGTTATAATAAGGGTTTTTTGTGCACGCCATCCAAAGGTGGACAGTATTGGAAAAATAGTGGTGCATGGAACTAAATCACACGATATATACCTAATCGGGATGTTGCATTCCAGTACCCCTTGTACCCACACAGATTTAGGGGAGTACTATACCCCAATTCTAAGAGCTTATTTACACAAATGTGACTATTCTGCAGTATTTTCAATATAGATCTCTGCACAAGGGGGACAATGGATAAAGATTTTGTACGCTATTCATTGCTTTTTTTAGTCGTATTTATTATTTTTAATACTTAGGGTGTTTTTACATGTATAGACCTAGGATATTACCATTTTATTATTTATTGTGAATAAAAGGTATTTTATGCTATTGGTGCATTTATAGTTGTCCATATATTGCTGGTTATAGAGTGCCCCCCGATTTTTCATTTACTTTTTCTTTTTATACTGCTACGGCATTGGGGAAGCTGAGGGGTGTGCACCTGTCCATATTCTGTTCTTTGGTGGAGCTGCTTACTTTCTATACACAACCTTTATTATTTTCCACCCATTGGTTGAGCCCCCTATTGACCAGAATGGACATCTGGGAATATATGGACAATAAATGCAAAAAAAATAGGCACGTTTGTCATTGATACACTTGGAGACAATGATGTTGAACCCAATAAATCAATGCATGAGTCTTTTAAGGATTTGGAGAAACTGCTACAAAAACAATCACGCAATAAATGGGAAACAAGGGCACTTACCCAATTTCTACAAAGGGGTCTCATACCTAAGGAATTGGCGTTAACCAACTCCGGTTTTGGTGGATATGGGAAGGAATGGGACTCTTTTCTCAAGACACAGTCATGTAATTTAATACAATTGATAGACACATTCAAATTACAGAGGTATAGATATCAGAAAGAATAGCGGTGCTGAGAAAGGAAATTGATCAATTTTCAGATACTGAACAGGTCCATAAGTGGCAGGAGAAAATCTGCAAAAATCTAGATTCATTGGAGAAAGAGATTATAAATAAAAATCTAAAAAAAATAAAAAACTTTAGTCAAAATAATATTAATATGAGCAACACACAGGAGGAGAAGACTCAATTGGTAGAGGAGACACGAGGCACACAAGATACACGTAAAGAAGGTAATTCTGATCAATAAAATGTGTCAATTAAGAATAGATATGAATCATTATCTTCACCCCATTTTTTATATCAGACTCCCCCACACCACAGGACAAGGTTGCGACGGACATGTTCACCAACTCCATCACGAAGAAACATGAGGTATTATACACAGAAAAACAAATACAATTTGAGACAGCGTCAATTGAACCATATGGACGACCCGATGAGGAACTCTTCACAGAGGTACATCGCAAGCATTATCACCAATGGTTACAACACAAGGACACAAACTAGTTCTCAACAACACAATGAAGTAAGAAGGTCTGTAGAGGGAGAAACTCGAAGAAAAAACAATTACAATCAACACAAAACACGTTAAATATAGTGAATTTAAGTAAAGTATAGCTCACGGACACGCAGACAGCACTATTGAATAAAGCCCTCAAATATGCCCCACTACACTCTGGATACATTTTCAACCTACAGTATATAGGTATAGAAAAATGTATTAGGAAAATATGCCTAAAAAGATATTACATAAAAAATCCAGTGATCAAGGAGAATAATATCTGTTCTAATTCTGATAGGTATCAACACACTAATCTAAGAGAGAGATCAAAGAAGTATCCAAAACAGGAAATAAGTCAGGAAATAGCAACATTCAAATAAAATGTACAAAATGATCTGAGGAGACAAAAAAAAACACAGGATAAAAAAAAAACTCACTAAGAAAGAGACAGAAGCCATAAAACAATTACAGTCAAAGAGATTACAATCCGTCCGGCGGATAAAGGAGGAGCAGTAGTGATCCTAATACAGAGGATTATTCACGGGAATGTGGGAGACAACTTAATGACGAAACCACATATAGGAGACTTAGACAGGATCCCACTGAATAATATTACTAACAACTAGTTGAATATTGCAAGAAGGGAACGAATGCAGGTTTTATTTTAGAACAAGAGGGTAGGTATATTACTGATTAGTGATGAGCGGCAGGGGCAATATTAAAATTCACAATATTTTGTGAATATTTTGTAGAATATTCGTCATATATTTGCGAATTCGAGAATTCGCAATTATATTCTTGATTGTAAAAATCGGCAATGTAATAGTCGCGTAATGTGCGCAAAATACAGGTGTGGGTCACTATAGCTACATTTTTCAAGCTGTTATACGTTTTTTGAGATTGGAGAAAATGGTTGGCACGGCAGAACATTAGAATAGCTTTATATGCAGATAGAGTGCTCCAATATATTTGCACTTGCGAATTTTTGGCAATTAATGATGCACATATTTTTTCGCAATACGTGCAACTTGTGACATCACGGCACTATGTCTGTAGCATGTATGTATGGATAGCAGAACCTATCACACTACCTAACACCCTGCACTGGAACACTACATACACTATATCACTATCTAACCTACACTGACTGTCCCCCCCTAACTATCTAACTGTCTAATGTAATAACACAAAGCACAGAGCTCAGCAATGACACTGCTGTCTCTTTCATAACTGCAATAAACTTTAGAAAATGGCTGCTGGGGAGGTTCCTATATAGTAAGGGGTAGGCAACTTTCCTATTGGTTGCTAGGGATGTTGCTTAGCTATGACAGAGATATTGCTGCCTTCTCATTGGCCCTCAAGCTAGAAGCAGGGAGGGATCATGTGTACTGTGAAAAAAAAATCTAGATTATTCGAAGTTACGAATATATATCACTATATTCTAAATATTTGCGAAATCTCTAAGTGCTGATATGCGCGATTAATATTCACGATTCGAATATTGGCGCACAACACTATTACTAATACACAAAAATAAATACCGGTACTTTACTGTATTCCTAAAATACACAAGGACCTCAATTCGCCACCTGGTAGACCTATCGTATCAGGTATGAACTCCATTTCCTCTCATTTGTCCAAATATATTGACAAACTATTACAACCTGCAGTTAGGATCGCACCGTCATATATTAAGGATACTACGGACATAGTTAAAACATTAGAACAACTAGATTGGAAAGAGGAGTGGATTTTAGGTACCTTGGGTGTAAGCTTACTTTATACAATAATTGATCACGCATTAGGTCTGGAAGCCCTCGATAAACAACTCACCGCAAATAGCACATTAAAAGAGGACCAATTAGCCTTCTTAATGGAGGGAGTGAGATATATACTCGTCCATAATTATTTTGTTTTTGATAAAGAGTACTATGTGCAACAAAAAGGGACAGCCATGGGCACCAGATTTGCCCCCAGCTACGCTAACCTATTTATGGCACAGTGGGAGGCGGATACCATCCAATCCAAGCTGGGGTCGAGTCTGGTGCTATGGCATCTCTATATAGATGACATTATATTCATTTGGCGGGACACGGTAGAAACTATTTTCTACAGGAAATTAATATAAATGATAGGAATCTCAGATTCACCTCTGTTATTGCGGTATGCCAGACCTTGCAGGGGAAGTATGCGTGAGGTCACGGTGCGAGCAATAGGTGGGCCGAGGTAAGTACAGTTCTGGTTATGTCGTCCCTGGGCAGGCTCGCATAAGTGAAAAGGAGAATGGCTTCTCTGGGGCACACTCTGGTGTAAGGGACACTGGCCAGATGGTGGTTCGAGGTGCCCTTGGTGGTCTGTATTAATGTGCCAGTGGCAAGGTCCCTTGTAGTCGTGACGCCAGTACCTTTTGTATGGAGGTACAACCATTTACTATAGTGTTAATTGAGGAACTTGAGACTGAGGCAAGCAAGATGAAATTCAAGGTGAGACTTTACTGAAAATGACTTCTGCTAACAGTACATCCAATGCATTAAGGCAGTCTCTTGATACAGTCTGGCATTAAGCACAATCTCCTATACATATGGGGAAAGGGAAATGCAAGTCCTAAATACAGGCTCTTGTAATACATAAGAAAGCTACTGCTCAGACTAGGCTGGTAATAATATGAAAGTCTTACACTGGTCAAAATGCCGGCCTGATTCTAATCCTTGATTAAGGGTCCATTCACACGTCCGTTTTTTCTTTCCTGATCTGTTCCGTTTTTTGCGGAACAGATCAGGACCAGATCTGGACCCATTCATTTTCAATGGGTCCTGGAAAAAATCGGACAGCACAATGTGTGCTGTCCGTTTCCGTTGTTCCGTTCCGCATGTCCGTTTATATATAAAACATGTCCTATTCTTTTCCGCAAAATTCGGATCCTGGAACAATACAAAGTCAATGGATCCGCAAAAAACGGAAGACATTCGGATGTCATTCCGTATGTCTTCCGTTTTTTGCGGAATCCGTTCCTGGAAACACATAGCAAATTTTTTATTTTATTTTTTATTTTATTTTTTTCAATTTTTTTTCGAAGAAATCCAAACAACTTTATTTGATTATTGAATGTATACATGTTTCCGTTTTTTGCGGATCCGCAAAAAACGGATGACATACGGATGACATACTGAAACATTTTCAGGAACAACGGATCCGCAAAAAACGGACCGAAATTCGGATTATAGAAAAATACTGACGTGTGAATGTAGCCTAAAGGTGCTTTTCTAAATCCTGGAGCTTCTATTCTAATGTTGTTCTGACAGTTGGCCTGACTGTCCTCAGAGTTTGAACTGGAGGTGTAGATGCTTCATGCTGTCTCCTACACCTACTACAAAGGTGCCTAATAAGTCCTCAGGTAATGACTATCTTGCTAATCCTTCGTCTTGGATAAAAACTTGATAATTCCTTAAGTACTCGGCTGCATGCAGTTTAGACATTGGTCATCCTGGAAGAGCGATCTATAGGAGTGGATTGCTCACCTCTAGGTAGAATAATTTCAGGCTTTAACCCTGGACTGTGAAGCCGGCAGGGACAGAGCATAGAGGCTAGGAATATGCCTCCCTCCAGGTATTCAGCTACATGGCTGTTGCTTTCTGAGTAAGCTCATGAGAGAACTGCTTTGAACTGAACTCTCACTTGGATCGACCTGAGCTCATCTAATCTGGTTTGAACATTGTCCTCAACTGAACTGCCTCACTTAGGTCTGAGCTTAGCTATATATACACACTGACACTGCTCCATCTTGTGGAGAAACTAGTGTAGTGCACCCTGACTAGGCCTGTGTAAAGGATCTTGGCATATAGAATCACATTGTGACATGGGAGAATATGACAGGAGATAAAATACAAAATGCAGGCATATTACATGACATTAATACATAAATAAAGCAAGTTTGCGGTGCCCACTATCACGTAGTGGGACACTGCATTATTAGTAAGACCAATGTACAATTTTTGGATTTAACATCAGAGTAGAAGAACAAAAACTTACATGCAGTACTCACCTTAAGCCAGTGTTGAAGAACAGCTTCATTCTTTTCTCTAGTGGCCACCTGCCTAGATGGCTGATACATATTCCCACTAGGCCAGTTTAGGAGACTCAAACGGAATTGCATGGAAAACAAACAATTTGAGAATGAAGCTAGCAATCTTAAACAACAACTTCTAGATAAAGATGATCCAATACATCTGCTTTAAAAATCACTAAATAAGGTGAGGGCCATGAATAGAAGGGATTTTCTCTCCCCCAAACAGGATACTAAACAAGATGAGACCCTTAGGATGATTTTGCCATTTCATCCTTAATATAAAACAGTAGAAAGGATCATTAAAAAAACATTGGTATCACCTACTAAATTACAAGATCATTGGATCTGAATTGACAAATACCCCACATATTAAGTATACTAAAGTTCTGAATTGAGGCCTAAAAATAGCCCCCTCGGTTAGAAATGAGAGGATCAGTACGAGGCAGAACTGGTTAACACTCAAGGGGTTCTTTAGATGTGGACGATGTTTAAATTGCAGGTCCACCTCTTTCCCAAAGAAAACACTAAACGTATATTCCACACAGAACTCATTTAGTTTGGACATTAAAGAAGGGTTAACCTGTGACTCTACAGATGTCATATAGCTCATACACAGTGGCGTACACACAATCCATGGGGCCCTGGTGCAAAACTGATCATGGGGCCCCCTCCCCGTCGCCACCCCCCCAACCTCCCTCCACCCCCAAACCGCCTACCATTCACCCAACATGCCTGCCAACAGTACCAGTACCTCCCAGACTGTGGCTGGCACTATACCCCACACTGTTATACAGGGCACTGACTGTGGCTGGCACTATACCTCACACTGTTATTACAGGGCACTGACTGTGGCTTGCACTGTACCTCTCACTGTTATCCAGGGCACTGACAGTGGCTGGCACTATACCTCTCACTGTTATACAGGGCACTGACTGTGGCTGGCACTATACCTCACACTGTTATTACAGGGCACTGACTGTGGCTGGCACTATACCTCACACTGTTATTACAGGGCACTGACTGTGGCTGGCACTATACCTCACACTGTTATTACAGGGCACTGACTGTGGCTGGCACTATACCCCACATTGTTATACAGGGCACTGACTGTGGCTGGCACTGTACCTCTCACTGTTATAAGGGGCACTGACTGTGGCTGGCACTATACCTTTCACTGTTATACAGGGGACTGACTGTGGCTGGCACTGTACCTCTCACTGTTATACAGGGCACTGACTGTGGCTGGCACTATACCTCTCACTGTTATACAGTGCACTGACTGTGGCTGGCACTATACCTCTCACTGTTATACAGGGCACTGACTGTGGCTGGCACTATACTTCTATTATATGGGGCACTGACTGTGACTGGCACTATACTTCTATTATATGGGGCACTGACTGTGGCTGGCACTATGCTTCTATTATATGGGGCACTGACTGTGGCTGGCACTATACCTGTTATGTGGGGCAGTGATTGTGGCTCTATTCTGTGGGGCACTGACTGTGGTATGAGACAATGTGGCTGGAACTTGAGCTCTCAGTGTTATGTTGGACACTGCAGCTGGCACTTTACCCCTTCAGTGTAATGGGGCACTGTCTGTGGCTGGCACTTCACTGGGCACCACGACATTTCCCAGCCGCCGCCCCCTCCCCACCTGAAGATGTCACTAGTGCTCCTCTCACCAGTCATCCTCATGTACAGGGGCTGCTCAGCCCGGAAATCCTGCAGTCCGGCCCAGGTGCAGTTCCTCTGGTTGCACGCTGAGACACATTTCCGGTACACAGGCTCCCGGTCACCCCGATAAGCAAGTGCCACCTCGGCCATCAGCAATACAAGCAACGGGGCCATAACCAGAAAACCGGCTCTTCCGCCTCTGAAGCTGCTTTACTAGTGTGTTCGCTCGTCAACATTGTCATCCCGGAAACAGAGACAAGCGCAAAGGTGCCGGGGGGGGACACCAAACCCTGCCGCCTCCACTAAGGGGTTAAATGGAGGCATCTGGAAACAATGACACTAGCTATAATTA